>NC_047091.1:106607626-106933990 GCF_902459505.1 Geotrypetes seraphini
GGCGGCTTTGGGGCCTGTTCCCCGATGGCAGCGGCATTGACAGTGGCTTGGGGGAGGGCAGGAAGAAAGAAAGAGGGCAGGCATGGAGACAGAAGGAAAGAAGAGAAACAGAAAAAAAGAACGGGGGCATGAAGAGAGGAAGAAAGAAAGGGCAGGGAAAGAGGAAGAAAAAGTTGGGGGAGGGAATGAGGTCTGGAGGAGAGGAAGCATACAGGCTGAAAGAAGGGAAGAAAGATTGGATGCACAGTCAGAAGAAGAAAGTGCAACCAGAGACTCATGAAATCACCAGACAACAAGGTAGGAAAAATGATTTTATTTTAAATTTAGTGATCAAAATGTGTCTGAATTTATATCTGCTGTCTATATTTTACACTATGGTCCCCTTTTACCAAACCGCAATAGTGGTTTTTAGCGCAGGGAGCTTATGAGCGTCGAGAGCAGCGTTGGGCTAAAAACTGCTATGTGGTTTAGTAAAAAAGGAGGGGGTATATTTGTCTATTTTTGTATGGTTGTTACTGAGGTGACAGTGCATAGAGTCATCTGCTTTGACCTCTTTGAAATCAACAAATCAATCTATATGGTTAAACTCCAAGATTCAAATTGGTGGATTTAAAGTCGTCTGGAAGCATTGGATTATTGCAGGTATATGGATATTAGATGATGTTATTTCAAATGGTAAACTGCTTGAATTTTCAGTTATAACATAAATATGGTCTTAACAAATCACAAAGTTTCAGATGGTTGCAACTGAAGCAGGCTATTCAGGAGGGGTTCCCTGAATGGAAAAATCTTAATCAGTATAGTCTGGAATTCTTATGCTTTCAGGCGGATTTCTTGGGACACCAGGCCACACAGTGATATAAATTGATATCTGGGTTTATGAATAAAAAAACCAAAGACGGGTCTTAAGAGACATTTGGAGCATTGAGATTAAGCACCAAATTTCTGCATCTCAATGGCCACGAATTTGGTCTTGGAGAATGAGATGTACAATGTCTGCATCTATGAGACAAACTTGGTTGGGTTTTTTTTGTTACATAGAGCATTTTGGACCTCAGTTCAATTGCAAAAGTTGGATAGCTCTAAGTCTAATAGATGCTGGCATTGTAATCTGGAAGCAGGGACTCTGGATCATTTAATATTCTATTGTCCCTGTATTATGGCCTTTTGGAAATCAATTTGGTCTCAAATTAACTGTCTATTAAAGAACCATGTAGCTCTATCATATGATAGAATTCTATTCAGGACGTCAATGAGAATAAAAAGTCAAATTTCATCAAGCAATAAAGCACAGTTACTTACCGTTAACAGGTGTTATCCAGGGACAGCAGGCAGATATTCTTGACTGATGGGTGACGGCACCGACGGAGCCCCGGTACGGACAATTTTAGAGTGATTGCACTCTAAGAACTTGGAAAGTTCTAGTAGGCCGCACCGCGCACGTGCGAGTGCCTTCCCGCCCGACGGAGGCGCGCGGTCCCCAGTTAAGATAAGCCAGCTAAGAAGCCAACCCGGGGAGGTGGGTGGGACGCAAGAATATCTGCCTGCTGTCCCTGGATAACACCTATTACGGTAAGTAACTGTGCTTTATCCCAGGACAAGCAGGCAGCATATTCTTGACTGATGGGTGACCTCCAAGCTAACAAAAAGAGGGATGGAGGGAAGGTTGGCCATTAGGAAAACAAATTTTGTAAAACAGATTGGCCAAAATGTCCATCCCGTCTGGAGAAAGCATCCAGACAATAATGAGATGTAAAAGTATGAACTGAGGACCAAGTAGCAGCCTTGCAGATTTCCTCAATAGGAGTGGAACGGAGGAAAGCTACAGATGCTGCCATAGCTCTAACTCTATGGGCCGTGACAGAACCTTCCAGTGTTAGTCCAGACTGAGCATAACAGAATGAAATGCACGCTGCAAGCCAATTAGACAGCGTATGTTTAGAAACAGGACGTCCCAATTTATTCGGATCAAAGGACAAAAAGAGTTGTGGAGATGATCTGTGGGGCTTAGTACGGTCTAAATAGTAAGCTAAAGCCCGCTTACAGTCCAAAGTATGGAGAGCCTGTTCTCCAGAATGAGAGTGAGGTTTCGGAAAGAAGACAGGCAAAACAATGGATTGGTTGAGATGGAATTCAGACACAACCTTAGGGAGAAACTTTGGATGTGTACGCAGAACCACCTTGTCATGATGAAAGACTGTAAAAGGTGGATCCGCAACTAGTGCATGTAGTTCACTGACCCTCCTGGCAGAGGTAAGAGCAATAAGGAAGAGCACCTTCCAAGTGAGGAACTTGAAAGGAACTGTAGCCAAAGGTTCAAATGGAGGCTTCATCAAGGTGGAGAACCACATTGAGATCCCAGACTACAGGAGGAGCCTTAAGAGGTGGTTTGACATTGAAAAGACCCCGCATGAATCTGGAAACCAAAGGATGAGCTGAGAGAAGTTTTCCATGAACTGGCTCATGAAAAGCAGCAATAGCACTGAGGTGGACTCTGATGGAAGTAGACTTGAGACCAGAGTCAGACAAAGAAAGAAGATAGTCTAACAAGGTCTCCACTGCAAGGGAAGTGGGATCAAGATGATGAAGAAGACACCAAGAAGAAAACCATGTCCACTTCTGATGGTAACATTGCAGAGTGGCTGGTTTCCTGGAAGCATCCAGAATAGAACGAACGGGCTGAGACAGAAGAGGAGCAGTTGAATTCAGCCTGAGAGATACCAAGCTGTCGGGTGCAGAGACTGGAGGTTGGGATGCAGAAAGGTCTCCTGATGCTGTGTAAGCAGAGAAGGAAACAGAGGAAGTAGAATAGGTTCCCTGGAGCTGAGTTGAAGGAGAAGGGAGAACCAATGTTGCCTGGGCCACCGTGGAGCAATGAGAATCATGGTGGCTTGTTCCCTCTTGAGCTTGAACAAGGTTCGTAACATGAGAGGCAGAGGGGGGAAAGCGTACAGGAACAGATTGGACCAATCCAGAAGAAACGCATCTGCTGCCAGACGGTGAGGAGAGTAGGGTCTGGAGCAGAAGTGGGGCAGCTGATGATTGTGAGGAGCTGCAAAGAGGTCTATCTGAGGAGTGCCCCATTGAGCGAAAATGGACTGGAGAGTCAAAGGATCGAGAGTCCATTCGTGGGGTCGGAGAATTCTGCTGAGGTGGTCCGCCAAGGAATTCTGCTCTCCCTGAATGTAGACAGCCTTTAGGAACAATTGGTGATCTGTCGCCCAAGCCCAAATCTTCTGGGCTTCCTGGCACAAGAGGCGAGAGCCTGTCCCACCCTGTTTGTTGATGTAGTACATCGCAACTTGATTGTCTGTGCACAGCAAGAGAACTTGAGGAAAGAGAAGATGTTGGAAAGCCTTGAGGGCGTAAAACATCGCTCTGAGTTCCAGGAAATTGATATGATGCTTCTTTTCCTAGGCTGTCCAAAGGCCTTGAGTTTGGAAGTCGTTCAAATGAGCTCCCCAGGCATAAGGGGAGGCGTCGGTGGTGATGACTAGTTGATGAGGAGGTAGATGGAACAGAAGACCTCTGGAGAGATTGGAGGATATCAACCACCATTGAAGAGACCGACGAAGAGATGATGTCACAAATACGTGTCATGAGCAAGGATCCATCGCTTGGGACCACTGGGTAGCAAGGGTCCATTGAGGAGTGCGCAGGTGAAGATGTGCGAAGAGGGTGACATGAACTGTCGAGGCCATGTGACCCAAGAGTATCATCATTTGCTTGGCAGAGATGGAGCGTTGTGGAAGCACCTGCTGACATAGAGATTGAAGAGTTTGAAGACGGTTGGACGGCAGGAACGCTCTCATGAGGACTGTGTCCAGCACCGCTCCAATGAATTGAAGTCTCTGAGTGGGGATGAGATGAGATTTGGGTAGATTGATCTCGAACCCCAGAAGCTGCAGAAACAGGATGATCTGGTTGGTGGCCAGGAGTACTGTCTGAGATGAAATGGCCTTGATTAACCAGTCGTCCAGGTAAGGAAAGACTTGAAGGTGGTGAGAGCGTAGAAAAGCAGCCACCACAATCAGACATTTGGTGAACACTCTTGGAGAGGAGGCAAGACCGAAGGGTAGCACCTTGTATTGGTAATGATGGTGATTGATCATGAAGCGGAGGTACTGTCTGGAGGCCAGATTGACCGGTATGTGAGTGTATGCCTCTTTGAGATCTAGGGAGCATAGCCAGTCGCCGTGAGTGAGAAGAGGGTAAAGAGTGGCCAAAGAGAGCATTCTGAATTTTTCTTTGACCAAGCATTGGTTGAGATCGCGAAGATCTAGAATGGGTCTGAGATCTCCTGTTTTTTGGGGGACCAAAAAATAACGGGAGTAGAATCCCTGCCCCTTTTGATCTAGAGGAACTTCCTCTATGGCATTCAGAAGGAGGAGGGATTGAACCTCCTGAAGGAGGAGGGAAGACTGAGGAGTGTTCAAAGCAGACTCTCTTGGCAGACTTTGGGCAGGAAGTGTCTGAAAGTTGAGAGAGTAGCCGTGGCGGATGATGTTGAGGACCCATTGATCCGAGGTGATGATCTCCCAACGGCTGAGGAAAAAAGTAAGACGGCCACCTATAGGTTGAGGCAGGTGGGCAGATGGCAGAAAACTGGCTATGCCCTGGAGAACTAAGTCAAAAGGGCTGAGTAGATTTTTGCTGTGGAGGTGGCTTCGCAGGTTGCTGCTGTGGTGGTCTAGGGGTTTGTCGTTGTTGCTAACGTTGACGCCTAGGTTGCTGGGGAGCTGATGGCAAGGGGCGAGCCACATAACGGCGTTGATAGGCCGATTGCTGTCTAAAAGGCCGGGCAGGTGGAGTCTTCTTCTTTGTTTTCAGAAGAATATCCCATCGAGTCTCATGGGCGGAGAGCTTTTGGGTGGTAGAGTCCATGGATTCACCAAAGAGTTCATCCCTTAGGCATGGAGCATTAGCCAGTCGATCTTGATGGTTGACATCAAGCTCCGACACTCTGAGCCAAGCAAGGCCTCAGACATGGCTGTTGCTCTGGTGGTAAGTTCGAACGTGTCATAAATTGATCGAACCAGAAACTTGCGTAGCTGGAAGAGAGAGGATGAGCACTGGTGAAAAGCCTGTCGTTTGCTATCAGGAAGGTACTTTTCAAAGGAAGCCATGGTGATGAGAAGATGCTTGAGATAAAAGGAGAAATGGAAAGCATAATTACCAGATCTGTTAGCCAGCATGGCATTCTGGTATAACCTTTTACCAAACTTATCCTTGGCTTTACCCTCTTTGCCAGGAGGGACAGAAGCGTACACACTAGCTCCGGCAGACTTTTTAAGCGTAGATTCCACTAGAAGAGATTCATGTGGAAGCTGCGGCTTATCAAATCCAGGGATAGGTATCACTTTGTACAAAGAATCCAATTTACGAGGGGCTCCTGGAATGGTCAAAGGAGTCTCCAGATTCTTATAAAAGATTTCCCTCAAGATATCATGGAGGGGTAATTTGAGAAATTCCTTTGGAGGCTGGTCAAAATCCAGTGCATCAAGGAAGGCTTTGGATTTTTTAGACTCAGCCTCCAAAGGAATAGAAAGAGATTCACACATATCTTTCAGAAAGGAAGTGAAAGATGTAGAATCTGGTCTGGAGGATGGATCAGGCACAGCAGGATCACCATCAGCCGATGAACACTCACCCTCAGAAAGAAAAGGCTCTTCGGAGTCACCCCACAGATCAGGATCCCTAATGTGGGAGCTACGGTCTCGAGACTCCGGTGTGGAGGGTTCCAGGTGTTGGGATTTGCGTGCCGACTTACCTGACCTCAGACACTGTACCGGGAGACGATACAGAGAAGGCCGGCTCTTCCATGGACTTTGTTAAGGTCAACATGTGAAGAGCTAACCTAGTGTTATGTGAAGAACATCTATGAGCAACAAACCCAGTTTGGTACATACCTATAATATGAGGGAGAACCTTTGCCAAACGTAAAGCCAATCTCTTAGCCAAGAGTTTTCCATCAACATTAATTAAAGAAATTGGCCAGTAATTTGACACCAATAAAGGATCCTTATTTGGCTTAGGCAAAACTATAGTCAAAGCTTCTGCCTTAGTACCTGAAATATTGCCTTTACTCAATTGAGCCTGATATAAATTTAATAAGTAAGGCATTAATGTATTTTGAAATGATTTATAGAACTCAACAGTATAACCATCACCTCCTGGAGCGGATCCAACTCTAAGGGATTTCAATGCTGCCTGAATCTCCTTCAGTATAATAATTGCATTAAGAGATCCTTTCATATGCTCGGGAATTTTAGGTCCTTCTATTGAATTCAAAAATTTTAAACTATCAAGTTCTTTGTTTGAATAATGCTCGGAAGAATATAAAGCCTTATAATAATTCTTAAACTGTTTTAATGTTATCAATTTTAGAGTGAGTAATACCATTTTCATCTGTAATAGCCACAATTTTTACTTTCTTTTTTTTGCTTCTAAATAATTAGCTAGTAATCTTCCCGCCTTATTTGGATTTCCATAATACAAAGCCTATTGAATGAACAATTCTTTCCTAGCCCATTTAGAAGAAATCTCAATATATTTAGCTTTCAAAAGTTCCTGGAGTATCTCTTGTTCCCATTTTACAGTTAATTTTGATTCTAATTCTTTAATTTTTCCCTCCAGTTCTGAGAATTCCTTTTTTGATTGCTTATTAATATAAGCCGAATATGAAATTATATAACCTCTCATAGTAGCTTTAAAAGCGTCCCACAGCGTGGCACTCGCCAGGGCTGCCCCTTGTCCCCTCTGCTTTATATCTTGTTTTTGGAGCCTTTGTTGATTTCCCTTCGAAGCCACCCCCAGATAGCTGGAGTGGAGCTGGGGAAATCATCTCTGCGCTGTATGGCTTTCGCCGATGACATTATGGTAATATTGACTGACCCTGTTTCAAATCTCCACAGTCTGTTAGAACTGTTTCACCAGTTCGGGGTGATCTCAGGCCTCAAGCTCAATGTGTCCAAATCGGAGGCGCTTCCTATCCATATTGATATCTCGCATGTGTGGGCGGATTTCCTGCTCCGGGAAGCACCACAGCAGGTAAAATATCTGGGGGTTCTGATACCATCTTCCTTTACACGACTTTATGAGATCAATGTAAAGCCCCTACTCCGGACCACGGTGGAGCTCCTACGTTTGTGGGGTGATTTGCCGGTATCTCTTGCGGGGCGCATATTTTTATACAATATGATGATAGTGCCTCGGTGGCTTTATCTGTTTCAAACTCTTCCGCTGTGGTTACGAACCGGGGACTTGGCTCAGTTGTACAGGGCTTTGAGGACTTTCTTGTGGCGTGGGCGCCGGCCTAGGCTTTCTCTTCGTATTTTGATGTTGCCTGAGTCACAGGGGGGATTTGGCTTGCTGGATGTTCGCACCTATAATCTGGCATGTGGGACAAGATTGATTCGGGACTGGTGTATGGAGAGCTCCTCTTTCTTAATGTATCCCGTGGACAGGGATTTTTTACACCCTATCTCTGGGTTGTTTCTGCTGCATGCTCCTGCTGCCCAGTTGGATTCTGTCTACAGGGGACATATTGTGTGGGCTTATATGAGACATATTTGGAAATTACTGTGTAAGCATCTGGGCATCCACTCTAATATCACCCCTCTGCTCCCGCTGGTGGGTAACTTGCATTTTAAACCGGGCAATGATAGCAAGGTATTTCGGATTTGGCACGCACATGGAATTCGTAGACTGGGGGATGTTCTTTCCGATAGGGGCGATCTTCTTTCCTCTGCCGAACTGGGGTCGCTGTATGGGCTAGATAGGGTGGATGCTTTCGGATATCTCCAGCTCCGACACTATGTTCTTAGCTTCTCTGGGGAGCGATTGAGCGGATCGGTGGCACGGGATCTTGGGAGGTGTTTGGCGTTGGGGGAGGAAGCGGCACCACGTCTCCGGTATTATGTTGCTGCTCTGGGCCCCCCTTTACAGACCGAAAGAGCTGATTGGTTGGCAGGGGCGTGGAGTGCTGACTTGGGTTGCTTAGTCCCGTCTGAACTGATTTCTCGCTGCTTTGTCCATATACGCACCATCTCATGTAACATGTTACATAGGGAGCAAGAATATAAATTCCTCCACAGAGCTTTTATTTCCCCTCACAGAGCACACCGGGCTGGTATTGCAGATCATGCGGGGTGTCCCAAATGTCCTGTCACCCCTGCTTCCCTGGGGCATATGTTTTGGGAGTGCCCCCTTGTGGGATCCTTTTGGCAGCGTGTCTGGACTTACGTGTCCTCCTGGGTTCCTGGGATCCCAAAATGTACTCCCTCTGGAGCATTATTTTATCAAGTGGCGGAGCTTCCTGGGTGCACTGTTGGGCAGCGGCAGCTGATTTCTAAGGCCCTCCTGTTGGCTAAGAAAGCCATTTTGACTTTTTGGAGAGAGCCGCATGCTCCCTCTTTCTCTCGATGGCTGGGGTCCCTGTATGATTTAGCCCTCTTGGAAAGACGGGCTGCGGGCACTCGAGATGAACGCAAGTGGTCTCGCTTTCAGGACATCTGGGAGGCTTATTGGTTGACCCTTCCTCACCGTGAGCGGTCTGCTATTGAACTGTTAGCTTGTGTTGAGGTCTTCTGTCCTCTTCAATGCTCTCTCTCTTCAGGCGCCTTTTTCCGGGGATTCTATTTAGGGATTCCTTTCTCTTTCTTTCTTTTTCTCTTCTTCTTCTCTCTAGACCTAGTCCTCCTCATTCTTATGTATCTACTTCAGGTCTCTCTTTGGTTCCTGTTTTGCCAATTTTTGTATATTTGTTGTCTATTTTGTACACTTCCTTTATGTCTACTGCAGGTCGGGAGTGGGGCGGGTGGGGGGGGATTGGAGGGGGGGGTTTGCACCCGTAGTTTCTGGTGCAGCTTGATGTGTGTATTGGTATTGGGGTGTGTTGCTCTGTTTTGGGGGGTTTTAGCGGGTGTTACATGTAAAACTATATTGAGCACATCCTGTGTTGGAACATTCTGATCTTCCTTGAGCTTTTGTCTTCTGCTCTGTATGTACCCGATAGAGTGCTTTTTGCTGGAATTGCTGTCTGTTCCTGCACACTGTTCTGTTTTGTGTATGCTGGTTTGCTCAATAAAGAAACATTATTTACAAAAAAAAAAAAAAAGCGTCCCACAAAGTTACTAATGACATTTCTTCTGATGTATTAATTTGAAAATATTCATCTATTTTTAATTGAAATTCTTCAATAAATTTTGCATCTCCAAGCAATGTATTATTGAATCTCCAAACAGGTCTGTTACAATTTTGTTCCATCACTTCAAATTCTATCCATACTCCATCATGATCTGTTAAAATGAATGGATCTATGGTAGCTTTCCTGACCTGTTGCACCAAACAGCACAGTTACTTACCGTAACAGGTGTTATCCAGGGACAGCAGGCACATATTCTGAACTGATGGGTGACGGCACCGGTGGAGCCCCAGTACAGACAATTTTAGAGTGATTGCACTCTAAGAACTTAGAAAGTTCCAGCTGGGCCGCACTGCGCGTGCGTGAATGCCTTCCCGCCCGACAGAGGCACGCGGTTCCCAGTTAGGATAAGCCAGCTAAGAAGCCAACCCGGGGAGGAGGGTGGGACATAAGAATATGTGCCTGCTGTCCCTGGATAACACCTGTTATGGTAAGTAACTGTGCTTTATCCCAGGACAAGCAGGCAGCATATTCTTAACTGATGGGTGACCTCCAAGCTAACAAAAAGAGGGATGGAGGGAAAGTTGGTCATTAGGAAAATAAATTTTGTAAAACAGATTGGCCGAAGTATCCAGACAATAATGAGATGTGAAAGTATGAACTGAGGACCAAGTAGCAGCCTTGCAGATTTCCTCAATAGGAGTCGATCTAACCTTATGGGCCGTGACGGAACCTTCCAGTGGCAGTCCGGTCTGAGCATAACAGAACGAGATAAAAGCAGCAAGCCAACTGGATATCGTACGTTTAGAAACAGGATGTCCCAACTTATTTGGATCAAAGATAGAAAAAGTTGGGGAGACGATCTGTGAGGCTTAGTGCGCTCTAGATAGTAAGCCAAAGCACGCTTACAGTCCAAAGTATGCAAAGCCTGTTCTCCAGGATGAGAATGAGGTTTCGGAAAGAATACAGGCAGGACAATGGATTGGTTAAGATGAAAGTCAGATACAACCTTAGGGAGAAACTTTGGATGTGTACGGAGAACCACCTTGTCAAGGTGAAAGACTGAGAAAGGTGGATCTGCAACTAGTGCATGCAACTCACTGACCCTCCTGGCAGAGGTGAGAGCAATAAGGAAGACCACTTTCCAAGTGAGAAATTTGAAATGAGCTGTGGCCAAAGGTTCAAAAGGAGGCTTCATTAAGGTGGAGAGAACCACATTAAGATCCCAGATCGTACGAAGAGAGACTGAACAAATTGCAGCTCTACACTCTTGAGGAACGTAGGAAGAGGGGAGACATGATCGAAACATTTAAGTACCTCACAGGACGTGTCGAATTGGAAGATGATATTTTCTTTCTCAAGGGAACCTTGGCCACAAGAGGGCACCCGCTCAAACTCAGGGGCGGAAAATTTCATGGCGACACCAGAAAGTATTTCTTCACAGAGAGAGTGGTTGATCATTGGAACAAGCTTCCAGTGCAGGTGATCGAGGCAGACAGCGTGCCAGACTTTAAGAATAAATGGGATACCCATGTGGGATCCCTATGAGAGTCAAGATAAGGAAATTGGGTCATTAGGGCATAGACAGGGGGTGGGTAAGCAGAGTGGGCAGACTTGATGGGCTGTAGCCCTTTTCTGCCGTCATCTTCTATGTTTCTATGAGGGGGTTTGAGAGGTGGTTTCAGATTGAAAAGTCCCCGCATGAATCTGGAAACCAAAGAATGAGCAGTAAGAGGTTTCCCATGAATTGGCTCATGAAAAGCAGTAATGGCACTGAGGTGGACTCTGATGGAAGTAGACTTGAGACCAGAGTTAGACAAAGAAAGGAGATAATCTAACACTAATTCTACTGCTAGCGAAGTGGGATTATGATGATGCAGAAGGCACCAGGAAGAAAACCGGGTCCACTTCTGTTGATAGCATTGAAGAGTGGCCGGCTTCCTGGAAGCATCAAGAATAGAACGAACAGGCTGAGAAAGAAGTGAAAGATCCGAAGTCAGCCCGAGAGAAACCAAGCTGTCAGGTGTAGAGACTGCAGGTTGGGATGTAGAAGGGACTGTTGATGCTGAGTAAGCAGAGAAGGAAACAGTGGAAGAAGAATGAGCTCCCTGGAATTGAGTTGAAGCAGAAGGGAGAACCAATGTTGTCTGGGCCACCGTGGAGCGATGAGAATCATGGTGGCTTGTTCCCTCTTGAGCTTAAACAAGGTTCGTAACATGAGAGGCAGAGGAGGAAATGCATAAAGGAATAGATTGGTCCAATCTAGAAGAAACGCATCTGCTACCAGACAATGAGGGGAGTAGAGTCTGGAGCAAAATTGGGGCAGCTGATGATTGTGAGGAGCTACAAACAGGTCCACCTGAGGAGTGCCCCATTGAGCGAAAATGGAGAGGAGAGTCGGGGGATCGAGAGTCCATTCATGTGGTTGGAGAATTCTGCTGAGATTGTCTGCCAAGGAATTCTGTTCTCCCTGAATATAGACAGCTTTCAGGAATAATTGGCGAGCTGTCATCCAAGACCAAATCTTTTGGGCCTCCTGACACAACAGGCGAGAGCCTGTTCCCCCCTTGTTTGTTGATGTAATATATTGCAACTTGATTGTCTGTGCAAATGAGTAGAACTTGAGGAAAGAGAACTTGAGGAACTTGAGGAAAGAGAACTTGAGGAAAGAGAACTTGAGGAAAGAGAACTTGAGGAAAGGCTGAAAAGCCTCGAGGGCATAAAACATCGCTCTGAGTTCCAGGAAATTGATGTGATGTTTCTTTTCCTGAACCGTCCAAAGACCTTGAGTTTGGAATTCGTTCAAGTGAGCACCCCAAGCATAAGGGGATGCATCTGTGGTGATGACTAGTTGATGAGGAGGCAGATGGAAGACCCCTGGAGAGATTTGAAGATGTCAACCACCATTGCAGAGACTGTCGAAGAGACGATGTCACAGATATGTGTCGCGAACAAGGATCCGTCGCTTGGGACCATTGGGTAGCTAGGGTCCATTAAGGGACACGCAGGTGAAGACGTGCGAAGGGGGTGACATGAACTGTCGAGGCCATGTGACCCAAGAGAATCATCATTTGCTTCGCAGAAATGGAAAGTAGCGGAAGCACCTTTTGACAGAGATGAAGAAGGGTGTGAAGGCGGTTGGGCGGAAGAAACGCCCTCATGAGAACAGTGTCCAGAATCGCTCCAATAAACTGAAGTCATTGAGTGGGGATGAGATGCGACTTGGGTAGATTTATCTCGAAACCCAGAAGTTGTAAAAATAGAATGGTCTGGTGGGTGGCAAGAAACGTTGCCTGAGAGGAAGGAGCCTTGATTAACCAGTCGTCTAGGTAAGGAAAGACTTGAAGGTGGTGGGAGCGGAGAAAAGCGGCCACCACAATGAGACATTTTGTGAATACTCTTGGAGAAGAGGCAAGACCGAAGGGTAACACCTTGTACTGGTAATGACAGCGATTGATCATGAAGCGGAGATATTGTCTGGAGGCTAGATTGACGGGGATGTGAGTGTAGGCCTCCTTGAGATCGAGGGAGCATAGACAGTCGCCCTGAGTGAGAAGAGGATAAAGAGTGGCCAGAGAAAGCATTTTGAACTTTTCTCCGGTTTTTTTGGGAACCAGAAAATAGTGGGAGTAGAATCCCTGCCCATTCAAGTTTTCAAGTTTCAAGTTTAATGATTTTTTGATTAATCGCTTAATCATAATTCAAAGCGATGTACAATTTTAAATACATTCAGAGGGAAACAATACAATACAAACTTTAAAAAAGATTAAACATATAATACAAATCAAACTTGAATAATAACATAATATTAGAGATAGTTCAACATATTCGTAACAAAAGGTAAAAAGGGGAAGTGAAATACAATTCATGATAGAAAAGTAGAACAAACAAAGGAAAAAAACATTGGGAAGGTATGTAACAGTAAAATTTAAGATTTAAAACAACAGTTTAAAAATTAATAAATCAAATGCCAAATGCATCTTTAAAAAGAAATGTTTTTAGATTACTTTTAAATTTTCCCAGATCATGCTCATTTCGTAGATAGATTGGGAGAACGTTCCAAATCTGTGGAGCAGTTACTGAAAAAATGAATTGCCGTCTTGTATTAATGATCTTGAGTGAAGGAATGGTTAGTAAATTTTGCTCATTGGACCTTAATGTCCCCTTCTGATCTAGAGGAACTTCCTCTATGGCATTCAGAAGAAGAAGGGATTGGACCTCCTGAAGGAGGAGGGAGGACTGAGGAGTGATCAAAGCAGACTCTTTTGGAGGACTTTGGATGGGAAGAGTCTGAAAGTTGAGAGAATAGCCGTGGCGAATGATGTTGAGAACCCACTAGTCTGAATTGATGATCTCCCAACGTCTGATGAAAAGAGTAAGACGTCCTCCTATGGGTTGAGGCAGAAGGGTTGATGGCAGAAGACTGGCTAGGCCCTGGAGAATGGAGTCAAAAGGGTTGAGTGGATTTTGGTTGTGCAGGAGGCTTTACTGGTTGTTGCTGCTGTGCACGAGGTTGTTGGCGCTGTTGTTGACGTGGGCGCCTAGGCTGTTGAGGAGCCGACGGTAAGGGTCTAGCCGAATAGCGGCACTGGTAGGCAGATTGTTGTCGAAATGGCCGGACAGGCGGAGGCTTCTTCTTGTTTTTAAGAAGAGTGTCTCAGCGAGTCTCGTGTGCTGACAAATTTTTGTGTGGTGGAATCGAGAGAATCACCAAATAATTCATCTCCAAGGCACGGAGCATTGGCGAGGCGATCCTGATGGTTAATATAAAGTTCAGAGACCCTCAGCCATCGCCGTAGCTCTCGAGGTGAGTTCAAAAGTGTCATATATTGAACGAACCATTAATTTTCTGAGCTGCAAGAGACTGGAAGAACAATGGCGAAAAGCAGAAAGTTTTCGGTCAGGTAAGTATTTTTCGAAGGAAGTCAGTTGCTGAATGAGGTGTTTCAAATAAAATGAGAAATGAAAGGCATAATTGCCGGATCTATTGGCAAGCATGGCGTTCTGGTATAATCGCTTGCCAAATTTATCCATGGCCTTCCCCTCTCTGCCAGGAGGGACAGAGGCATAGACACTAGCGCCCGCAGACTTTTTGAGAGTAGACTCAACCAATAAAGATTCATGCGGGAGTTGGGGTTTGTCAAATCCTGGAATTGGGATAACTTTGTATAAAGAATCCAATTTGCGAGGGGCTCCAGAGATAGTCAAAGGAGTTTCGAGATTTTTATAGAAGGTCTCCCTCAAAATATCATGGAGGGGTAATTTAAGAAATTCCTTTGGAGGCTGATCGAAGTCCAAAGCCTCTAGGAATGCCTTAGATTTTTTGGATTCAGCCTCCAAAAGAATGGAAAGAGAGTTGCACATCTCCTTTAGAAAGGATGTAAAGGAGGAATGGTCCGGTTTAGAGGAAGGATCTTGTAGAGAGGGATCCTCCTCCCCCGAAGAAACCTCATCCTCAGAAAGTAAGGGCTCTTCAGAGTCATCCCAGAGATCAGGATCTCTTATCTGAGAACCTCGACCCCGAGAGTCCGGTGTCGAGGGGTCAACATGTCAGGTCTTACGTGCCGATTTCCCGGACCACAAGGAAGCGGTACCGGGAGAACATAAGAACATAAGAAGTTGCCTCCGCTGGGGCAGACCAGAGGTCCATCGTGCCCAGCGGTCCGCTCCCGCGGCGGCCCATCAGGCCCACTGCCTGAACAGTGGTCTCTGACTAATTTTGTAATTTACCTCTAATCCTTTCCCTATAACCTTACCTCTACTCCTATCTGTACCCCTCAATCCCTTTGTCCTCCACGAGAAGTTAAAGACTGCTGATGTCGGGACTGAGCGGACATAAGCAATGGTTCAGAAGTCTGGACAGCCCTATGCAGACCTCTCGGTTCCGGGGCAAGTACTGGCATGGAAGCCGAGGAAGCCGAATGGACCGGTACCGACAGAGTGGAAGCCGACAATAGGGGTTGTTCCACGGTCGGTACCGGTGGCTCAGACCGGACCGGGACTGGAAGGTTCGGTGCCAACAGAGCAGGAAGGAGTTGCTACAACTGCTCTTTAAGTTGGACTTGAAGGACAGCCGCAATGCGGTCATCCAAAGAAGGTACCAGTATCGCTTTCTTTTTCTGCAGTACCTGCGGTGCCGCTTGAAGCCCAGAGGATGAGGATGCCGAGGAGGATGCACTCACCTCTATAGGGGCGGAGCGTTTACGGGGGCGCCTCGAGGTCAGCAGGACTGGACTCTCTGCCACAGCGACCGGAGGACACTCCAGGGAGGAAGGCTTCTTAGCCTGCTTACCTGTAGGGTGCGACGCCGGAGCGGTGTCACGCGGTGTCGACGAAGAGGGCACCGGCTGAGAAGGTGTCGAAGACGGTGCCGATGCCGATGGATCAGTCATCGCGGCACCGAAAAGGATTTTTTGTTGAAGCTGCCTGTTTTTTAAAGTGCGCTTCTTTAAAGTAGCACAATGGGTGCAGGTGGAAGCCGTGTGATCCGGACCCAAGCACTGCAAACACCAATTGTGTGGGTCGGTCAAGGAGATGGGCCGCGCACACCGCTGGCACTTCTTGAACCCGGGCTGAGGGGGCATGAAGGTGAACACGGCCTCCGCTAAATCGAAAGCGGAGGGCTCGATGATTACAACAGGCCCCACCGGGGCGAACCCGAAAAAACGAAAGTTTTGTTATGTTTTTTGTTTGTTTGTTTTTTAATAAAAAAGAAGTAGAAATAAAAAGAAAAATATTCCGAAGAAAAAAACGCGAGCGGGAAGGCAAGCACAGGGATTTCAACGGCCGTTGAAAAACACGCGTCTTCTTAGCTCCGCGGAAACTAAGAAACTGGGGAACGCACACCTCCGTCAGGCGGGAAGGCACTCGCGCACGCGCGGTGCGGCCTAGCTAGAACTTTCTAAGTTCTTAGAGTGCAATCACTCTAAAATTGTCCGTACCGGGGCTCCGTCGGTGCCGTCACCCATCAGTTAAGAATATGCTGCCTGCTTGTCCTGGGATAATATCTGAAACAAAAATATAATCAATTCTAGAGTATAACTTATGAACATGTGAACAGAAAAATTCCTGAGCATCAAAAAGTAAAATCTTCCAGGTATCTTTTAATCCACATGCTTGAGCCAAATTGTCTAATCCTAATGATTTAATCACTCTACTAGGATTTTTTTTTATCTAATAAGGGATCCATGACAGCATTAAAATCCCCCACCACAATTAAATTAGCTGTAGCCAGAGGTAGAAGAATCTGTTGAAGTGTTTTGAAATATTCAATTTGATTTGAATTAGGACCATAAATATTTACTAACAGAGTATCTTTACCTAAACTCATATTTACATGTACCCATCTACCCATAGGATCAGCAGAGACCAAGTTAAGTTGCAGTACATTTTTTATTCACTAATATAGCCACTTCCACTTTCTTCCCTACTGCAAGAGCATAAAAACAATGTTTAACCCAATCTCCTTCTAGATTTTTCAATTCTATATCAGATAAGTGGGTCTCTTGTATATAATAATAATAATAATAACAGCTTATATACCGCAATACCGTGAAGTTCTATGCGGTTTACAAAAGATTAAGCAAAGGTACAAATTGAACTTTGTTTTTTGAGGAAATTGAGTATTTTTTTTCCTTTTTATGGGGTGGTTAAGTCCATTGACGTTTAATATATATAATTTAAAATACATACTTAAATTTAAATAAAATTATCTATTACAAGTAACATAAAACATATCCTTTAAAAACTGATATTACAACTTATACATAATCTAGAACCCTCCCTTCCCAATAATCCCCCCTTTCCCTCCCCCCTCCCATTTAAATAAAACAAATACCTGAAAGCATTCATAAGACTAAGCAATCAACAGCTCTCTCTGGGCATCATTCTCTTAGATTCCATGAAATCATGAATTTAGAAAGTATGCAATAATATAGTTAAAGTTGTTCTCAAAATAATTCAGGTATAAATTAATCTGTTTCAATAATATGAGTAAGATATTTATTTCATTAAGTATCATATAAACCTTACTCTGATATTTCCACTCCTCTTTTATGCACAAGAGTTCTTCACTCCTAAACTGTACTGTTTCCTTGAGTTTTTGCAGCCCAAATGAAAGACCCTTTTTCAGTATTATATCTTAGCTACAAATTCTAGACCATTCTTAATGCTTTACTAGGTCCTTCCTCATGTTATCCAAACCATCAGGGGTATCTACCCTATTTTAGATTTTGCTATCATCCACAAAGAGGCAAACTTTACCAGACAGTCCTCCAGCAATATTGCTTACCCAAGAACCCAACCCCTGTAGCACACCACTGGTAACATCCTTTTCCTCAGAGTAAGTTCCATTTACCTCTATCCTCTTGTCACCTTCCAGTCAACCAGTTCCCAACCTAGTCAGTCACTTTAGGACTCATACCAAGAGCACTTAGTTTATTTGTCTCATCTATGTGGAATAGTATCAAATGTTTTGCTAAATCTAAATATACTACATCTAGTGCTGTCCCTCATCCAACTCTCTAGTCATCCAGCCAAAGAGATTTATCATATTTGACTGATAAGACCTGCCTCTAGTGAATCCATGTTGCCTCAGAGCATGTAATCCACTGGATTCCAAAAACATCCTCATGCATATCAATGGCGGAAGGAAGACAATATAACAGAGACAGTGTATCAATTAGAATTAGATTTGATGAGCATGTGTATACCACCAAGACACAATCTGATCTAAAAATGGTCAGAAATGTAGAGGTTATAAATTAATTTTGTCTCTTCCTAAAATGTGCTATCAGTAGGAAGAAACTTAACAGCAGCTTACCCAAGTAGGATGTTTGCATAAATTTCCTTTATGGTCCTAGTCTCCCTCTTCCTCAGGATTTCTGCATCATACCAGAAGCCACGTTGTTTAGGCTCATCAGGATTGTAGTTCACCATTACCACTTGTCCAACCTCCAACTGGTCCCACTTTAGCACTGTGCGTGCACGAGCACGCACATCTTTACTGCTAAACAACACAACTCCATTCTCTGGATAGCTTTTAGAAAAAGCAGAGAAATGAACTGCATTAGATTTACTGCTTTGTAGACAACACATATTACCGTAACAAGTGTTATACCAGGGACAACAGGTAGATATTCTCACATGTGGGTGACATCATCCAGAGTCCCGGTACAGATAGCTTTAAGAATGCATTGTCACTTCAATTTTTAAAAAAAAATTTTGAATACCCAAACAGCGCATGCACGAGTGCTTTCCTGCCTGACATAGGCTTCAGTTCCATAAGCAAGCTAAAAAGCCAACTAGGGGAGGTGGAAGATCGCTTTAATAAACTACAGTCAGCTGTAGACAGGATTAATGAAAACTTTTGAGGCGCTATCTCAGCTTATATCAGAGGCTGAGCGGCGCATTTCAGAGAGGGAAGAAGAGAGCTCCCCACGTAGAGAGCTCGCAGGCCCAGGTGACGACCCTGATGGAAAAAGTGGAGGAACAGGAAAACCGGCAATGGTGGAACAACCTTAGGGTTGTGGGCCTCCCAGAAAATGTCCTGGAGACCGATCTTTATAAATTCTTCCATACCTGACTTTCGGAGCACCTGGGCTGGATGGCGTCTGCTACAGCCTTCATCTGCAAGAGGGCATACAGACTGGGTTCAAAGACCAGGGCCCCGGTGTGACCCAAAGCAGCGATAGCCCGTTTTGTCAACTGGCAGGTGAAAGAACAGCTTCTGAAAACGTATAGGAATTTGGAGCGCTTGGACTATGACGGACATAGAATACTACTCTTCAATGATTATTCTGTCCGAGCTGCTTTGCTGCAGCGGGAAATGGCACCCATATGCACTTCCCTACATAAGAAAGGCATGCGCTTTGCCCTGGTCTATCCGGCTAGCTTGCAAGTGTGGAGATAGGGTAAGGTGCAGTTGCTTAAGGATAAGGGGGCCGCACAGCAGTTTCTCGATTCTGTGTTGGGACAGGCACAGTTCTCTACGGGCGGAGTGAGTATGGATACGCCCGATTCAGACTTTCACGGTTTTTCACTCATTTATTTCTCATGTTACTGGACATGTGGGGATTTCTGGGCCTTTGATGTTTGTTATCCCAGAATTCCTTATGAGCCAAGAAGGAATCCCTGGCACTGGATTATTACTTTTCATTTGTTGCAGTCCTGGCAAGGGCAGTTGGGCTACATCATGCTCTGCTCATGGCATATGGAGTGGCACTTACTCTCTTTGGCCAGTGTACATACGCACCTAGCCCGATTGGCTGAGAGCCGGTTCTTTCTCTGGTGCCTGTGATCATGCATTGGTCGAGAATATATAAATTCATTTTCTATACAAAATTTATTTTTTTCCCTTTCCCTATGTTATTATCCTTAATTATTCTCTCTTTCTTTCAAATTGTATTTCTCCCTACTATCCTATTGTTTCATGTAAGTAATGTTATGTAATTAATAGTTTGTTTTAAATAAATAAATAAATATAGGGATCTATATAATATCCAACTGTGATAAATAAATAGCTATATTCATATCAAAATATTACTCAATTAAATATTAAATAATTTAATAATTAATTTGAGCACTATTTAAATTAATTATTTAATATGTAATTGAGTAATATTGTGATATGAATATAGCTATTAATAGTTTGTTAACTGGACCCCTTTTAAATTTTTTATTGTAAAACGCTTAGAATTTAGGATTAGCGTTTTATCAAATTTTTAATAAACTTGAACTTGAGAAAGGGATATCTGCATTTGTACAGACTTGACCGCGGATGCCTAAGGACCAAGGATTGATGGCGTCGCTGAGAGGTCTGCTTTGAGAGACTCAATGCTGTAGAAACTAGCGACACATGCTGGGAAAATGAGGTGGTAGCTGACTTTCCCGATACTGGAAGAGGTTCGAGGTCGATGGTCTTGTTGGCACCGTCTCTGAAGACAGCTGGTCCATAGGCTAATCAAACAGCTTTTCTTGGGCCTTAAGAGAGCGCTTTTGAAGAATATAACATCTGGTGCAAGACTCAATCCGATGATCAGGCCCCAAACACTGAAGGCACCAGCTGCGAGGGTCCTTGATGGAAATAGGTCTGACACCAGCAGCACTTAAACCTCATCATAGGCTTCGACATGGGGAAACTTGTTTGGCTAGATTAAACTCAATCCTATATAATAAAAGCTTACCGGCGCATGCGCTGTTAAAACAGCGTGATCCCTGCCGCTGTGGTGTGTGATCCGTGGCCATGTTCCATTTTAGAACCCATCGGCAGGGAACATTCTGGCCACTCCCCTCCTCCCGCCCTCACTCACCAACCGGAAGCAAGCTCTCTCCCTGCCCGCATCCTCGGCAGGGAACACACCTCCCACCCTTGCTCACTGCTGCCGCCGCTGATCCTCCTCTTCAGAGCAACCTGCGATCGTGGCTGGCTTTAAAGAACCTCGCAGGCTGCTCTCCAACCTCAGTAACACGTTCTCTCTGACGCACAGGATCGCGTCAGAGGGAACATGCTACCGAATTGGAGAGCGGCCTGCGAGGTTCATTAAAGCCGGCCACCACAATCGCAGGCTTCTTTGAAGAGGAGCAGGCCAGAAGACGTTGGGATAGAGGGAGGGTAAGAAGGGGATCAATACAGGGGGCCAGGGGGAGAGGGAAAGGGGGCTGCTTTGAGGGGAGACAGAAGGGGCCATGGAGAGATAGGGAGAAGGAAATGGGGCTGCTTTGGGAGGGAGGTGTGCTGGGGACAGACAGCTTTGCTCTGGGGGGAAGACAGAAGGGGCCATGGAGTGACAGGGAGATGGAAAGGGGGCTGCTTTGGGCGGAGGGGTGTGCTTGGGGCAAACAGCTTTGCTCTGGGGGAGAAAACAGAAGGGGCCATGGAGAGACAGGGAGAAGGAAAGGGGGCTGCTTTGGGGGGGGAGGGGTGTGCTGGGGGAGACAGAAGGGGCCATGGATAGGGAGAGGGAAAGGGGGCTGCTTTGGGGGGAGGTGTGCTGGAGAAGACAGAAGAGGGCCATGGAGAGATAGTTAGGGAGAGGGATAGGGGGCTGCTTTGGGTGGAGGTGTGTGCTGGGCGCAGACAGCTTTGCTCGGGGGGAAGACAGAAGGACACAGACAGCGGCCAAGGATAGAGAGATGAAGAAACAAAGACAGACATCTATTCTAGCACCCGTTAATGTAACGGGCTTAAAGACTAGTGATTAAATAAAGATGATCACTGAAAATAGAAAAAACCTGTCGCAAAACACGAGGAAAGACTAAAAATAAAAGAAATATTGGGGTTTTTTTCTTTTTTTTTTAAAGAACTTAAAGAAACTCAAAGAAAAAAAATTGCTTAAAAAAGCAGAGAGAGAACAGGAAGGCAAAGTCAGAAAAAAGAAGAACTGAGGTACCACAAGCCTACGTCAGGCGTGAAGGCACTCAAACAAGCATGGTGCAGGCAATCGCAAACTTTCTAAAAAATTAAAGTGAAGATGCACTCATAAAAGCTGTCTGTACCAGGGCTCCATGGATGACATCATCCAAATGTGAGAATATGCTGCCTGCTTGTCCTGGGATAAATAAAATATGCTATGACTTACTTGGTCTCTCACTTTTTTCTAGACCGTTTTAATAGGCCTACACGCAGAATCCATATGTTTGCTTACCCAACAGTAAATGCTTGTCGCTTTAAAGATTTCTGGATAGAACTCTTGCATTTCAGGCAGATAAAAGGAATGACTGGCTGGGTAATATTACGCGTGCTCCATCTTATTTTATTTTTAGAAAATTAGTAAAACAGTTTGATCGATTTGTAACCTAATGATTTATTATCCTTTTATCTTGTATGTATTTCTGATGATTTGTATTGTATTTTTTTCACCGATTGTCCAGTACTTCTCATTATAAACCGCCTCGAACTATTATGGCTTTGGCTGTATACAAGAATAAATTATTATTATTACCGCAAGGTAATGGCGGAATAAAAATCACTAATGTAATATTATTATATGGCTTACATGAGCAATCCATCTATACACAACGTGATATACAGCGCTTCATTTACTAGCATCGTTTATCTACAGTTCTGTACCAGTTTCTCAACAGGATGAATCTACTCTTCCTTTCTAGATTAAGAATATAGCACTTGTGCTATCAAAATTCACACCCAGGGTATTAAGAATATTGTCTTATTTGAATCTCAAACTAAGCAAAAGCTCAACCGAACAGCAACAATTAGTAGCCATTATGCATGCTTCTCTTATGATCCTTGATTTAATCAAAAAGACATTTAGTGTTAGGCAACTTACTCTTCATACTTCACGTGGTATACTATTTCCTCTTCGGTAGTAGTAGCAGCTGCCAACTGCTGCTCAGGCTCCGAATCATCACTGGCCCGTTCTTTCCTTGTGACATTTACAACCTGAGCTTCAAACCATGCTCCCATGTTCATATCCCGAGCATCCACACATTCATTGATCTGAAGGCAGAACAGATAAAAAGAAAGCAATAGGATATTAATGGACACATGGACAACATTAAAGTATGTAAACAACTTAACTCCTATTACTATTCAAAAATCTACTTGTCAAAATATATGGCTGAACTCCAAGATACAAATAGGCGGTTTTATGATTGTCTGGAAGGATTGGATTGAAGCAGGAATACGTACTTTAGATGATGTTATTAATGATGGTAAGCTGCTGGAGTTTTCACAATTGCAACATAAATTTGGACTTAATAAAAAACAAAGTTATAAGTGGTTGCAATTGAAGCAGGCTATTCAGGCAGGGTTCCCTGAATGGAAGTCTTTAAATACTCATTTTACTCTAGAATTCTTATGCTTCCAGGCAGATTTTATGGGTCACCAGGCCGCACAGTGGTATAAAACATTATCTGGATATTTAAATAAAAAACCAAGGACTGTACTTAGAGATATTTGGAGCATTGAGATTAAGCATCAAATTAATGCATCTCAATGGCCACGTATTTGGTCTTGGAGGATAAGATGTACAATGTCTGCGTCTATGAGGCAAACATGGTTTTTCCTGTTGCATAGAGCACTCTGGACCCCTGTTCGCTTACAAAAATTGGATTGCTCTAAGTCTAATAGATGTTGGCATTGTCATCTTGAGGCTGGAACTCTAGATCATTTATTATTTTATTGTCCTTTTATTAATAATTTTTGGAAATTAATCTGGGGTCAAATAAATTGTATGTTAGAGAATCCTGTGGCCCTATCATATGACACAGTTTTGTTTGGAATGTCTATGAGGGCCAAAAGTCAAATTTCATCGAATAATAACAAACTGTTAATGATTTTAACAGGAGTTGCCATCCAACATATAACACATAACTGGAAAGACTATAGAGGATTGAATTATTGTTTCTGGTGGAGTTCGGTTTGTCAGGTGTATGAAATGGAAAAAACATTGGCAATCAAGACAGGTTATTATAAGAAATTTAAAGAGGTGTGGAGACCATTAATTGAGTATTATAATAAATAAATAATTATATTTATCCCCATTAAATATATGTAGGGGGGAGGAGGGATGGGTGGGTTTTATGACATTATGAGGGGTAATATATGGAAAGGGAGGGAGGGGAGATAGTTTATGGTATAAAATGAATGTAGAGTTTCAAGTGAAGAATGTATAGTATGACTTGAATTATTGTACACTTGTTTGCATAATGTAAAAACGAATAAAGATATTTTTAAAAAAAAAAAAAAAAAAAGCAATTTTTCAACATGTTTTCCAAGGATAAAAGGGTGTTTCTAGTGCAAAAGGCATACTGGTCTTGAACCAGTAGATTATTCTCCTTTATTCACGAGTTTGTAGAAGGCATCATCTACCTTTTTCTCTCAACTCCACCTCTGACATATCTGGGCTGTGCTCTCTCCTCTGTTTTTCCTTCTACAAGCAAATTGGAGGGTTTCTTTCCAATTGTTCTGATTTAGATTTTTTATTTTTGAGTCTTCATCCAAACTGTGAAGCTTTCAATGCTCCAAAAGTTCCCAGTTCGAATGGGGCAATTCTTGCCTGGGAGAAGACAGATTCTGTAGTCAGAACTCTGTAGTCAGTAGGGCAACTCTCTCAGAGGTAACCTGCCTGGCCAGCCTACCCTAATACTTTGGTGGCTCGGGGACTATTCCCCAGGCAACACATCTCACTCCTGGTTTTTACTAGAACTCAAGTGCAGGCTGTGTGGCCCCCTTGTCAGTCCTAAGGAATTTAGCAGGTGCCAGCTGTGTTTTTCTTCCTCTCCCCCCGAAGATGCATGAGAACCATGGGGGTTCTTTTCCTGTCCCTGCTCCATTCCTTCCAGCACTGTCCTTATCTGCACAAACAACACACTTTAAAATCATAAGTGTTTGAGGCTTGTGTGGTTAAGGCAGAGCTTACAGGAATGGGACAGGGACAAAACTCGTGGGGATGGGATGGGGATGAGTTTCTGCAGAGACAGGAAAAATTTGTCCCCTATGTCATTCTCTACTCCAAGGCTCAGACCACATTTTTATCTTCACATCTAGATATTACCAAGATGTTGAAAGAGCACTGAGAAACTCCTGAAGGCCCCTTGCGGATTGCCAGGACTATGACAAAGCTGTACTCGATGATTCTGGATTTTCAGCAACTGTCTGTCCTGCCTAAAGTGGCTTCACTGGTGGTCAAGTGTCTAAATGTACTTCGCTGCCTAGTGAAGGCAGAATAATTTTAAAAAGATGCGCAAAACCAAACAGTGGATTTAGTCTTCAAAAGGCAATTTCAGGCCCTGGCCTTAGCTCCAAAGGTAGCAGCTGTGTTTTCTTTTGTTGCACATACCTGCCATACCAGATTTTATCAAGCTATGTTAATGGAGGAAAAGGCATAATTCCCAGTTCCTAATAATCAGGAGTGGATTATATAGCTGGCTCAAACAATGGACAGGAAATTGAGTCCAAGGCTACTTTGGGCAGGCTTCCGTTCAAGGGTCAAATGCTCTTTGGAAAAGGACTAGATGATCTTATGGCTAATGTGGCATATCGCCGCCCAAAGGCCTTGCCAGATAGACTGTGGTCCCCTAGGAGGTCAGGTTGTAGTTCCTTTCAGCGTTTCCAATGATCCTATCATTTCTCAGCAGAGTCCTATGCCTAGAGATTGTTTCAAGGATCTTAGAAGAAGTTTGGAGGCTCCAAGAGAGCTCAGACCTCTAGTGCATACCCCGCAGAAGTCTCCAAGTCATCCCAATGATACCAGGTCGATAGCCTAACTCCCTCTGATTGGAGAGGCTTGGGCACAGATTTGCTCAAATTTTCATCTTCTACTGAACTATTTGTGAACTCTCTGGCTGGCAGGCCAGAGAAAGAGATCAGAGTCCAAGCAATGGTGGAATGTCTTCTGGATAAGCAGGTCATTGAACTCATATCAGCTGAAGAATCTGGTTTGGGAAGATACTCCATATATTTTATCATACCCAGAAGGACTCAGATGACTGGAGACCAATCTTTGAACTGAAGTCTGTCAATGCAGCACTGAAAATGCCCCGATTCCAAATGGAGACTAGGTGTTTATCATATCTTCTGTGGCACCAGGAGAATTTCTGGCCCCTCTAGATTTGACAAAGGCTTACTTATATATTCCTATATTTCTGGCTCACAGGAAATTCCTAACGTTTCATATACTGGAAGGACAAGTCCAGCTCTCAGCACTCCCAATTTGGTCTGACAACGGTGCCTTGCACCTTTACCAAGGTGGTGGTCGTTTTTGCAGTGCAACCGCACAAAGCATGGATTCAGGTGTATCCGTAATTGGACAACTGGCTGATCAGACTTCCTTCAAAGCACTTGGGAGTGACAGCAGTGGCACAAGTTATCCAACTGAAGCAGGATGTAGATTGGATAATCAACTTTCAGAAGAGTCACTTGGAGCTCACACAATCCTTAGAATACTTGGGAATTTGCTTCAACACGGTGGAAGGCCATGCTTTTCTGACAGACATGCACCATAGAAGATATTCCATGGGCAAAACCTCATCTATGTCCAAATGCACTTTTGTCCAGATGGCCTTCACAGGCAGATTCTCTGCAGAAATTGATGATCTGAATTGGAGGTGGCAGCACATCAAAGTTTGCATCAGTGGCTCTAGTTGGAGTCATTGGATAAAGGCTTGCCACTACGCATATCCTCTTGGGTGATCCCAATGACAGGCCTTTATGGCCGGGGAGAATATTGCAAGGGTCACCCACTTCAGGGCTGACAGCCACCCTCACAGGAGGACGTGATCTTTCAACTGCTTGGAGTTTTGCGCAATTCGTCTGGTTCTACAGACATTGGAGGCAGAGTGGTCAGAGTTGTCTTTGATGTCATCACAGTGGTGGCATACATGAACAGGCAAGGAAGCACCAAGTGCACTCCATTGAAACTGGAGACCCAATTATTGTTTTGCTGATCAGTAGCCCATCTGCAAGCTATCAGCAGCACATGTATCAGGAGGGGACAATGTGCAGGCCAGCTATATCAGTCAGCAGACCTTCGACACGGAGAAATGGTTGCTAGCTCCATTCAACAGGCCTTCAACAGCATTGTGCGTCAATAGGTGGCATCTGACATTCAATTTGATGGCATCGTCAACAACAAAACAGTTGACTTCAGCCAAAGATTTCAGCCTGGAAGCACCAGTTTGGATGCTCTAGTACAGAGTGCCCAGAAAAAAGGCTGTTGTGCATTTTTCCCCTATTGCCCATGGTGGGCCAGGTCATTTGAAGAATAGCAAACCATCCAGGGTTCGTAATCCTAGTTGCCCCAGATTGTCTGTGATCTGTTGTCTACAGAAAGACAAGCATCTCAAACTGCCACCCCATCTGACTCTTCTCTCGCAGGGTCCAGTTGCCCTGAATGATCTGGACTTAGCACGAAATGGCTACTCTGAGGTGGTTATAGCTACCCTCCTCAGATCTACAAAACTGGCAACTGTTGCGACCTAAGCTAAGGCTTGGAAGATGTTTTAGCACTGGTGTGTTAAGGAGAATGTGGAGACAATAAAGGCTCGAATGCCTGTTCTCCTAACGTTTCTTCAGGATGGTCTCGAGAAGGGTTTGGCTGCTGGCTCCCTCGAACAAGTGGCAGGACTCTCGTATTTTAAGACTTGAGTAGAAGAGGTTTATTTGGTCTCATCTAGATGTAGCCAGATTTTTCAAAGGAGCTTTGTGGCTTCATTCTCTGCAAACCCTTTCCCGATGTGGAATCCTAACTTGGTTTTGCAGGCCCTCAGTAAAGCTATGTACGAACCTTTGCGAGAGGACACTCTGATGGATCCTACTGTTAAGATATGCTTTTTCTTGTAGTGATCACTTCAGAAGAGGGTTCGGAGCTACAAGCTCTGTCATGCAGAGAGACTTTCCTTAGGTTTATGGAGGCAGAGGTTTCCCTCCACACAGCCTCTTCCCTTTCTGCCAAAAGTGTCTGACTACCCACATTTCACCCCATGGGTTAGAAAAAAAAAAAAAAAAAAAGGGAGAAAGGACAACAAAATATTGGCATTGTTTGATATTAGGAGAGTTCTTCTCAATTATAGAAACATAGAAACATGATAGCAGATAAAGGCCAAACGACACATCCAGTCTGCCCATCATTTCTTCCTCTCTCTAAGAGATTCCACGTTCCTATCCTATGCTTTCTTGAATTCAGACACAGTCTCTTCACCACCTCTCCCAGGAGACTGTTCCATGCATCTACCTACATCAGTACATGCGCAAAGGCCCTTCAAACGGACCTTGCGCTGAGAGAGAGAGACCTGCACTGAAGAGAAGGGCCAGCAGAGAGAAGAGGTGCCAGAGTCGGGAGATTGCTTATAGGATGTACCTCTCTTCGCAAAAGGCACGTCCTGTAGACAGTCAGATGGCACCGGCATTTTTCCTCTTCCCCCGTGTACCACAATACACTGCTCTAAAGTATGCAAGCAGAACCAGAAACTTGGCAAAATCTCAAGAGAAATTGCCGACAACTCTGCCCACAAGGAGGAAACGCCTCTAGTAGAATGAGCCCTTACAGAAAGTGAGGACTTCTTTCCAGCAGCAATATAGGCAGATGGAATAGCCGTATGGATCCATCTTGAAAAGGATCTCTGCAGGAGTTATAGCCACCAGAAAAATTATCTTAACAGTGAGATCCGTTAAAGACGCCTGTTCCAGAGGCTCATAAGGCAGACCAGCAAGCAACCGGAGGACCAGATTGAGATTCCAAGTAGGACATGATAGCCGCAACAGGGATGAAGCCACAATGTGCCCCTAAGGAACCTGACAACGCTCGGATGAGCGGTCAAAGAGCCACTCAGAGGCTTAGGGCCAAAACAAGAAAGATAGGCAATTTGAACTCTTGAGCCGACAACCAGACCCTTTTCCAGTCCGTCTTGAAGGAACGCAAAAATCTGTGGTACCTATGGGAAGGTCATATCCTTGTTCTTCTTGATGCACCAAGATTGATAACATCTCTAAGCCTTCACATAGGCCTCCACAGTTGAGTTCTCTTTGCTGCGCAAGAGAGTAGCTTTCGCTCCCGAAGAGTAGCTTAAGTGGACTAAGGCTGCGTGCTCAAGAGCCACGACGTAAGACCAAAGCAGTTCAGATCCTGGAGAGCAATCTGGCCCAGTGTAAGGAGACAAGAATGACAGGGAAGACTGAGACCCTGATCCAACTGTAAATGAACAAGGTTGGCATACCACAGCCATCTTGGCCAGTTGGGCTCCATGAGAATAACCTGACCTCTGTGCACCTTGCACCATATCAACAGATGGCCTATCGTGGCCCACTGAGGGAAGATATAAAGAAGCCCTTCCAATGGCCAGGGCTACACCAGCGTATGCTAGCCTTCACTTCCTGGCTTGCTACAACGGCTGAAGAACCAATCCACCTTCTTGTTCACAGCCGATGCCTTAAGTTCAAACACTGGATGACCCCACTGCTCCATTAAGCAGCTGAAGGCTCTCTGGGTCAGGGACCACTCCTTCAGATCCAGAGAGTGACAGCTGAGATAATCTGCCTGTACGTTGAGGACAAAAGTTAATCCTATGGTCCTGTGCATCTTTCAGCATAACCTCTCCTTCACTAGGGAGAGAAGAATGCTTGGTGATCTGTGCCACCAAGGAATCCACTTTCAGGGACCCCAGATGCCAGCAAGGACATCAAAGGAGGCATTATTTGGTGCCTTTTTTTTCTTGGCTAGATAATCCTGGAAAAGCATGTTAATAAATTTGAGGGGGAGGAGGAACCCTCATCTGGAGTAGCAGCCTCCTGGGAACTTTTTGGCACTCTTAGAAGATTTGCTCGCCTTTGACACCAAACCACAGCTGCGTTTCGCCAGGGCCGTGAGTAAGACTTCCTTGGGGGTCAATTCTGATTTCTTGGACCGGCCTTGGGTCGAAGGAACCAGGGCTGACTAAACCTCGCCCCTCCCCTCCCCTCATGTGTCACATGGCTGCTTGCCGGACAGCCATCCACCACAAATGGGGCACGAATCCGAAGCATCCTGCCCCGAGGAATCCATCCGAGTAGCTTTCTTGCAAAAACAAAGCTTGTAGAGGCAGAAAAGCACAGTTACTTACCGTAACAGTTGTTATTCAGGGACAGCAGGCAGATATTCTCACACATGGGTGACATCACCAACGGAGCCCCGCAGGGGACAGCCTCGAAAGCAGACTTGCTTGAAAATCTTTCTAAGAGCTTCCGAGTGCTGCACCGCGCATGCGCGCGTGCCTTTCCGCCCGAACTAGGGGGTGTGTCTCCTGTGAGGATCCTCAGTTCAGATACCTAACTAAGAAGCCAACCAGGGGAGGTGGATTGGTTGTGAGAATATCTGCCTGCTGTCCCTGGATAACAACTGTTACGGTAAGTAACTGTGCTTTATCCCAGGACACGCATGCAGCATATTCTCACACATGGGTGACCTCCAAGCTAAGCAAAATGGGATGGAGGGAGAGTTGGCAATTTAAGAAAAAAGATTTTGCAAAACAGATTGGCCAAAATGGCCATCCCTCCTGGATAAAGTATCCAGACAGTAATGAGAAGTGAAAGTATGAACCGAAGACCAAGTGGCAGCCTTGCAGATTTCCTCAATAGGAGTTGATCTGAGGAAAGCTACAGAACTTTGTGGCCCGTCACTCGACTCTGCAGAGGAAGACAATCCTGAGCATAGCAGAAAGAGATGCAAGCAGCCATCCAGTTGGAGATGGTACGCTTCAAGATAGGACGTCCCAACTTATTCGGATCAAATGAGATGAAAAGTTGAGGAGATGTTCTGTGAGGTTGAGTGCGTTGGAGGTAGAAAGCCAAGGCACGTTTGCAGTCCAAAGTATGAAGTGCCGCTTCTCCAGGATGAGAATGAGGCTTTGGAAAAAATACTGGCAGAACAATAGATTGATTGATGTGAAATTCTGAAACAACTTTAGGTAAGAATTTAGGATGAGTACGGAGGACCACCTTGTCATGGTGAAAAACTGTGAAAGGTGGGTCCGCAACCAAAGCTTGTAACTCACTGATCTTCGAGCAGATGTGAGGGTAATCAGGAATACAGCTTTCCAAGTGAGATACTTGAGGTGAGCTTTGTCAAGTGGTTCAAAAGGAGGCTTCATCAATTGAGCCAAAACAACATTAAGATTACAAACCACTGAAGGCGGTTTAAGTGGTGGATTACATTACATTACATTACATTACATTAGGGATTTCTATTCCGCCATTACCTTGTGGTTCAAGGCGGATTACAAAAGGTTAATTAAAAAAGTAGAGTTACAATGATTAGCTAGAGAGGTAAGTTGTAGATCTTATAAACATTTAACATGTTGTTGTGGGTGAGGTGGTTTGTAAAAGAATTAATAGGTGGTCGCAGTGGAGGTTCTTTTGTTATTATTAGTGCGGTAATGGGTAGGTCTAATGTCAGTTTTAGAGTTGCTAAGAGGTCGTGATGTTATTGCTGCTTCAGGAATTTCTTGAAAAGTATGGTTTTTATTTCCTTTCTGAACGTCCTATAGTCTGGGGTGGTCATCAGAAGGTTGGAGATCTGGTTGTCCAGTCTTGCGGCTCGAGTGGCTAGGAGGCCGTCGTGTAGTTTTGTTCTTTTGACTTCCTTGATTGGGGGGGGTATGAATGGGGAGTGCGTTTTTCTGTGTCTGGTAGTGGGTGCTTGGATGAGGCGATTGTTCAAGTATGATGGGCTGTCTCCGTGTAGGGTTTTAAATAATATGCAGTAGAATTTGAATTGGATTCTTTCTTGGATTGGAAGCCAATGTGAGTTGATGAAGGCTTCCGTGATGTGATCATGTTTTCTCAATGAATAGATGAGTCTCAAAGCTGTATTTTGGATTGTTTGGAGTTGTCTAATCGTCGTTGCAGGGCAAGGAAGGAAGAGGATGTTGCAGTAGTCCAATATACCTAGTATTAGGGATTGCACTATAAGTTGGAATTGTGTTCTTTCAAAGAATTTTCGGACTTGTCTCAGATTTCTCATGATTGCGAATGATTTCTGAATTGTTTTATTTATTTGCGGTTGCATAGTGCCGCGTCTGTCTATGGTCATGCCAAGCAGTTTTATGGTGGTTTGGATGGGGTATTTGATTGCGTTTATATCTAGGTTGATTGTGGTTTGGACCTTGTCATTTTCGAGAAGGATGAATTTGGTTTTGTCTTGGTTGAGTTTAAGTTTGTGGTTTTTCATCCAGGTTGTGACTGTTTCACGTGTTTGGTGAAGTTTGTCTGTCATGGTAGGTTTAGAATGATCGTATGGGATGAGGATGGTGATGTCATCGGCATAACTATAGGTGGTTATGCCTAGATTGTCCAGATGCGTTCCTAGAGAAGCAGTGTAGAGGTTGAAGAGGGTAGGGGATAGTGGAGATCCTTGTGGTACGCCGCAGGGGTTTGACCAGGGTTCTGACTTTTCTTTGTTAGATTTTACACTGTAGGTTCTGAGTTTTAGGAATCCTTCAAACCAAGAGTATACTTTATCTGAGATGCCTATTGCGTCTAAGATCTGTAGAAGGATGTTGTGATCCACTAAGTCGAATGCCGCAGTTAGGTCCAGTTGTATGAGCAGCATTTTTTTCCCTGTACTAAGGTGTTGTCTGACGGTATCCATAAGGGAGCCTAGTAGTGTCTCTGTACTGAAGTTTGTTCTGAATCCTGATTGCATGGGGTGGAGTAGGTTGTGGTCATCAATGTAATTGGTGAGGAGTTTGGCTACTAGGCCTTCTATAATTTTGACATATAGCGGAATTGAGGCTATAGGTCTAAAGTTAGATGGATGGTTTTGTGGTGCTTTTGGGTCTTTTTGGATTGGGGTGATGATGATTTCCCTGAGGTCAGCAGGGAATGTGCCTTCTGTGAGCGTGAATTGAATCCATTGTAGAATTATGGTGCGGAATTTTACACTAGAGGTGGTAAGGAGATATGAGGGGCAGTGGTTGAGGTCACAGGAGGCATGACTGTATTTTTTGTATAATTTGTTGAATTCTGACCATTGTATGTTGGGGAATTGAGTCCAAATTCTGTCTGCAGCAGTTGCCTCTTTTCCTGAATGGTGGATTGTGATTGTGTTTTGATGGGATGGGTTAGTGATGAGAGTGGCTCTGGCGTTTGTAATTTTGTTCTTGAAGTGTTCTGCTAAGAGGGTGGGTGATGGTGGAGGGGTGTTCGTGGTGGTTGTGTATGGTTTGGTGTCTGTTAGTTCTTTCAGGATTTGGAATATTTTTTTGGAATCTTGGGTTTCCGTGCCTATGAGATTAGTATAGTAGCTTTTCCTCTTATCCCTTAGTAGATTTTTGTATTGTTTGTTGATTTTTTTCCAGTCGATTTTTGTTTGATCTTGGTTCTTTTTTCTCCATTTTCTTTCTAATCTTCTACACTGTCTTTTGAGTTGGAGCAATTCATTATCAAACCATTGGTCTGATTTCCTGCTGGTTCTGGTTTTGGTTTGTAGGGGGGCCAGATCATCAAGGATGTTGGTGGACACTTTTTTCCAGTGGGAGATGAAGTTTTTTGGGTCGCAGTCTTGGATGAAGATTAAAAAGTCCTTTCATAAAGCGGGAAACCACGGGATGTGCAGAGAGAGGTTTCCCATCAAGAGGCTGATGAAAAGCAGCAATAGCACTGAGATGGACTCAAATATATGTAGACTGAAGTCCAGATTGTGACAAGTGAAACAAATAGTACCAGCACAGATGTCAAGGAGGAAGACATTAGCTGCAGCTGACGTATGGAACACCATAAGCAAAAAATCTAATCCATTTCTGGCCGTAACACTGTTGAGTGGACGGCTTTCTGGAAGCAAGTAAAATATCTTGAACAGACTGAGAAAATTGAGGAGAGTCTGTTATGCAGAAAGGTACCAAGCTGTCAAGTGTAGAGACTGCAGATTGGGATGAAGCAAGGACCCTTGACTCTGAGTGAGCAGAGAAGGAAAAACTGGCAGAAGTAGAGGATCCCTGGTGCTGTTGAAGTAGAAGGGAGTACCAGGTTGTCTGGGCCACCGAGGAGCTATCAGAATCATAGTGGCGCATTCCCTCTTGAGCTTGACAAAAGTCCTGAGAATCAGTAGAAATGGAGGGAAGGCATAAAGAAACCGATTCCTCCAGTCCAGGAGAAAAGCATTCGCCTCGAGACGTTGAGGAGAGTAGATGCGGGAGCAAAACTGAGGCAGTTTGAAATTGAGGGGGGATGCAAAAAGGTCTATTTGAGGGTCCTCTAACGAGCAAACACCTGATGAAGTGTGGGAGAACTGAGTGTCCATTCGTGAGGTTGCAGAAGACGACTCAATTTGTCCGCCAGACAGTTGTGTTGACCCTGAATGTAGACAGCTCTGAGAAAGATGTTGTGATGAATTGCCCAATGCCACATCCTCAGAACTTCCTGACAAAGGAAGTAAGAACCTGTCCCTCCCTGTTTGTTGACATAATACATGGCCACTTGGTTGTCCGTCCGGACAAGAACCACTCTGTCGTGAAGAAGATGTTGAAAAGCTTTGAGAGCATTGAAAATCGCTCTGAGTTCCAACAGATTGATGTGACACCGACGATCTGTTGAAGTCCACAGCCCTTGAGTACGGAGACCATCTACGTTGGCTCCCCGTGCGTAAGTGGACGAATCGGTTGTGAGAACTTTCTGATGAGGAAGATTGTGAAACAGCAAACCTCTGGAAAGATTGGAAGAGAGCATTCACCAGCGGAGAGAGTTCCTCAACAAAGGAGTTATTATAATTTACTGAGAAGGCGGATCTATGGCCTGTTTCCATTGAGATGCCAGGGTCCACTGAGGAATGTGAAGGTGAAGTCTGGCAAAAGGAGTCACATGAACCGTAGAAGCCATGTGACCAAGTATAATCATCATTTGCCTTGCTGAAATGGATGGAAGTCGAGACACCTGCTGACAAAGCCGAATGAGGGTATCTTGACGTGATAGAGGAAGATATGCTCTCAGGCTGACAGTATCCAGAGTCATGCCAAAGAATTGGAGAGACTGAGATGGGGGTCAACTGAGACTTGGAAAAGTTGACTTGGAACCCCAGACTTTGAAGGAATTAATAGTCTGTTGGGTCGTTGCAATAACCCCTGGAAGAGAGGGGGCCTTGATGAGCCAGTCGTCTAGGTATGGAAATACTTGAAGACCTTGGGTGCAAAGAGCTGCAGCTACCACCTCCAGACATTTTGTAAATACTCTGGGGGAGGAGGCTAAGCCGAAAGGAAGGACTCTGTATTGGAGATGAAGATCCCCCACCTTGAATCTGAGGTACTTGCGAAAGGCTGGATGAATAGGGATACGAGTATAAGCTTCCTTGAGGTCCAGCGAGCACATCCAATCTCCCTGAGACATCAGGGAGTACAAGATCGGCAAAGAGAGCATGCAAAACTTCTCCTTGACCAAGAATTTGTTGAGAGCTCTGAGGTCCAGAATGGGTCGCAAATCCCCCGAATTCTTGGGAACTAGAAAGTAACGGGAATAGAACCCCAAGTTCCACTGAGACAGAGGAATCTCCTCGACAGCTCAAAGGCGAAGGAGAGCCCGAGCTTCGTGAAGAAGAAGGGGAAGTTGCAACTGATTGGAAGGACACTCTCTTGGAGGGTGATCTGGAGGTACCTGAAGCAAGCGAAGAGAGTATCTCTCTCGCAGAATGGTAAGAACCCAAAGATCTGAGGTGATGAGCTCCCACTGGTGATAAAAAGTGGACAGGCGACCCCCTATGAGCAGAGGAGCAATCTGAAATAGGGAGATTGGGATGCTCAAGCTGAGAACGTCAAAAAGACTGAGCTGGCTTGGTGGCAGCAGGAGTTTGTGACTTCTGTTGACGTGGCTACTGCTGAGGACGGCGAGGTGGAGGCCTGGAAAAAACAGGAGTCGTTTTCTGAAGGTAACGACGTGGAGTTTGTTTATATGCCCTAGCTGGTGTAGTCTTAGGCTTTGGTCGAAGCAGAGAAGCAAAAGAGCGCTCATGTTCAGAGAGGCGCTTAGTAGCTGCTTCAATGGAGTCATCAAATAGCTCATTCCCCTGACAAGGTAAGTTTGCCAAACGATATTGAAGATTGGGGTCTATGTCAACAATGCGCAATCAGGCTAATCTACTCATTGCTAAAGCAAAAGCAGAGACACGAGAAGATAATTCAAAAGCATCATAGGAGGCTTGGAGCATAAAGAGTCTCAATTGAGAAAGAGTCTTGAGGATTTGCTTAAACTCAGGAAGACGTGATTTGGAAATGTCAGGATAAAAGGAAGGCAACAGTTTCAGAAAATGATTGAAATAGTTGGTGAAAGTGTAGTTATAATTGAGAACTCTGTTGGTTATCATAGAGTTTTGGTATAAACGACGACCAAATTTGTCCATGGTACGACCCTCCCTGCCTGGAGGGACTGCAGCATAGATCTTTGAAGGATGGGCCTTTTTCAAAGATTACTCCACCACCAAGGACTGATGAGAGAGTTGAGATTTTTCAAACCCTTTACAGAGGACAGTACGATAACGTGATTCCAGTTTGGATGGAATAGCAGTTACAGAATAGGGAGTTTCCATATTCCGAATGAAAGTCTGTTTAAGTACTGGAGTGAGAGGCAATCTCAAAGACTCTTTAGGTGGATGAGAAAGTTCCATATCCGCTAAATATTCAGGAGTATATTTGGAGTCCGAATGAAGATCCAGTTTGAGAGCTTCTCCCATATCAAAAATGAACTTAGCAAATGAAGTAGACTTGGATGAGGAGGTCTCATCTGGAGATGGACTACGAAACTGGGGAGTCACAGAATAGGAAATGGAAGCTTCCCGAGAGTATTGAGACAATGGTTCAGATTCAAGACGCATGGTAACTGAAGAAGCTGCACTGTAAACATGAGGTGGAGTAAAGGAATGTCTACGTTTCAGACTCCGCAATGGTGAAGTTCTCGGTGTCCGAGGCAGAGAATGGGTCAAGGCAGGCGGAGAAGAGTCTCAGATAACTGACTTCGAAGGAGGAATCCTTGATCTGGATGAACTTTGAGTCGAGGCAGTCAGTAGACGAGACTTGTGCTTGGATTTGGAAGAGCGAGGCAGAGAAGCTTTTGGGAGCTCTTGTGTTTTTCGCAAGCTATTTTCTCTTGAAAATTGCTCTAGCGGCAGCCATCTTTGATTTTCCTGATTTTAATTTAAAGTTAGTTATCCCAGAACAAGCAGGCAGCATATTCTCACACATGGGTGACGTCACCGACGGAGCCCCGCAGCGGACAGCTTCGAAAGCAGACTTGCTTGAAGATCTTTCTAAGAGCTTCCGAGTGCTGCACCGTGCATGCGCATGTGCCTTCCTGCCCGAACTAGGCGCATCTCCATGGAAGTGGATTGTACTGCAGAGGACTCTCGTCGAAGCTTGGAAGCAAGATGCCTCGAATGCTTAGAACGATGCTTCGAGCGAGGCAACACTGGAGGCTCAGGTGAAGAATCACTGGAGGAGAGCCGCTTCGAAGTACGAGACCTGCCTCGAGACACGAGGACTGGAGGATCAGGTTGGCTTCCAGACTGGTCTACCCGAGGCAGAGTCGAGAACGGAACCAGTTGAGCCACGATGAGTGGTCAAAATGGACTTCAACATGTCCTCGAGCGTGGGCACCGAGACACACGGATCTGGTCTCGTAGGTGTAGCAGTGTGCTCCAAAGAGGGCGACCTCGAAGATGAGTATTCCCTTTTCTTGGAGGCACGCTTAGAAGTAGGTCGTGAGGACTCTGGAGGCTTTTTAGTAACGGTACCTGAAGGAGAGACAGGAGACTTACCCAGCAAGGCTGTCTTCACAGGAGGTATTGTTGAAGCCTTCAAGATCGAAGCTGACGAGGTCAAAGGCTTCGCAGGAATGGAAGCCGGAGTCGAGGTCTTCGAGACCGGGGCTGCCATCGAAGTGGGGGTCGAGACCTTCGAGACCGGGGCCGAGGTCTTGTCAGAAGACTGCTCCATACCACCAAAAAGTTGATGAAATTGGTCACACCGTCGACAAAAAGCCTGAGTCTGAAGAGTCCAACAACGGTGACAATCTTCAGGCGAATGGCTCGGGCCCAGACAAAAGAGACAACACTGGCGGCGGCGTTTAAATCCGGTAAGAGGCCGGGACATAGAAAAAATAAAGTCCGTGTCAAACGATACGAGCGGTTGGGCCTAGGCCCAAGGCCCGCCGACTGGACGAAAAGGAGACGATGAAAAAAATGTAATTAAAATGTTTTTTTGTTTTGTTTTTTTAAAAAAGAAGCAAGATAGAAAATAACATAGCGACCGAACTACGAAAGAATAAGAAACAGCCGCGATGAAGAGAAGGCTAAGTGCTGCAGAGCTGAAAAGAACAGGTCTTCTCGGCTCCGCGGAAAACTTTGAACTGAGGATCCTCACAGGAGATGCGCCTAGTTCGGGCAGGAAGGCACGTGCGCATGCACGGTGCAGCACTCGGAAGCTCTTAGAAAGATCTTCAAGCAAGTCTGCTTTCGAAGCTGTCCGCTGCGGGGCTCCATCGGTGACGTCACCCATGTGTGAGAATATGCTGCCTGCTTGTTCTGGGATAACTAACTTTAAATTAAAATCAGGAAAATCGAAGATGGCTGCCGCTAGAGCAATTTTCAAGAGAAAATAGCTTGCGAAAAACACAAGAGCTCCCAAAACGCAGCAATTTTTGGATTTTAAGAGTAGGGGGGAACCTAGGGCTCTCAAAATGCCCAAAAAACTACTTTTGGAGACCCCACCAAAATCGCTGGGACAGGCTGTCAGTTCTGCAGCTCCCAGCACGGCATAGTGAGTACAGTAAAGAACATAAGAACATAAGCAGTGCCTCCGCCGGGTCAGACCATAGGTCCATCCTGCCCAGCAGTCCGCTCCCGCGGCGGCCCAAACAGGTCACGACCTGTCCAAATCACCAGAAGGGGCCCCCATGCCACCTTGGTTTCCTATTGAATCCTATCTTCCCATCAAAGTCCTAGCCCTCCGGTCTTGCACATGCACGACCTGGTCGGGTTTCTATACTTATTTTCTGGTTAGCTTTCTCAGTATCCCACGATCCCTTTATCCCTCAGGAATCCGTCCAGTCTCTGTTTGAATCCTTGTACCGTACTCTGCCCAATCACGTCCTCCGGTAGCGCATTCCAAGTGTCCACGACCCTTTGGGTGAAAAAAAACTTCCTTGCATTCGTTTTGAACCTATCTCCCTTCAGTTTCTCCGAATGCCCCCTCGTACCCGTTGTCCCCTTCAGCCTGAAGAATCTGTCCCTATCCACCCTCTCTATGCCCCTCATGATCTTGAAGGTCTCTATCATATCACCCCTGAGCCTCCTCTTTTCCAGAGAGAAGAGCCCCAGCCTATCCAACCTCTCGGCATATGGGCAGTGTTCCAGCCCTCTTACCAGTTTCGTTGCTCTCCTTTGGACTCTCTCGAGTACCGCCATGTCCTTCTTGAGGTACGGCGACCAATATTGAACGCAATATTCCAGATGCGGACGCACCATCGCTCGATACAGTGGCAAGATGACTTCCCTCGTCCTGGTTGTTATGCCCCTTTTTATGATGCCCAGCATCCTGTTGGCTTTTTTTGAGGCCGCTGCGCACTGTGCAGATGGCTTCAGTGATGCATCCACCAGCACTCCCAAGTCTCTCTCAAGACTGCTTTCTCCCAACAATGCCCCCCCCAATTTGTAGTTGAACAACGGGTTTTTTTCCCCTATATGCATGACCTTGCATTTTTCCACGTTAAAGCGCATTTGCCATTTGTTCGCCCAGTCTTCCAGCTTGTCTAGGTCCCTTTGCAGGTCCTCACACTCCTCCCTGGAGCTTATTCTGCCGCACAGTTTGGTATCGTCTGCAAATTTTATAACCTCGCACTTTGCCTCCTTTTCCAGGTCATTGATAAATATGTTGAAGAGTAACGGCCCCAGCACCGATCCCTGCGGCACACCGCTCGTGACTCCCCGCCAGTCAGAATATTGGCCCTTTACTCCGACCCTCTGCAGTCTACCCGACAACCAGTGCTCTATCCATCGGTGCACATCCCCTCCCACCCCATGGTTCCACAGCTTCCTAAGCAGCCTTTCATGTGGCACCTTGTCGAAAGCCTTTTGAAAATCGAGGTAAATGATGTCGATGGGTTCCCCATTGTCCACCCGACTGCTTATTCCCTCAAAGAAGTACAGAAGGTTCGTTAAGCATGACCTTCCCTTACAGAATCCGTGCTGGCTTGTTCTCAGTAGGCCATTTCTCTCAATGTGCTCGCAAATGCCGTCCTTTATCATAGCTTCCACCATCTTCCCTATAATTGAAGTCAGGCTCACCGGCCTGTAGTTCCCGGGGTCACCCCTCGATCCCTTTTTGAAGATAGGTGTGACATTCGCCAATTTCCAGTCCTCTGGTACCTCTCCAGTTTTCAAGAATAGGTTACAAACATGCTGGATTGTGCCCGCTATTTCTTGTCTTAGCTCCTTCAGAACCCTCGGGTGGATCCCGTCCGGACCCGGTGATTTGCCGCATTTTAACCTGTCTATCTGTTTGAGGACATCCTCCTTACTTACCTCTATGTGCTCCAATTTCTCAGCCTGTTCCCCACTCATGAGCTCCTCTGAGTCCGGTATATTAGATGTGTCTTCTCTCGTGAAAACCGACGAGAAGAACGTGTTCAGCCTCTCAGCTACCTCTTTATCCTCTTTAATCACTCCCCTCCTATCCCCATCGTCCAACGGCCCCACCTCCTCTCTCGCTGGTCGTTTCCCCTTTACGTAACTGAAGAATGCCTTGAAGTTTTTCGCCTCCCTGGCCAGCCCCTCTTCGTATTTCCCTTTTGCTTTTCTAACCTCTCGGTGGCATTCTTTTTGGCATTTCCTGTGCGCCTGGTGATTTTCCTCCATTGGATCCTTTTTCCATCTCCGGAAGGATACTTTTTTGTCGTTTATTGCCCTCTTTACTTCTGCTGAGATCCAAATCGGGTCCTTTGACCGCTTGTTCTTGCAGCCTTTCCTGAAACTGGGGACGTACATTTTTTGTGCTTCCTGCAGGGTGTCCCTGAATAGGGTCCAAGCGCTTTCCACAGTCTCCATCCTAAAGATGTTTCTGAGCTTCCTCCCCACCATTTCCCTCATAGCAACATAGTTCCCCTTCTTGAAGTTGAGCGCAGTTGTTGCGGTCCTCCTTACTATGGGTGTCCCCCTTTCTAAAGTGAATCTGATCGCATTGTGGTCACTGTTGCCTAGTGGTCCTCCCACTTCTACCCCTCTTGCAGGCCCTCCTAATCCGTTCAGGATGAGGTCAAGAGTAGCACTCCCCCGCGTCGGTTTCCTGATCAGTTGCTCCATAAAGCAGTCCCTCACAGCTTCTACAAATCCTGTTTCCCTAGTGCAGTTGGAGTGACCCGTACTCCAGTCTATCCCCGGGTAGTTGAAGTCCCCCATCACTGTTACACTTCCAGTCCTGCACTCCTGTCTCAGTTCAGCTTCCAAGTCGTGTCCGACTCCTTCCGGCGCACCAGGTGGGCGATAATACAGCCCCAGTTTTATGTCTGCACCCTTGTTTCCCGGCAATTTGACCCATAGCGATTCCAGCCCTTCTGCCTTCGTTGCCATATCCATCCCGACCGAGTAGATAGTCTTTTATATATAGTGCTATGCCTCCCCCCTTCTTGTGGGTCCTGTCTCTCCTGTAGAGCTTGTACCCCGGTAGCGCCACATCCCATTGATTCTGCTCTGTCCACCATGTTTCTGTAATTCCAATTATATCTAGGTCTTCCCCCTTGGCCACGACCTCTAGTTCACCCATCTTGGCCATGAGGCTTCTTGCATTTGCGTATAAGCACTGCAGGTCCCGTTGTTTTTTCTCCACCTCTGCATTCACCTGGGCCGCCTCTCCTGTTCCCTGTACTTCTGCTTTGCCCTCAGCCTTTACCCTCGTAGCTTTCAGCTTCCCCACATTTCCGCCACCCCACTTCCCCGCTTTTCCTCTGGGTTTTCTTGCCCCCTCCTGGGCCCCTGCCTCTGTTCGATCCCCCTCGCCTTGTGTAGCCCCTATGATACCCTCAGCTTTCGCCCTCGCGCCACCCAGTCCCCCTGTGTCTCCATGCCCTTTAGTCTCTTCCCAGCAAGCTCCCTTTACCTGTTGTTTCCCTCGCTGTCTGATCATAAGATCCACTGGTCTCTCTACTTCCTCCGTGCAGTCAGCCCGTTCAGCATCTGTTCTGGATACTGTTGTCCGAAGGGTCAACATCAGATCAGCTGTCGGCTTTCCCCCTCTCCTCAGTTTAAAGCCCTCTCGATCTCCTTCTTCACATTGGCAGCCAGTAGTCTAGTTCCCTCTGTGCTCAGGTGCAGGCCGTCCCGCCGGTAGAGCTTACTCTTTCCCCAGAAGGACGTCCAGTTCCTCACAAAGTGGAAGCCCTCCTCCTGGCACCATCTCCTCAACCATGCATTCACAGCCTGGATGTCTGCCTGCCTCTTTGCATCTGCTCTCGGTACAGGCAGGATCTCTGAGAACGCTATCCTCCGGGTACTCCGCTTCAGTTTTCGTCCCAGGACCCTGAACTGGTCAGTCAGCGTGGCCATGCTGAAGTTCCTCCGGCTCACATCATTTGTTCCGACGTGGATTATCACCACAGTCTCCTCTGCCTCTGCTCCGTCCAGGATCCTCTCGATCCTATCAGTGACGTCTCGTGTCTTGGCCCCTGGGAGACAAGTCACTAGCCGGTCCTCCCTTCCTCCAGCTACGTGACTATCTACCTCTCTCAAGATCGAGTCTCCCACCACAATAGCAGACTTCCCTTTCCTCAGCAACCTCCTCTGTCTCAGGTCCGTGTCCTCGGTGTAGTGTGGTGTCTCACCCTCGGGGTCTCGGTGAGTCACGGTCTCCTCCTCTTGCGTGGTTCCTCCCCTAGGACCTTCCTCGGTGTCGCCTTGTGGATCCTGGGTCTCGTCTGCCGACATCCGTCTGTGCAGCTGCTGGTCCTGTCCTCCCGCCTTCCTATAGGCCTCTTCGATGAATCTCTCGAGGTCCCTCACCTGGTCCACAATGAGGCCAGCTCCGTCTGTGTCCTTGGTTGACCAGCTCGTCTCCTCTGTGTCGCGCAGTCCCTCCAGTCCCTCCAGTTCCTGGACCTTGACCCTCAATCTGCCGACCTCCATCCTCAGGCTTTCCAGTTCCTGACACCGACCGCATATGTATGCCCGCCTCCTGGAGGGGAGGTAGTCATACATATGACACTTGACACAGTAAACTGGGTAGCTCTGCTGGGTTCCTGTAGCCTCCATATCCTTCTCTTTGCTCCTGCGGTCCCTCGGTGGTTGAGAGTGGCTTTCGGCGTGCAGCTTACAGGAAGATCATCTGCCTCAACAAGCCTTGTAATTTGGACTGCTGGTCTTCTGACTGCCTCTCCAGCCTGACACCACAGCCAAAAAACTCCACCACCCTCAGACATGCCACACTCACGACCTGGCAATAGAACTTAGTCAACTCTGATCTTAGTTACATCTTCACGAAGCCACACAGCCTGTGCTCAAACCACCAGCAGACAAACCTTGGCGAGTCAGCTCTCAAGGGAATTGTCCCCGAGCCCCGATTTGAAAGTGCAGGCTGTCCAAGAGGAGCACTGCCAAGCAGCCAACCTCCTAGAAGCTTTCTCACCCAGAAAGTCTGCAATCTCCTGCAGCCAGAGTTGTCCCCATGGGGAACCTCTGCAGCATGACACAAATGCCATAAAAACTTAATAAAAGGAAAAAAAAAACCACAACTGGCTCCTACTGTCTCGCTTGTAGGAAAACACTTGGAAACCATAAAGCAGTCCTGAGGTAAAGGGGGGTTTAGAAAAATTATGTAAATGAGGCTTCCTAACAGCAGTTTCACAAAATAGGATGCATAACCCACTTGTTCAGGAATACATGCATATTTATGAGATAAATTTGCATACTAAGGAGGCAGTACATGCAAATCTCTCATAAGCTTGGTGGATTTCCCGAAAACCCAAATTGGCTGAGTGTGCCCCAACAGCTGGGTTGAACCACTGCCTTAAAATAAATATTTCAAGGACAGCAATTCTACTTGCTGGATTTACTGATTTTTGGCTCCTCCTTTAAGCAGCAAACCTAATACATTTAATCTGGAAGCAAGCTCTTCGTCATCCCTTTTTTCCAAGAAAACATGAATGGAGGACCCAAGACTTTACTTGTTGCTGAATAGCAGTTATTTACCGTAACAGTTGTTATCCAGGGACAGCAGGCAGATATTCCCAACAGGTGGGTGACATCACCGACAGAGCCCCGCAGCGAACAGCCTCGCAAGCAGACTTGCTTGAAGATCTTTGTAAGAGTTTACGAGTGCTGCATTGCGCATGCGTGAGTGCCTTCCCACCCAAGTTAGGGCGCATGTCTCCTGTGAGGTACCTCAGTTCAGATACCTAGCTAAGAAGCCAACCAGAGGAGGAGGGTGGGTTGTGAGAATATCTACCTGCTGTCCCTGGATAACAACTGTTACGATTAGTAACTGTGCTTTATCCCAGGACACGCAGGCAGCATATTTAACAGTTGGGTGACATCCAAGCTAAGCATAATGGGATGGAGGAAGAGTTGGTGGTAACATAAGAAAAAAAGATGTTGTAAAACAGACTGGCCAAAATGGCCATCCCTTCTGGATAAAGTATCCAGACATAAGAGGTGAATGTATGAACCGAGGACCAAGTGGCAGCCTTGCAGATTTCCTCAATAGGAGTTGATCTGAGGAAAGCTACAGACGCCGCCATTGCTCTAACTCTGTGGCCCGTGACTCGACCATGCAGAGGGAGACCAGCCTGAGCGTAGCAGAAAGAAATGCAAGCAGCAATTCAGTTGGATATGGTGCGCTTCGAGACAGGATGCCCCAACTTATTTGGATCGAAGGAGATGAAAAGTTGTGGGGCTATTCTGTGTGGTTGAGTGCGTTGCAAGTAGAAAGCCAAGGCACGTTTACAGACCAAAGTATGGAGCGCCACTTCTCCATGGTGAGAATGAGGTTTTGGAAAAAATACTGGAAGAACAATAGATTGATTAATGTGAAATTTTGAGACAACTTTAGGCAAGAATTTTGGATGAGTACAGAGGACCACCTTGTCATGGTGGAAAACTGTGAAAGGTGGATCCGCAACTAAGGCTTGTAACTTACTGACTCTTCAAGCAGACGTGAGGGCAATCAGAAACACCACTTTCCAAGTAAGATACTTGAGATGAGTCTTATCAATTGATTCAAATGGAGGTTTCATCAATTGAGCCAGGACGACATTGAGATCCCAAACTACTGGAGGCGGTTTGAGCAGTGGATTAACATTGAAAAGTCCATTCATGAAGCGGGAAACCACAGGATGTGCAGACAGGGGTTTCCCATCAAGAGGCTGATGGAAAGCAGCAATCGCACTGAGATGGACTCAGATATATGTAGACTGGAGGCCAGATTGTGATAAGTGAAGTAAATAATCCAAAACAGAAGCCAAGGAGGTAGACTTTGGCTCTTTTTGGTGAGTAGAACACAAAGCAGAAAATCTAATCCATTTGTGGCCGCAACACTGCCTAGTGGACGGATTTCTGGAAGCCACCAAAATGTCCTGTACAGATTGAGAAAGCTGTAGAGAGTCAGTTAGGTTGAAAGATACCAAGCTGTTAAGTGTAGAGACTGCAGTTTGGGATAAAGTAAGGACCTTTGACTCTGAGTAAGCAGAGAGGGAAAAACAGGTAGAAGCAGAGGCTCCCTGGTGCTGAGTTGAAGTAGAAAGGAGTACTATTTCTTACTTTTATTACTCAACTAATTGTTATTTTTCCAGGTACTTTTAGTTAGATTGTGAGCCTTTGGGACAGTAAGGGAATTTCTAAGTACCTATTAACTTATAATTTTAATGCACCCTAATGTATTTTTCTGTAAACCGCTTAGAACCTAACGGATTAGCGGTATATAAGAAATAAATTACATTACATTACCATGGTTGTCTAGGCCACCGAGGAGCTATCAGAATCATGGTGGCAGGTTGTGACTTGAGCTTGACAAGAGTCTTGAGAAACAGAGGGAATGGAGGGAAGGCATGGAGAAATTGACCTGTCCAGTCCAAGAGGAAAGCATCTGACTCGAGGCACTGGGGAGAGAATATCCGGGAGCAGAACTGAGGCAGCTTGTTGTTGAGGGGAGAAGAGGTTGCAGAAGAGGACTCAATTTGTCCGCCAGACAGTTGTGCTGACCTTGAATGTATACAGCTCTGAGAAAGATGTTTTGATGGATTGCCCAACCCCACAGCTTCAGAGCTTCTTGACAAAGGGAATGAGATCCCGTACTTCCCTGTTTGATGACATAGTACATGGCGACTTGGTTGTCTGTCTGTCTGGACCAGGACTACTTTGTTGTGAAGGTGTTGAAAAGCTTTGAGAGCATTGAAAATCACTCTGAGTTCCAACAGATTGATGTGACAAAGACGGTCTGCGGGAGACCAATGGCCTTGGGCAAGGAGACCGTCTAGATGGGCTCCCCATGCTTAGGTTGACGAGTCTGTTGTGAGAACCTTTTGATGAGGGAGAGTGTGGAACAGCAAACCTCTGGAAAGATTGGAAGAGAGCATCCACCAGTGGAGAGACTGTCTCAACAAAGGAGTTACTGTAATGTGTTGAGAAAGCGGGTCTGTAGCTTGTTGCCACTGAGATGCCAGGGTCCACTGAGGTATGCAGAGGTGAAGTCTGGCAAAAGAAGTCACGTAAACTGTAGAAGCCATGTGACCAAGTAGAATCATCATTTGTCTCGCTGAAATTGATGTGAGATGAGACACCTGATGGCAAAGGCTAATGAGAGCATCTTGATGTGGTGAAGGCAGGAACGCTCTGAACCTGACAGTGTCCAGAATGGCCCCTATGAACTGAAGAGACTGTGAAAGGTGCAACTTGAATTTTGGAAAGTTGACTTCGAACCCCAGACATTGGAGGAACATAATAGTCTGTCGGGTCGCTGCAATAACCCCTTGTTGAGAGGAGGCTTTGATGAGCCAGTCATCCAGGAATGGAAAAACTTGAAGACCCTGGGTACGGAGGGCTGCAGCCACCACCACCAGACACTTTGTGAAGACTCTGGGGGATGAGGCGAGTCCGAAAGGAAGAACTCTGTATTGTAGATGAAGATTCCCACCCAAAATCTTAAATATTTGCAAGAGGCTGGATGAATTGGGATACGAGTGTAAGCCTCTTTGAGATCCAGAGAGCATAGCCAATCCCCCTGATTCATCAGAGAATACAAAGTTGGTAAAGAAAGCATCCGAAACTTCTCTTTGACTAGGATTTTGTTGAGAGCGCCGAGGTCCAGAATGGGTCGCAAATAACCCGTCTTCTTTGGGACTAGAAAATAACAGGAATAAAAGCCCGTGTCCCGATGATTCAAGGGAACCTCCTCGACAGCTTGAAAGCGAAGAAGAGCCTGAGCTTCCTGAAGAAGGGCAAGTTGTGACAAATTGGAAGGACACTCTCTTGGAGGGAGATCTGGAGGCACTTGAAGAAAGTGAAGTGAGTATCCCTCCCGAAGGAGGTGAGAACCCAGAGATCTGAGGCGATCATCTCCCACTGATGATAAAAATGGTGAAGACGACCTCCGATGGGCAGAAGAGAAGTCTGATGGAGGGAGGTTGGCATGCTCAGACTGGGAATGTCAAAAAGATTGAGCTGGTTTAGCCGCAGCAGGAGTCTGAGCTTTTTGCTGTCGTTGTTGCTGTGGCGGTCATCTAGGCGGAGGCCTGGAGAAAGCCGGTGTCATTTTTTGAAGATAACGACATGGTGGATGTTTGTATGGCCGAGCAGGAGGAGTTTTAGGGTTCGGCCCAATCAAGGAAGCAAAGAGAGCGCTCATGTTCAGAGAGGCGCTTTGTAGCAGCTTCAATGGAATCATCAAAAAGTTCATTTCCCTGGCAAGGCAAGTTCGCTAGATGGTCCTGCAAATTGGGATCCATGTCAACAATGTAGAGCCAAGTGAGGCGACGCATGGCTACTGCAAAAGCAGAGACTCTGGAAGCGAGCTCAAAAGCATATGTAGCTTGCAGCATGAAGAGTCGAAGTTGTGACAGAGTTTGAATAATTTGTTTGAATTCTGAAGATACTGTTCTTCAAGAGCCGGATAAAACTTAGGCATTATTTTGAGGAAGTGATTAAAATAAGCAGTGAAAATGTAATTGTAATTGAGAATTCTATTTGCCATCATGGAATTCTGATATAGCCTACAGCCAAACTTGTCCATGGTACGGCCCTCCCTGCCTGGAGGGACCGCAGTAAAAAGCTTAGATGGTTGAGCTTTCTTTAATGAAGATTCCACAACCAAGGACTGGTGATATAATTGGGATTTCTCAAATCCCTTACAAGGTACGGTGCGATACCTGGATTCCAACTTAGATGGTATGGCCGTAATAGAATAAGGGGTTTCCATATTCCTGAGGAAAGTTTGCTTTAAGACAGGAGTCATAGCAAGCCTCAAGGTCTCCTTGGGTGATTGAGGTAACTCCATGTCGGCCAAGTACTCAGGAGTGTACTTGGAATCAGAGTGGAGATCCAGCTGAAGAGCTTTCCCCATGTCAAAGACAAATCTCGCAAATGAGGCAGACTTTGAGGTAGATGGACCCTCAGGAGAAGGAGAGCGAGACTTAGGAGCCACATAATAGGAAGGAGAGGCCTCTCTGGAATACTGAGAAGGAACCTCAGAATCCAGCAGCATAGTCACCGAAGAAGCTCCACTACCTGTGACAGGAGGAGTCAAGAGTGCTTGCGCGTAAGAAGCCTCAATGGTGAATTCCCCGGGGTCCGAGGAACAGAGTGGATCGAGGCAGGAGTAGAAGGCTCCCTCGGAAGCTGTCTCGATGGAGGAGTCTTCGACCTGGATGGACTTCGAGGAGAAGCAGCCGGTGGAAAAGCCTTGTGAGACTGAGACTTATGTTTAGGTTTTGAAGAAGTCTCGACGGCCATTGAAAAACGAGGCATAGAAGACTCAGTATCCAGAAGAGGAGAGGTCTTTTGCTCGAGAGAAGACTCAGGACCTCGCTTGGAAGCAAGATGCCTCGAATGCCTCAAGCGATGCCTTGATCGAGGCTCAGGAGAGTCTGTCCCAGGAGGAGGCGAAGAGTCATTGGATGATAAGCGACGAGACTTCCGAGGCTTGCCTCGAGGTGCTTCAACAGGAGGATCGGGCTGGCTCGTAGGAAGCAGGGTCGAGGCTTGGAGACGTTGAGCCATGACCGAGGAAATCTGAGTGGTCAGAATGGCTTTCAACATGTCCTCAAACATAGGCACCGAGACAAAAGGATCAGGTCTCGAAGGTGCAGCAGTGCGCTCCAAAGAGGGCGACCTCGAGGATGAGTATTCCCTATGTTTGGAGGCACGCTTAGCTGAAGGTCTCGAAGTGGCTGGCAGGACAGTAGGCACGGCCTGGGATGCCTGAGACTCTGGAGGCTTCTTAGGAAGGGTACCTGAATGAGAAACAGGAGACTTACCCACAGATGAAGACTTTGAAGGGACAGTAGCCGAGGCCTTCGAGGCCACAGTGGTCGAGGCCTTGGTCGAGGCAACCACAGGTGTCGGGGTTGAGGTCTTAGAAGTCGAGGCCCTTTCAGCAAACTGCTCCATAGTGCCACATAGTTGAAGAATTTTAGCACGGCGTCTGCGAAGGACTCGAGGTTGAAGGGTAGCATAGCACGAACAAGTGTCGGGGCAATGTTCGGGACCGAGGCAAACAATACACCAACGATGAGGGTCGGTGACTGAAATTACCCTGCCGCACTGGCTACACTTTTTGAACCCGGTAAGAGGCCGGGACATAGAAAAAAAGAAGACCAACGAAAGAATGAGGTTCAGCGGCCAGGCCTAGGCCAAAAGGCCGCCGGCCGAAAAAGAAACAATAAAACTTAATTTTTTTTTTTTTGAAAGAAAAGATAAAGAACACACGAGCACAGCAACTAAGAAAAAATAACAAAGCTGCGGTGCGAGAAGGCAACGAAAATCTGCAGAGCTGAAGTGAACAGGACTTCTTGGCTCCGCGGAAAACATTGAACTGAGGTACCTTACAGGAGACGCGCGCCCTAACTCGGGCGGGAAGGCACTCACGCATGCGCAATGCAGCACTCGTAAGCTCTTACAAAGATCTTCAAGCAAGTCTGCTTGCGAGGCTGTCCGCTGCGGGGCTCCGGTAACGTCACCCACCTGTTGAGAATATGTTGCCTGCTTGTCCTGGGATAATGGTTAATTTTTGACTGCCCTGAAAGAATCTTAGAAGACCCCCCTTACCTTATAGAGTCCAAATCCTGGATCAATCAGCTCAGTTTGAGCTGCAGTGCTTGGCTGTACATCCAACTCCATCACTCCCTCTCCGTTGTTAGAGTTCTTATCCGACTCGCTCTGACCTGAGCCACAGCCAGAATCTGTGTCTGACAGTTCAGAATCCTTCTCTTTACTAGAAAGGGAATGGGTCTGTCGCACTAACAGCTGAACTATGTCATTCAATCCAACACAGTAGTCAAAAAGTGAGTGACCATCTTCCATCTTGGTGGGAAAAAGAAAAAAAAAAAGAGAGAGTCAAGTTAGTTTATGACAACTACACACACCATAATCTTATCCATAAGACATTTCCTTAGGAATACAATTACAGCATATGTGATGTGAAAATATTGTTTATAACAAAGTTTTATATCAACAAAGGACTGATTGGCAGTTCTACACCCTGAGGCAGCAAGAAGTAAGAAACGCTGGCCACTGTTGGTGTAATGATCCTCTGTATAAGATAAGTAAATTTTATGCCGATGACGTTTGCTACCCTATTAACCTTTCGCTCAATCTCTGTAGGGGAAAGGGAGGGATCAGAGGCTTTTCCCTCCTCACTAGCTTTTTGATAGTGTGTGTCCTTTAAATCTCATACACATATTAATTACTCATTGTTTAGAAGAGTGTGTAAATTTAAACTGCTTTATATATAGCATTGTTAGTATCTTGCATACTACAATGGATGAATTTTGCATTGGTTACACTAGTTCTTGAAACACTTCTCTATACCTCATTAAAAAGTCAACATTAGGGTTCCTTTTATTAAGGTGCGCTCTGGTGCTCTTTTACTAAGGTGCACATACTATATGCTAACGTGTCCATAGACTATAATGGACGCGCTAATATTTAGCATGCGCTAAAACAGCTTGCACACCTTAGTAAAAGGACCCCTAGATCGCGCCTAATTTTCTTTCCTTTAGTCCATCTAGATCGGCTAGCATACATTAGTAAAAGGACCCCTAACTATTTTTTTCTGCGGCCCTCCAAGTACCTACAAATTCAAAATGTGGATTAACCGAAGCAGTGCAACATGCAGAAAGTGAAAAAGTATCCAGCACCAGACATACGCCCAAGCTGCACTACCTCCAACTATTGCTCCAAGCTGCACGTTCTGGAACGTCTCATTCCAGTAACCTCACGCAAGCGTTTTCCTGCATCTGCACGCGATTGGACTTCACCTCAATTGCATACAGATGTAGGAAAGCGCTTGAGTGAGATTACAGCAACCGCCAGACACTTATGGCGTGGACAATGAGAGCCTCAAAATAGTACCTGGCGGGCTGCGAGTTTGAGACCACCAATCTAGATCAATCCAAATGCTTATGTTTATGCCCTATCAGGAGATGGAAACTGAGATATTGATGAATATGACCTATAAGAGCTTTGGGCAGCCCACATATGCCAGTATTTTCTCATCATAGTAAGATGATTACCTGAAATCCTGAACTAGCTTGTTACCTGGGAAAAAGAGAAAAGAAAAGATTCCTATTCCTTCTCCGATACTGTTGGGAACAAGGCAAACACCACAATTCTTACATCACTGACCACTATTTACACTGAAGAGGCTCAAAAGAAGCTCTGGCAAGCCCGACAGCACCATGTCAAGGTCCCAGACCGGGAGCAGATGCTTAACGGGCAACCAGACCGAAGAGCCCCTTTCAAAAATGAGCAATAACCGGATGCGACGTTAACTATATAAACTATCCCGAGATGGAAAACAGGACAGACCAATCCCCAAAGCACACAGAGATGCCACTGTGAGGACTTTATCCAGATAAGCTCGGAGAAAGGGAAGGACCTGTGATCCTGGTCACCTCAAAAGGAGAAATGTTTCCCACATCTTAATGCAGACAGACACCTTGGATGACTTCTGAGCTTAGAGCAGTGGATCAAACATAAGGTCCGAATAGCCTGTATGATAATAAAAATAATAATAATAATAACAGCTTATATACCGCAATACCGTGAAGTTCTATACGGTTTACAAAGATTAAGCAAAGGTACAAATTGATTGACTTTAAGAGGGGAGGAAGAAAGAGGGTTAATAGGACAGGAAATCCATTTTTGAGGAGAGTGATCAATAGAACAAGTTAATCGCTAGAGGGGAGGGAGAAAAGAGGATCAGTTGTCTAGATACTTTAGGAACAGGTGTGTTTTCAGACGTTTCCTAAATTCCTCATAAGTAGTGGGCGAAAGCAATTGTTCTAGGTTTTTACCCCATGATGCTGCTTGGTGCGAGAGAAGATGTTCATGGTGTTTTTTCAGTTTACAACCTCTCATTGGGGGGGAAACGAAGTTGGAATGTGAGCTTCTCTTGTGTCTGTTGGTTGAGAAGACAAAAAGGTCAGTTATATATTTAGGGGCCGTGTGCTCAAGAGCCAAGCTGGAAGAGCAGAGCGACCCGGAACTTCCACGACAACCAGGCCTGAGCGAGAAGGCCCAGGTATACAAACCGTGCCAAACATGCAAACATAGAGCCGTGCTCCACAGTATTTGAGGCAGTCTGGAGCCACTAGAAGGATGAGGTCTGAATGACTTTCAATCCACTGAAGGACCTTGGCCCGGGCAGAAAGACGTAAGAAAGAACGTCTATAGCCCACGGTTGTACGCGAGCTTCAAGCCCCTCACTTCTGGGCTTGAATCTGCAGCTGGCATGGCGTGGCGCTCACCCCTCCCATGGTCATGAAGTCAATACAGAGCTCACCTCAGCACCTCACAATCGCCCGAAGTGCCTGAGGCAACAGGGTCTACTCTCCGATGTCTAGGGTCTGACGGCTGATGAGTCCGCTTGAATATAACCCACTCCATCCACATGCACTGCCGGCAGTGTCGGGAGATGACATTCTGTCTAAAGGAAAAGAAGGTGGGACTCTGCCAGTTCCTCCAGAGACCTCAACAAGTCTTTTAGGGCTAGATGAATGGTCCGGAGCACCAGCCAAATGATGGACCACTTCCTCTGCAACGGAGTCCAGTTGTCCTGAAGGAGACGGGGGACAGTGAGCTCCACCAGCCCCAAAGGTTGGCATCCTTGGTTACCACCATCCAGGAGGAAATGTCCAACGGAATGCCCCACCAGAGTGACTAAGAGTGAAGCCTCCAAAGCCCATGGTAGCTTCATGGCTAATACATCTCGATGGGGCATCCAGCGAGAGAGCCAGGCCCACTAAAGAGGACGCATGAGCTCCCTCACCCAAGGAACCAACTCCAGCGGGCCACCACAGAGCCTAGAACCTGTAGGTAGTCATGAGCCAAAGGCACCAACTTGCGGGCTTGTTTTGTTTTTTTAAAACTCTGAAATCTGCACACAGCTGTCTCCAAACCTCAGACAGGTATACACGGGGTCCGCTACCATATCGAACAGCACCCCCCCAGAAATCCAGCGACTGTGTGGGCGACAGGTAGCTTTTGCTAAAGATGAAGCTGACAATCTAGCCCTTGTCCTCTAGAACACAGAATAACTGTTCCACCATGGCGTGCCACACTTCCAATGAGGGCGCTCTGAGCAAAATGTCGTCCAGATATGGATGAACTTGCAACCTCATCCTTCTCCAAAGAGCCGTCCCAACCACCAGCACAGTGGTGAAGGTCCGGGGCACTGTTGTAAGACCATATGGCAGAGCTGAATGCTGATCCTGCACATGAAACCTCAGAAAGTAGCAGTGAGCTGGAAAGAATGGGAATCTGTAAATATACCTCTGTAAAATCCAGGGAATCCAAAAACTCCCCAAGAGGCACTGCTGCAAAGACCGATTTCACGGTCTCCATTCGGAACTAAGGAAGCTAGAGAGCCACCTACAGTTATAATAGATCCAGAAGAGGTCTCCAATCTACTTATGTAGTATACTTTAGTAAGATAATAATAATAACAACTTTATTCTTGTATATTGCCACACCACAAAGTTCTAGGCGGTTCACAAAAAAAAGAGAACTAAGCAATCAGTGAAAATACAAGTGTTGGAGAAATACAGGCAATAGAAAAAAAAAATATCAAGTGGCACATTTATCAAACAGATGGGTCTTCACCGGTTTTCTAAAGGAATCATAGGACGGGGCATATGAAATAATTTCACTTACCCAGGTATTCATTTTGTCTGCTTGATATGCAAGTGTTCTGTCCAAAAATCTCTTATAACGACAAGATTTTAATGTTGGATAGGCAAATAAGTGTGAGCATCGAGTGGACTTGGACTGATGTAACTCAAAACGAGAGGAGAGATAAATTGGAGCCAAGCCAAATAGTAATTTGAAAGGACGTTTGGCACTGGCTCTATTGCTCTAATATCCAGGAAGTGCTGAACAGTAGCCAGGACTATGCGCGCTGCTTCCGGTCTCCTGCCAGGAGAAGCCACAAACCAATCTAACAGGGGTTGGGCAAATTCCAGCTTGTAGTCTGACCGAAGAAATTCCAAGACCCACTGGTCTGCCACAATGTGCATTCAGGCCTGCAGACACTCAAGGCCTTCTGGTTCTCATTCTCTCCGAGAATCTCGGAGAGAGGCGGGAGCCAGAAGGCCTTGAGCATGCGCAGATGCTCAAGGCCCAGTCGGGGGAGAAGCATGATCTTCGGGCACTGGCACCTCCTGTGGGTTAGTGCTGCGTGCCGGTGCCACATTGGGGGTAAGCATTCAGTGCGGGCGGGGGGATGAGCGTTCGCGAGGGGGGGCAATGCCGGTTCACAGGCGGGGGACTCGCAAATTAAGTCAATGCTCGGTTTGCGAGAATATTTTCCTCATCTTGCAAAACACTCGCAAACCGCGGCACTCGTAAACCGAGATTTGACTATTTCCTTATTAAACAAGGTATTATAGATATACTGTATAGTCTATTGGTTGGCTTAGCATCTTAGAAATGCGTGAAAAATAGTTCATAGCCAGTGATTTCTACCCCATGTCCCCAGTACCTGCTTGCCCCGGTAGAATAGCCTCTGCCTGTCTGATCCCACCCCAAAGGCTTTGCGGATCTTGACACGCAGATCCTCCACTTTGGTGAGCTTAGAGAGGTCGTCAATGCGATGGGTCACTTTGCCATCCATGGTGCGCACCTGGATCCACATATTGTCTAGCTGCAAGATAAAAATGATAGGGGAAGAAGGGTGGTGATTAGTGATTTTTCTTCTCACTTATGTCTGGGAAAGGAAAAACTGTGGTATTTAATATCTAGTTGAAAGGAAAAAATATATAATAATACCATACTTCCCAGGAAAGCACACACACTGTACCTAATACTTGTGGAAATAGTAGAAATGAGTTTTAGCAACAAAATACACTTTTCATGACAGCAGAATACAAGTCTCTGCTATTTGACTGTAAACAGCCTTAATTTAATGTAAAACCACTCTTAATAAGAACATAAGAATTTGCCGCTGCTGGGTCAGACCAGTGGTCCATCGTGCCCAGCAGTCCACTCCCGTGGTGGCTCCCAGGTCAAAGACCAGTGCCTTGCATACATTCTGGTTCAACAGGAACCTGTCCAACGTTGGCTTAAATCCCTGGAGGGTGTTTTCCCCTATAACAGCCTCCAGAAGAGCGTTCCAGTTTTCCACTACTCTCTAGGTGAAGAAGTTCCTTACGTTTGTACGGAATCTATCCCCTTTTAACTTTAGAGTGCCCTCTCGTTCTCCCTACCTTGGAGAGGGTGAACAACCTGTCTTTATCTACTAAGTCTATTCCCTTCAGTATCTTGAATGTTTCTATCATGTCTGCTCTCTGTCTCCTCTTTTCAAGGGAGGCCCAGTTTCTCTAATCTCTCACTGTACGGCAACTTCTCTAGCCCCTTTACCATTTTAGTCCCTTTTTTTTTTTTTTTTTTTAAACAAGAGGTTTTTAGCTCCAGCCAGCACACAATGCTCTGCGCTGCTCCAATGCTCATAGGAACTCTATGGCCATCTGAGCAACACAGAGCATTTAGCGTGCACCGGCCAGCACTAAAAACCTCTTGCACAGTTTTGTAAAAATGGAGGGGTGGTTCGTTTACTATCATTTTATAAGTTCTTTTATGCATAGTAGTACATCAGCAACACATGTAAGACTGTCCATAAAATTATCTGAACAGAAATAAATATCCCTTGTAGGGTCAAGCTCCCACACTACCACCACTCCTCCCCACTAGATATACTACAGCAGCAGTCTCCAACCTTTTTTAATGTAAAGGGCAACACTGTGAATACCAGAAAGCTCCGAGGGCCACCAAAAGTTTTCAAGCTTTGTAAACACCTTCACCTTCTTGTTCAGACTAGGTATTAAATATTACAAATTTTAATACCAATGCTGACTACACACTTCAAGAATATTTTTAAACTCACTTTATTTTGGATTGTCAAACAGTAGCAACTTCCATAAATGATAAGAGATTGTTTCCAATTACTGTATCAAGAGGGCAAGATTGAAATTAACGCATTTACAGGATTTGAAGAGCATTTCAGTTTACTGTTTGAGGGCTGTCTTTTGAATGCTTAGATGTACTGTGCTGCGTACGTTATATGATACGTAGTAGTAGGGATACGGGTTAGAGACCTCTCCACTTCAACATCCAACATGAACAGGCCGGCTGTACCTGATTGCCACCGGTTTCACATTCACTCAACTAGATTATCTAGTACCAGGTTTACTCACACCGCATGTATAAACTTGTAGTTCTGATTTACTAGTTACATACTCCAAGAAAAGACTACGAGTTAGAAGCAGGACTGGATCGACATCATCGACCCAGCCAGCCAAATTAGGAGCCAGTTGTGGCGCCAAGGTTTTTTGTTGTTTTTTTTTAAAGGGGAGATAGAACCATAGCATATACAGACACGCACATATATTGTATGAAAAAGTTCACAAGTTGCCAGCCAGAGATCAAAACCGAGATGAGGACGCCGAAGCCGTCGGTTACAGTCTGGCAAACGAACGGCGCCCAGTCAGCTTTTCTTGGCCCAAGGGCGACAACGAGCCGTGAAAGTGATAAAAACCACAAGGCGCGCGGACAACCCACGCCTTCAATTACAGCCAAACCATTAGCACTCATGACCACACCCGCCCTTTTCTACCGGCCATTGCGAATAAGTGGTAAGAGGTGAGGTTAGCCTCCCTTAGCTGGGCTTCTTATTGGATAGCTGGAACTGCCTGTCCTCTGAAACACTACATAGCTCCTCCTCCTACAGAGTACGCGCGCGAATTGATTATCCCGCCACGACCTCAGAAAAAGAAAAGTATCAATAGTCGCCATACACTGCTCAAATATCATCTCCTCCTACAATATTAACTTTGGTAACTTGACCCCAATAAGCCTGACCAGCCTTTCCTACCCACCACCATCTTGACAGGCCACTTACTTACCGGGGGTTCGCGCAACAAAAAGTATAACCCCAACGTTGTGTAGATTCACCTCCCACAGATAAGTTAACACTTGATAACCTTTCTTCCAAAAAATAAAAATAAAATTACATTTAAAAAAATACAAGTTTCGCAATTAAAACAAAATTAAGAATCCAACTGACCGTCGGTCTCTGCCAGCACTCCGCTCGCTGCACTCTGAAGCGCGGTTTGGAGCTTGGCGCCGAAAAGCCGAACACCAACTAGTGCATTCTCATTGGTTAGGTTTCGCGGGAAAGGGGAGGGCTGGGGGTGGCGTGGCCCACCGGAATTTGCGCAGCCTTGTCACAGTCACGTGATAGCTACTTTGGCTGGGTTGTGCCGTGTTGTAGCTAAAGCTTTGTGAATAGTGTTGGAAGTTTTCGCTGTCCAGTGATTTATTGCTTAGGACCTTCTAGTGTTCATATTATTATTTCTGAATAACCTTCGACTATATGTTTTAGCCTAGATTCCGAAGGAAGTGAAGCTGTATTAGGAGAGCTTATTTTCCATTTTACTAATAACTGTTGTATTTTGTGTCCGAAAAACAGCAAAAAATCTGAAATAGGATCGGATGTACCAGTTGTAGTTTAATAAGTGTCCAAAAACATAAAAGCGATCCACAAAGGGTGGACTGTTTCAGCAAAACTAGAAATGTCAAAGCATGGCCTGTGTCGGATCACTTTTGTAATTTTATATATTATTTTGGTTGGTTGTTTTTGTGTGGGGGGTTTTTTTTTACTGTGGGTCTTTTGTGACTTTGTATTCTTTCTGGATTGCTTTTATGTTTTGTGGACGCTTATTAAACTACAAGTGGTATATCCGATCCTGTTCCACAATTTTTTGTTTGTTTGTTTTTCTGTTTAATTTCTGTTGCAAAACCCTGTGGTGCTACAGTATTTGCATTTTGTTGTTTCGTTTCCATATATTCTCTCAATAGCGATTGGTTCTGGTATCCTCACCAGTCTCCACGGTAGGTTTTCAACATAGGTTGGAGGTTGAAGAGAATCCTGTGGTATTTTTTGCGCATGACGGGATAGACAATGTATAGATAGGGTCATTACTTCTTTGTGAAATTTTTGTATTTAGAGAAGCCAGGAAGCAAAAGTTTAGAAAGACATAGCATTAAAATTAAATTGCCCAAATAAAGCCCTAGCTTTTGCTCCTTGGTTTTCTCTTCCCAAGAGAGTAATACAGGCTAGAGAACTTATACATAAACTTGTTACTGTAAATTCTTTGTTTTAAGTTTATCCTTTGCATTTCTTCTTACTTTGGGCTCCTTTTACAAAAGTGCGCTAGGGTTTTTAGCACACGCACAAAATTACCGCACGCTGCCGAAAATCTACCGTCTCCTAAAAAGGAGGCAGTAGTGGCTAGCACGCATGGGAATTTAAACGCGCGCATTAAGGCCCTAGTGCACCTTTGTAAAAGGAGTCCTTTGTTTTAATAACTTACTATCCCCCCTTTTTTACAAAGCTGTGCTAGCGGCTGCTACAGTAGTTGCCCCGAAGCCCATAGGGGTTTAAAGGGCTTCGGATCTTTTGCCACATGGCAGCCGCTAGTGCAGCTCTGTAAAAGAGGAGGGTATATTTTTTTATTAATTTGGAATAGGAGTCTCCAAAGTATGGTCTGCGGGCCACATTCGGCCTGAGATATGATTTTATCTGGCCTGCGGAAGAATTGTGTGGAAATGCACCAATTGGACTAACTTTACAATGAGAATCCCACCCCCCCCCAAAAAAAAAAAAAAATATATATATATATATATGTATATATATATGGGGTGTTGATAGATTTCAAATGCATTAATTAAAATTGTGTTCAAAATATATTGATATTCCATATTATGTTAATATTAATATTATTCACATCATTATTTAATACTGAATCGTAATTGTATACTTCGCAGTATTTGTTCGTCCTCAATCAACAGTGTCAATTCGTGGCATTGTAGATAGCTCAGGCATTGTGACTAATCTCTAAATTGAATCTGGAAGTTCGTTACTAGTCATTACAGTTAATTGTCCATAATAATACTTGCCGTGGTGCAGTGTAATACTCAATTTATAATTGCATAAATTTATATTTAAAGGTGCTAATTCACTTATTCACATATTTGCTTGTACGGAGTTCTTGTGATTTTAATAATTTCATAATTATTTATAAATTTATTATCTTTTACAGTTTTAACATGGATAGGAAAAAGAAAGACAGTTCCATCATTCACATTAATGGCTTTATTATAATTTGTTATGAAAATATGAGCATTTGCTGGTAGTGTTCGTCATCATTTATATACGATAATTTAATTTTACATACTCTGTAATTAGTTTATAAAAATTTTTGCTTTCAATAAAACTCATATGTCTAGAGTTATTTATATTTTTATTTTATTACTAGGGCCTGCTGAAAAGTGCTGAAGTACCCAATGTGGCCCTTGTGGCAAAAAGTTTGGAGACCCCTGATTTGGAATAAACTAAACTAAACCTTAAGTTTATATATCGCATCTTCTCCATAAAGATAGAGCTCAGCACGGTTTACAGGGAAGAACATAATAAGAATTAGTGGTTATAAAGGGGGTAGAATAAAGCAGTGTTCTTCAACCACCGGTCCGTGGACCAGTGCCAGTCCACAGGGCCAGCACATGCATCAGGCCCAAAACAGTGTTCTTCAACCGCCAGTCCACAGTGCGATCGATGCGGTATTATCTTTGAGCCAGCTGCCTCTTCCTCACTGATTCAGTGCACAAAGCCACAGGCAGTGGCTCATATGCGTGTCCTGCGCCTGAACCAGAAGCCTTCTCTCTGACGTGTTGTTAATAAGATTATATTGCATATCTGTGAAAAATGAATGGAAAAAATAGTGTTACAATTAGTACTATTATGGGGGCAGGGTCGGGGGTGGAGATTGGGTAGAGATGGGCAGGGTCTGGCCTACGACTTAGCCCAGTGTTCTTCAACCGCCGGTCCACGGATCGATGCTGGCCCCCAAAATAATTATTTTATTTCTGCCGGTCCATAGGTGTAAAAAGGTTGAAGAACACTGGAATAAAGGATGTGCATTGTTTTTACATGGTGTTTTCTTACACCACATTATCTAAATATGGGCTCCTTTTACTAAACCACTGTAGAGCATTTTACCACAGGCCGGTGAAGTAAATTCTCCCATGCTCATTCAATTCCTATGAGCATGGGAGCATTTACCTCACAGGCCCGTGGTAGAAAAGCTCTACCACAGTTTAGTAGAAGCCAGCATATAACCTCTCCTCTTTTCTGGTACTGATGGTCGACTTATGTAGCTGAGCAAACTTTTAATTTACATTGGTTGGCAGCAACCTAGCTAGGACTTAATGGGCCCCCTAAAATAGCAATGCTCCAAAGGTAGTGGGAACCCTGTGGAGGGGGGAGAGAATAGGGAATGATGCAAATTTTCCAAAGCTGGACATATTAAAATGAATAAGTACAGAAAATAAATTTCTACCTTTATCTCAGCATTGTCCTAATGTCTCTCTTAAGTTTTTCTTCAGGGTCTCCTGTCCTTTGATATTTCTTCTTTCTATGTGCAGCATTTATTTTTTCTGTGTCTCCCCATACCATCCATCCATGTTCAGTACCTCTTCTCTGTGTCCCTATTCCTCTCCTTATATCCAGTATTGCTCCTCCATGTCCCCTATGTTCTCTCCAAGGCTAACACCTCTTCTATGTTCCTCCCCATGTCCAGCATCTCTCTTCCCTTCATCCTGCACCCCCAATCCTCCATGGTCTGCCATCTTTCTCTCTCTGCCCCCCACCCCCATAGTCAGTGTACTCTGTGTAAATGTAAAGCTAGCTATCCTCTTCATAACCTCTAATTTCTTATTATGTCCTTCCCTCATTTATTAAATTAACTGTAAACCGTGTCGAGCTCTATCTTTATGGAGATGATGCGGTATACAAACTTAAGGTTTAGTTTAGTTTACTCTCTTCCATCTCCCCTTTGCTCTAGATCTCTGTCTTTTCCCTCTACTCTATCTCTCAAACCCAGCATCTTTGCCCCCGATTCCCACCGGCCAGTTCAGCCATTGCCGCTGTTCATCCACCATGCTCAGGTCCAGCATATTCACCTTCCTGTCCCCCCTCCCTTCCTGCGCCTGCATGGGTCTTGCATCGCTCCAGCTCCCCACACCCCAATCCTCCACATGTGGCAGAAAAAGTGCTGAGATCTGCCTGTTTGGATGATGGAGCCTTTCTTGTGCATGTCCTGTCTCTCTGATGCAACTTCCTGTAGACAGAATGTGCACAGGAAAGGTCCTGCCGACCAGAAAGGCAGGTTTCAGTGCTCTTCATGGTGTGTGCAAGGAGGACTGTTCTGCAATCTTATCCCTTGGCAGTATATGTCCCTTTTCACAAGTAACTGAGAAAAGTGGGTACTGGAGGAAACTAGGTTGAGAGATCTTGTAATGATTTTCTAACAAAGAGGTTGAAATACAAAAGCTAAAAAAAGACTATCCCAGATAAGCAGAAATCTGAAGATACTCACTCTGTGGATTGTATCCTTAGCAGTCTTGACTGTATCACTGGGCAGTCTTTGCCATCATTTACTAGGTGGTCAATATTCCAAAGGGTTTAGCTGGCCAGGAGAGGTTTCAGGCTGGTTAAACCCAATTGAGTGAGCTGACATCTGATATTCATAAACATTTGCAAGTGCCGCCAAATATGTTTACTAATTACCCATCCATCCAGGCCAGGTTAGGGACAGAATTAGGGCAAAGCGTCCACTTGGCTGGTTAGCGGTGATTTGTAGTCCACTAAATAACTGAATTAAATTAGTAAATAAAATAGCTGTCCTTACTTTATGGGACAAGTTAACCAGACACTAGCATGAATATTGGCTGATGCCCAATAAACTTCTAGGTTAGTGGACATACCCAAATATTCAATACTGTGAGCCATACATGCCCCAGCATAGAACATATGGAGTTAGTTTAAATTACATTACATTAGTGATTTCTATTCCGCCAATACCTTGCAGTTCGAGGTGGATTACAGAAGAAGTTATCTGGCCATTTCCAGAGGAATTGAAGAGAAGAGTGAGTTGTTTCAGAGAATTGGGAAGAGTCTTACAGTGTTAGTTTGTATTCAAGGATTTCTTGAATAGCATGTTTTTTATTTCTTTTCTGAAAGATTTGTAGTCTGGGGTCGTTGATAGTCCAGTTTTTCTGCTTCTGTGGCTAGAAGGCCATCATACAGTTTTTTTCGTTTGACGTCTCTGATGGGGGCATGCGTGAACGGTTTTTCGGTTCTCCTCTGTCTGGTTGAGGTAGTTTGGATTAGGCGGTTTTTTAGGTAGGCTGGGCTGTCTCCATTTATGGTTTTAAATAGTAGGTAGTAGAATTTGAATTGTACTCTTGCTTGTATTGGGAGCCAGTGTGGGTCGAAGTATGCCACCGTGATGTGGTCGTGCTTCCTCAGTGAATAGATAAGTCTTAGCGCTGAGTTTTGAACTGTTTGTAGTTGTTTTATCATGGTTGTGGGGCAGGGGAGATAGAGTATGTTGCAATAGTCTAGAAGATCTAGGAATAGGGACTGGACCAAGAACTGGAATTGTGTTCTGTCGAAGAATTTTCAAATTTGCCTCAAGTTTCTCATGTCTGCGAATGATTTTTGTATTATTTTGTTGATTTGTGGTCGCATAGTACAGCATCTGTCTATTGTCATTCCTAGAAGTTTTAGAGTGGGTTGTATGGGGCAGTGGTTCCCAACCCTGTCCTGGAGGAACACCAGGCCAATTGGGTTTTCAGGCTAGCCCTAATGAATATGCATGAAGCAAATTTGCATGCCTATCACTTCCATCATATGCAAATCTCTCTCATGCATATTCATTAGGGCTAGCCTGAAAATCCGATTGGCCTGGTGGTCCTCCAGGACAGGGTTGGGAATCACTGGTATGGGGTATGTGACTGAGTTTATTACTAGATTTGTTATGGTTGGGGATTTTATTATTTTTGAGGAGAATTAATTTTGTCTTGTCTGGGTTCAGTTTCAGTTTGTGATTTTTCATCCATGTTGCCTGCAGATTGAAGTCACAGCACTGCATTCTGTGTATATCAGACCTTGTGTTGGTATAAAACCTTTCTGCTTCTTGGAGATCATGCTTAGTTGTGATTGTTCTGTTTTCCCCCCTCCCCCCCCCCCCCCCACACACACATAGCTGCATTTGTAGATTTTTAAAAAAAGAGGAAAAAGCCCTTTGAGGAGACTAAACCTAATCATGTTTTAACTTTTGATTTCTGTGGCTGTATAAACATCACAAAGTTTGGCTTTTTACACAAGCTTTTGCAAATTATTTACAGCCTCCTAAATTCTTGTGTAGGGTAGGAGTCTGCAGAAGCTAGCATTCCCCTTCATTCTGTTGTTTGTTTGCTCAATTACACAGTTGTATGTACTACTTATGACTGTATATCTCCTGTTTCCATACACTGCCCCAGTTTTCTGATGTTGAAGGCCAGGCTATCAAATCCTGTAAATAAATAAATTATAAACAAAAAGTTTATTTAGGTTTCAGCTTCATAGACAAGTTTTCCTTCCATTTCAGAATCTGGCCGACAAACCTCCCTGCCCTGTAGCCGCGAATCTAAATTACCTTCTTACAGCAGCTTCAATACTCCAGCTGCTGTAAGAAGGTAATTTAGATTCACGACTACAGGGCAGGGAGGTTTGTCGGACCGGGCCTGTTCTGTTTTCGGTCGGGTGGGGAAGCGCCACAAGGGTAAGGGGCAGGAAGGGAGGAAAGGTGGAGTGGAGAAGAAAAGACGCTTAAGGGAAATGGGTAAAACTGAGGGAGGAGAAGGCCACTGAAAGCACTGGGGAAGACAAAGGGGTGAAGGACGCTGAAAGGACCTGGGGAAGACGGGGGGAGGGAGAAGGACGCTGAAAGGACATGGGGAAGACAGAGGGGGGAGAAGGACGCTGAAAGGACATGGGGAAGACAGAGGGGGAGAAGGACGCTGAAAGGACATGGGGAAGACAGGGGGGAGAAGGACACTGAAAGCACATGTGGAAGACAGAGGGGGGAGAAGGATGCTGACAGGACATGGGGAAGATGGGGGGGAGAAGGACACTGAAAGGAAATGGGGAAGAGAGAGTGGGGAGAAGATGCTGGCAGGGAAGAAGACAGATATGCCAGACTATGGAGGGAGCGGAGGGAAGAAGATGGGTGCCAGACCAATTTGGAAGGGGTGAGAACGGGAGAGGCACAGTAACAGAGAAAATGGAAGACGCAGAGAGAAGAGAGACAGTGGATGGAAGGAATTGAATGAGAACATGAGGAAAGCAGAAACCAGGCAACAAAGGTAGGAAAAAAATTCTTTTTTTTTTTTTTTTTTGCTTCAAGATAAAGTAGTATATTAGTTGTGTTGATAAAAATTTATAAACATTAGAGGCTCTGGTAGAAACCCATTTACAAAGTATGTATTCTTCCCAATTAATATTTCTAAATTAATAAAGTCTTTTTGCTTATTTTTAAATGAGTTTCTATCAGAGCCTTTAATTCAGTAGCATAATTAACTGAAATAACTATTTCTGAAGTCTATAGGGACGGGCGGGGACGTAGGGGATTCCTCGCGGGGACGGGTGGGGACAGAGGTAATTCGCGGGGACGGGTGGGATTTCTGTCCCCATGCAACTCTCTACTCCCAAGTACACAATGGGCTAGATTTACTAACCTTCTATCCATGTCCGATCCGTGCCATTTGCATGCAGACCGACAAATTCACTAAAGGCCTGCATGCAAATGGGGGCATTTGTTGGCACACCCCCACCAACTGCACGGATCGCTAGAGCGATCCTTAAGCATGCGCAGACCATCTTCCTTGCCTGTAGATGGTCTGTGCATGCTCTCAGCAGGAAACTCTTTTTTTTTTTTTTTTTTGCAAGCCCTTGGTTTTAATATGCTTTAAGCCTGTGGGTTAAAACTTTGGGCTTGCACTGTGGGGAAGGGCAGGCAAGTTAGGGCTGAGCAGGGAACAGGGCTGCCAGAGCAGAAGAATCAGTGCAGAGAAGAGAGCAGGGCAGCCAGAGCAGGAGAATTGGAGCAAGGAGCAGGGCTGCAAGAGCAGGAGAATCAGGGCAGAGAGCAGGGTTTTAGCACAAGCAACTGGTCCTCACCAGTCGCTAGTTTTTTGATCGGCCAGCCAGTCGGTGTGCCAGAAGTTTTGTGAATCGTGTCCTTCCTTCTTTGCATGCCAATTCCCCTCATTTGCATGCACGGATCAGGATCGGGTCGATACACAGGCTAGTGAATCGTGTTGCAAAAGGCTCACATACTGATCAGTACATGATCAGTTTGCTTAGTGAATCTAGCCCATTGACTGGTACAGGGAAGCTTCCAGGTTGAACATGGATCTTTTTTTCCTTGAAGCACAGGAACTACTACTGCTATCATTTATAAAGTGCTACCAGATGTACGTAGTGCTGTACAGAGTCACAAAAGAGACAATCCCTGCTTGAGTGAGCTTACAGTCTAAACAAGACAGACTAAACTAAACTAAACCTTAAGTTTGTATACTGCATCATCTCCACAGAAGTGGAGCTCGGCACCATTTACAGGAATTGATATAGAAAGGAACTCCAAAGAAAAGTAGGAGAACTTGGTACAGAGAAGTTTAGAGAGATTTAGTATATCGAAGAGGGAGAGGTTGTTACATTTTAGAGAAAAGCCATGTTTTTATATGTTTTCGGAAGAATTGGAGGGAGGTCAGATTCCGAAGCGAAATAGTAAAGCTGTTCCAGAGTTCGGTGATCCTGAAGAAGAGGAATGTCCCTAATTTTCCTGCATGGGATATGCCCTTTAAAGAGGGGAAGGATAGTTTGAATTTTTTAGTAGATCTGATGGTGTTGGGATTTGAGGAGTTCCAAGATAATGGAAAAAGGGGAGGAAGGATGCCGTGTAGAGACTTGAAGGTTAGGCAGGCGCATTTGTAGTGAACTCTAAGGATTACTGGGAGCCAGTGAAGTTTAGACAGAAGCGGGGAGACGTGGTCGAATTTGCTTTTTGCGAAGAATAGTTTCGCCGCGGTGTTCTGAATCCGCTGGAGTCTATGAAGGCTTTTCTTTGTTAGGCTTAGGTAGATGGAGTTACAGTAATCCAGTCTGGAAAGAATGATGGATTGAACGAGGACAGCAAAGTGTTGTTGATGGAAGCAGGATCTCACTTTCCTTAACATGTGAAGATTGAAAAAGCATTTTTTTACTAGGGAGTTAAGGTGGTCATTAAAGGACAGTGTAGAATCAATGATGATGCCCAGAACTTTGCTTGAGTGTTCAAGCTGCAAAGTGGTGCCAGAGGAAAGTGGGATGAGGGTGGGTAGCTGATCTAATTTTGGGCCGAGCCATAGTAGTTTTGTTTTGGTCTCGTTTAGTTTCATTTGTACGGTGAGGGCCCAGGATTGGAGATTTGATATACATGAAGAGATGTTCTCAGAGAGATTGGTGAGGTTAGAATCGGTCTCGAGGAGGACAAGGATGTCATCGGCATAAGTGTAAAGTGTTTCCAAGGGGGAGAGTTGGAGGAGTTTCAGGGAGGACATATAAACATTGAAAAGAATTGGAGATAGAGGTGAACCCTGGGGAACTCCACAAATCGGTTTCCAAGGGAGGGATGAGGAGCCATTCATGTTAACGAAGTAGGAGTGGGAACATAAGAATTTTGAGAACCAATCTAGGACTGTTGAGTTTATGCCAATTTCAGAAAGTTGAAGAATTAGTTGGACAATATCGAAAGCCGCAGAAAGGTCGAATTGAAGAAGAACAGCAAACTTATTGCAAGAGTGAAGTTGTTGGACCTTTGAGATTAATGAGGCCAGTAGGGATTCGGTGCTAAAGTTGGGTCTGAAGCCGTGTTGGAAGGGTAGGAGGATGGAAAATCTCTCAAGATAGGATGAGAGTTGGGTGGATATGATGGACTCCAGCATCTTGGTCAGAAGAGGAATATTTGCTATTGGGCGATAGCTGGCTGATGTGGAGGGGTCTAGATCTGCTTTTTTCAGAAGTGGGGATAAGGCAATGTGTCCCATTTCTGCAGAATATAGACCCGAAAGTAGGGCAGAATTTATAAGTTTGGTGAGAGATGAGATGGCTTGTGTGGGAATTTTCTCATATAGGTAGGAGGGGAAAGGGTCCAAGGTACAGTTGCAGGATTTCAACTTGAGGCAGAGTTTAGCGACCTGGGAATCGGATACGAGCTCGAAGGCGGTCCAGGATCTGTCGACTGGAATATGGTTGGCATTGGTTAGAGTCGGTAGACACTAGAGAGTTGTAAGAGGGTGCTGGTGGGAACGAGCATCGTAAGGTAGTGACTTTCTCATTGAAGAATTTTGCTAGATCGTCAGCAGAATGGATAGGAGGGGAGTGTGGTGGATTCATGTTTAGAGGATATGGAGCGCCAGATGTTAAACAGTGTATTACTTTGGTTACTGGATCTGGAGATTTTGTTACCGTAGTAGTTCTTCCTTGCTTTTTTTAGTTCGGTATTGTAGGACTTAATATTAACCCTCCAGGACTGTCTGTCAGTGGGGGATTTAGATTTTTTTTCCATTTGCATTCCAGTATTCGACATTTCTGTTTCAGTTCTCTGTGATATGGGAGGTACCAAGGGGCCTTGCGGGAGTAGGAGACAGTTTTAGTGGATAGTGGTGCGAGAGAGTGGTAGGTGATCTCAGAGAGGGTGATCCAGTTGTGCCAGTTGGATTCAGGGTTTGGAGGGCTAGGAATGGTGGAAATTAGGTTTAGGTTTAGACAGACAAACAGAATGCCATAAAATAAATTAGGGTTAAACAAATAACTTGAAAAAGAAGGTTTTGGGCACCCTTCAAGAAGATTTCCTTCCATCTGGAGCTTACGGGAATGGGAAAATCTGTAGTGAATAAAACCCTCAATCACTAACAAGCATCTATAAAAGTTCCATTACTCCCAAAATGCAACCACTACAGCACCTTTAATGTACTTTCTAGTGCAATAGGTGTGTCATTCTGGACAGGCGGGTATTCTCCCCATGCTTGTGATCCATGCAGAAGGAATCCATTCCAGCTTTTCAACACCTACTCCTTCACCAGAGTGTTCTGCGGCCCCTTTCAGTTTTCCTTCTGAAGGTGAGCTGGAAGGAGTCTTTCTGAATTGCTCTGTTTCTTTATTTTGTCAGTTGTTTGTCTTGGGGTGTGGTTTTTTTGTTTGTTTGTTTTTTGGCAGTTTTAAGCTCCCCAGACCAGGGGAAACTGCCTGGGTGGAGAAGCAGACTGAGGTCTGCAGTTGACAGATCAATCTCTCTGTTATACTTGGTGGCCAGCCTGCAGAAACCTTTGTAGAGCTCAGGGTCCAGTCTCCTAGAAGCTTTGCTCACCTACTGGGTCACAAGAGCTTGAGTGCAGGCCCCGTAAGAGGCTCAGCAGGGGTTTTCAGGGTATTGGCTGCATTTGTCTCCCCCCTCCCCCCTTTTGCATGCGCAGGTCCACAGGGGTTGAGGATCAGATTTCAGAATTAGAGGACAAGCACATGAGGTAGTGATTTCTTCTCCCTGGTCTTAAAAGCTGAGATAGGCTGCACCACATATCACAGTGAGTAAGGCTGTTACAACCTATAGGGAAATCCAGGGGGAGGGGTTCCTAAGAAGTTGGTTTTAAAGGTTTATGCCCCTTCTTTTAGGGTTCATCACCTCTAAAATCCTTTTTTTCTGTGTTTTTTTTTGTTTGTAATTAAGCTGTATTTTGGCGCCAAAACGTTGCTGCCGTGGCCATTTTTGATTTCCCGATTTTTAGGGGTGGGAGCTTCGGGCTTAGCCTCCCCTCATGTCTCTAGGGCTGAGGAGACATTGGATGGCCTATCTGCCAGGAGAAAATATCTTCCAGAACTTAGAAACAGCAGCTTACCTACGCATAGGAACGTGGGAGCCGCAGAGCCCAAGAGATGCAAGATGGAGTCACCTAAAGGGGACTCTGTGCTGCCTACTACAGCATCTTCTCCTGAATTTGTTAATCTGATGGGAAAAGTTTATTTGAATAGCCGGGATCTCCAGGTGAGGTCTGGCAGTGCACCAGGAAGCGCTCAAGGGGTCCTGAGTTTTCAGGGTGCATCTGGCACAGTATCAGAGGCTGACCAGGATCCGGTGTACCTTTCAGACAGACTCGGAGGATGAGGAGTTTTTCTGTCTGCCTTTGCTGTTGTTATGAGCCCTCCCTGCTAGGAGATACAGAGTCATCAGCAGGAGGGAGTATTCAAGATACAGTGGTGGCCTTAGATGAGCTCTGTTAGAGCTCTTTACTAACTTTCTACAAGAGTTACAGCTGGACTAACAGCAGGCTCCATCCACTTCATGCTCTATCCGGAGCAGGATGAGAGCCCATTCATCTTTTTTCTCCCGGCATTCTCATATGAGTGTTTTGGTCACAGAGCATTGGGATACTCCTGAAGGATAATTTATGATAGCCATGACAATGGCATGGATGTATCTAATGAAAGGAGTGTTAGCTCTTGTTTGCTCAGCCTATGGTAGATTCCTTGCCAAGTGAGGGAGGGGTGGTATGAAAGGATATGCAGGATCGCAGAGTAGTTGTAATCCTTAAAAGACAGTTTGAAACACTGGCCTTGGGAATCAAAGCAGCTGCAACAGCCTCTTTTGTGTCCCGTGCTTATCATATCAGGTTGTATTGGCTTAAGCTGGCAGAAAATGAGCCTTTTCCCCAGCTCCTGTTAACAGGGGTGGATTATGTGGCCGATGCTCCTTATGATATCATTGGAGTCATGTGCAAGTCATGAGATGTCTTATTCAATCTTACCCCAAATTATGCTTTGGATCAGGCAATGAGTGGGAGATTCCACCTCCAAGGCTATGCTCAGCAGGCTTCCTTTCAAGAGACTAATGTTTTCAGAAAGAGTCAAGATGATCTTATAGCCAGTGTGGCAGATCATTGGCTGAAATCTCTATCTGACAGCAGACTGTGAACCTTGAGAGGTTCCAGGTGGCCTAAGTTTTGTGGTTCCAGTGGCTTTTGGCAGACCTAAGGAGGAGCCTCATCTCAGAGATCCTACCAGGGATCAAGACAGAGAGTTTCAGACCCGAGGTGGAACCAAGCTTCCAGTTCTCTTACCACTTCAGCCTCCAAGAAAGCACAATACTGCCAGGACCAGAACTGTTCCCCTAAGGATAGGAGGATGGCTCTCGGAGTATGCAGAAGCCTGGGCGCAGCTCTCGTCAAACTGCTTAGCACTGGAGATAATTTGGAGCTGTTACAAGCTCAAATTCACCCAGCTCTTAGCAGACTGGTTTGTGGGTTCCCCAGAAAGGTGCCTGGAGAAGGCATGCAAAGTCTTAGTAGATAATCAGGCCATAGAACCCGTACTGCCCGAGGATTCGGGCTCAGGCAGATACTCCTAGTTCTTAGTGTTCAAGAAAGGCTCAGAAGATTGGAGACCCATTCTAGATCTTACGCATGTCAATGCGGCGCTGAGGGTTTCTGCACTTTTGCATGGAAATAGCGAGGTCCCTCATCGCAGTGATGGCTTCTCTGGATTTGATGGAAGCCTAGCTGCATATTCCCTCCTTGCTACAGCACAGGGAGTTCCTGAGATTTCATGTCCTGGAGAACCATTACCAGTTGTCAGCACATCCCTTTGGTCTGGTGACAGTGCCTTGCATGTTCACCAAGGTGATGGTGGTGGTAGCTGTGCATCCCTGCAGGACAGGATTGCAGGTGCTTTAATACCTGGATAACTGGCTGAACAGGGGCCCGTCATTCTCAGAAGAAGAACAAGTGGGGGCTCATGTGGTCTGGGTCATGTAGAGAATGGGTTGGATAGTGAATTTCCAAAACCTAAATGATTCTGCTCCAATCCCTGGAATACCTGGGAGTCTTCTTCAACACGGCAGAATGTTGTGTCTATCTTCCAGAAGCATATAGACAGAAACTTTGTACCTGGATAATGAACTTGTCAAAGCCAAGCTCCGTTCACATAGCACTACCTCCAAGTGCTAGACTCCAAGGCAGCCATGATAGATGTGATCTTGTGGGCAAAGGCTCACATGCATCCTTTCCAGAATGCTCTGCTATTGCGTTGATCATCACAATTGGACTCTCTGCAAGGTCTCTGCCATGGACTCTGTAGTGGACTCTTCAATCCCATGCCAGTATGGGCTGGTGGCTCCGCCCACAGATGTTATCAAGCAGCATGCCTCTCAGGATAGCTTCATGGGTAATTATTTGAATGAATGCCAGCCTGTTTGGCTGGAGGACTTACTGCAACGGATGCCCAATCCTCAGGCCTTGGTCAGTCTAACATAGGGATCTCAATGTCCCTCTTTGAGGGCCGCAATCCAGTCAGGTTTTCAGGATTTCCCCAATGAATATGCATTGAAAGCAGTGCATACACATAGATCTCATGCATATTCATTGGGGAAATTCTGAAAACCCGACTGGATTGCGACCCTCAAGGAGGGACTTTGAGACCCCTGGTCTAACACTACTCCAAAAATCAGATGGTGAGTGGAACAAACTGAAACTTCAGACTCAAAATAACTAATTTCACAGATTCACACAATCAGCTTGTTGAGAGGAAAAAAGATCTCAGAAACCTGATCAATTGCAAAATCAAATCGAGTTTTTACTGGTTCCAAGTTTCTATCAATGATCCAAAAATCCTCTCACAATGTATTTTTAATACTATTCATATCCATTAACTGTAAACAATTTTTAATTAAATTTTTAAAATAATTTTTGATTTTTTAATTTATGTGCAAAATAATGGTATGTACAAAAACTTTTTGCAATCCAGTGGACAACAAAGAATATGAGCTTAGACACACAACTAATTGTAAGAGTGAAGGTGTGGTGTATCTTATCAAGTGTCCCTGCAATTTGATTTATGTGGGTCAGACCTCCAGGAAATTAAATGTTAGATTGACGGAGCATAATAGTAACATCAAGGGGGCCCCTTTGGCTAAACATTGTGTTGACAAGAACATGATTTTTTTCTCTTTGGAAGTTCTAGTCACTGACCTTGTAAAGGGGAGGAGAGGAGGGGATTTTAGGAGATATCTTGCTCAGCGAGAACAAAGATGGATCTTTCGTTTACAGTCCTTAACTCCAAAAGGTTTGAACAAAAATATGGAATGGCAGCATTTCTATTAGGAGAACTTATGCCTCTGACATGAAGCTAAAGGCTGAAGATAGTGATATCTATATCACTACTACTATGTGTTGGATATTAATGCTCTGCAGACTTCTGAGAGTTTTATGATTTTTTTTGATAAACAATTGAGAAGTCCCGCCTTCCTATAATATGGTTTTACTGAGGAATAAATAAACAGTAAAGAGACAAGCTTCATCTGTCTAACTATGGAGTAACCTGGATAACTCTGAAAAATTATACAGAACTGTTAAGTAGTTTAACCAATTCTAAACCCACAAATCAAGTACGTCATAGTAAGAACATTGAAAAAAGACGCTGCCGCCATTTTGTCGATGTCTGACTATACCAACAGAGGCATTGAATGAATCGAGTAATAATGATGACTGTTGAACGGAGATAATAAATTTGATATAACTGAACTTTTCATTTGCAGAGATAAAAGTACCAAGTAAATCTCGCCCTGAAGCAGCAGATGAAAGGGGATGATGATATCTGTGAAACGCTGGCTGCGTTGGCTTCGTTCTTAGTGGCACAGGAAATCTTCCATTTCAACTTCAGTGACAAAGATATCCCGCTAACGATTTTACAAGCAATAATCATGCAAGTGGAGAACTGTGTCTAAGGGAGAGGACTGTGACTGTGATACAAAGTTGCAAGATAAGTTTAACTGCAAATATTATACTGTCACAAAGTAGAAGGTTAACTCATTGCTGGTAATTACGAGTTGTGCTGGCCTTCGGCTGCAAGAGGAAAAGATTAAACAGTTATTATCATAATTAGTTGTAGAAAATTAAAAGGCAAAAAAAAACCTAACAGTAAAAAGAAAAAATAGAAGAACATTAGTATATGGTATGGGGTTTTTTTTTGCCAATGACTGCAAAAAGGAGCAAAGTAAGCAGATTATGCTGAATTGTGTAGCATGGATCAACTGTGCAAATGGCTCTAAACTCTGAGGCTTTTTTTCTCCTAAATCATTGTTAACCCCCCTCCTTTACTAATGCGTAGTGAGGGTTTTAGCGCTGGCAGTGGTGGTAACTGCTCCCATGCTCAAAGGAATTATATGAGCGTCGGAGCAGTTACCACCGCTGCCAGCGCTAAAATCCGCGCTACGCATTAGTAAAGGAGGAGGTAAGTTTGTTATAACACCTTAGGTAATAATAGTGATATTATCAGCCTAAGGTACTGTACTGCTTAAGTGGGAATCCAATATAATAAAACGCTAGCCATGCATGCACCCTCTTGCCAGCTTGTTCCATGATCTGTATGTCCGTGGCCAGCAAGAGTGCACATGCAAGCTTACAACGGCCCGCACTCATGGTCTGGCTGGCTCCCTAAAGTTTTTCGCGGTGGCGGCTCACCTGCCCCGCCTTCCTCTTCCTGCCAGTCTCAGCCGGGCTCACTCCTCCCCTCTTCCCTCCCCCCTGGCAGCCCTGAACCTGTTCTCTGTTCCCCGCCAGTCTCCACCTCCAGCGGCTAATCCACCGTCGCCTCCATCACTGCTCGGCACTCCCAAGATGGCGGGATCACTGGTGGAGAGCAACAGGATGGTGAGTGGCACGGCGGGGGCAATGCAGGTGGAGACTGTCGGCTGCAGCGGCTCTTGGTGGCAGGGGCAATGCAGGTTGAGACTGTCGCTCTTGGCGGCTGTCCGGAGGCCAGATGCTGGACAGGGGAACAGAAGGGGGGGGGGGGGAAAGGAAGGGAGGCCTGGGCAAGGGGGGAAGAAAAAGGAAGGGAGGCCTACTGCTGGACAGGGGGACAGGAAAGAGGTGCTGATGGACAGGGGAAGAGACGGGTGGGGGAAAGAAAAAGGAAGGGAGGCCTACTGCTGGACAGGGGGACAGGAAAGAGGTGTTGATGGACAGGGAAAGAGACCGGGGGGGGGGGGGATAAAAAGGAAGGGAGGCCTACTGCTGGACAGAGGGACAGGAAAGAGGTGCTGATGGACAGGGGGGAGATAAAAAAAGGGAGAAGGGCTGCTGCTGGATAAGGGGAGCAGTGAAGGGGTGGTGGTGGACACAGGGAAGGTAAAAGGAAAGGAGAATGGGTAGACAGCCGAGGAAAAAGAAAGACAGAAGTACAGAAAGCGGCTAAGGACCGAGAGAGAGAAATAAATAAACAGACACACACACATATAGTCTAGCACCCATTAATGTAACGGGCTATAAGACTAGTTAATATATATATAGGCATTGTGCAAGGTTGTCATAATTTTAAAGAAAGGGAGGTAGCTAGTGCAATAGATCTATTGTTTCTATAAAGATTGCAAATCCCTTTACAATCTGTACTAAACATGTTACTCCATATGAGGGAAGAAGAATCATACCAAAATCTATCTCCTTCTAATATTAAAGGTGCTGATCTCTTAGGCCTACCTGGGGGTTGGGTCTGTAGGAGTCACACCGGTGGTACCAGAAAGACCGTATAACAGGAACCAGCCCAATTTTCATGGAGCCATCGGTACGCTCGGGTCCCACAAATCCACCAAGAATCAGTATATGATAACAACAAATAATTACGCAGTCTTGATTGCCATCCCTATAATTGGGCCTGAGTAAAGTAGGAAATTACCTTGTGAATCAGTAAGTATAATATTAGAAGATGGAGTAACAGAGAAGATGGAGTATCAGAAAATTGACATGAACTATTTCCTGCATACCACTTCTCTTTTTCATGGGGCAAAACATAACATAGATATCCCATATATGCTCAAACACACATTTAGATGAAACATTGGGATCAAACTTGGTACTATGGGCTCCTTTTACAAAGGTGCGCTAGCATTTTTAGCGCACACATTGGATTAGCTACTGCTCAAGAGGTGGTAGCGGCTAGCGCAAGGAGCAATTTAGCGCGCACTATTCCGTGCGTTAAGGCCCTAACACACCTTTGTAAAAGGAACCCTATATGTTTGGTTAATAGGATATAATGTTCTCTGAGGAAATAATGTAGTACAGTTGCCAGTATGATTAGAACATAACATAAGAACATAAGAACTGCCATCTCTGGATCAGACCTTAGGTCCATCAAATCCGGCGATCCGCACACGCAGAGGCCCAGCCAGGTGTACCCTGGCGTAACCTTAGTCACTCGTATCCCTCTATGCGCCTTGCAAGGAGATGTGCATCTAGCTTGCCTTTAAATCCTAAAACGGTGGATTCCGCAGCAACCTCCTCCGGGAGAGCATTCCAGGTGTCCACCACTCGCTGCGTGAAGCAGAACTTCCTGATATTTGTCCTGGACTTGTCCCCCCTCACCTTCAATCCATGACCTCTTGTCCGAGTCACAATGGACATCATAAATAACTTTTTTCCTGCTCTATTTTGTCGATTCCTTTCAGTATTTTGAAAGTCTCAATCAGATCCCCTCACAGTCTCCTCGTCTCAAGGGAGATCAATCCCAGTTTCCTAAGTCGTTCTTCGTAATCCAAGTTCTCCATACCTTTTACTAGCTTCATTGCTCACCTCTGCACCCTCTCCAGCAGTTTTATGTCCTTCCTTAGGTAGGGAGACCAATGTTGGACACAGTATTCCAAGTGTGGTCTGAACATTGCTCTATAAAGCGGCATTATAACCTTCTCCAGTCTACTCGTGATTCCTTTCTTTATCATGCCTAACATTCTATTTGCTTTCTTTGCCACCGCCGCACATTGCGCCGACGGTTTCAGGGTCCTATCTATCAGTACACCCAGGTCCTTTTCTTGTTCGCTCTTACCCAGAATTGCACCTGACATTCTATACTCGTGCTCCTTGTTCTTTCTGCCCAAATGCATTACTTTGCACTTTTCCACATTAAACTTCATCTGCCATTTCTCTAACTGACACAGAGAAATGGCAGATGAAGTTTAATGTGGAAAAGTGCAAAGTAATGCATTTGGGCAGAAAGAACAAGGAGCACGAGTATAGAATGTCAGGTGCAACTCTGGGTAAGAGCTAACAAGATAGATAGGACCCTGAAACTGTCAGCGCAATGCGCAGCGGCGGCAAAGAAAGCAAATAGAATGTTAGGCATGATAAAGAAAGGAATCACGAGTAGATCGGAGAAGGTTATAATGCTTCTTTATAGAACAATGGTCAGACCACACTTGGAATACTGTGGTGATACCAAACTTGTAGATTTCATAAGGTACATAGAATAATAGCACATATTAGGAATTTTCCAGGAAATAGGGTGAAATGGAAAATATCCTCCATGATGTGGGATTTGCACACAAACTCAACAATGTAAAAAATTGAAAAAACAACAAAACAGATCAGATCAGAAAGACTCCTTCCAACTCACCTGTAGAAGGAAACAAGGGGGCAGCAGAGCCCTCTAGTGAAGGAGGGATCCAAAAGCTGGAGTGAATTTCTTATTCATGGCTCACGAGCATTGGGATATTACCCGTACATCCAGAATGACACACTTATTTGTTCACTCAGAGAATAGTTAAGCTCTGGAACGCATTGCCAGAGGTTGTGGTAAGAGCTGTTTTTAAAAAAGGTTTGGACAATTTCCTGGACGAAAAGTCCATAGTCTGTTATTGAGAAAGACATGGGGGAAGCCACTGTTTGCTCTAGATTGGTAGCATGGAATGTTGCTACTCTTTGGGTTTTGGCCAGATACTAGGGACCTAGATTGGCCACCATGAGAACGGGCTACTGGGCTTGATGGACCATTGGTCTGATCCAGTAAGGCTATTATTATGTTCTGTTGTCTGGTCATTATTTTTCTAATTGTGTTAGTCTGAACTCTGGTTTCTACTTTCCTCCATCTTCTCTTTCCTCATAATTTTTCTTTCTCCTTCTATTCCTCTAGTGCTACCCTTTCTCTATCCCCATCTAGCGTCTTCCTATCTCCTCCTTTCATCCGACATATCCCCTTCTGCCTCCCCTTCCATCCAGCATCTCTCCTTTTTCACTCCTCATCCTTCCATCCAGCATTTTCCTCTTTGCCTCCTCATTCTTCAAGCGATTAATTCTCGCATTATTAAAATGATTAATTGCAGGCTTTCTATCTTTAAAATGTGTCTGCCATAATTAGATTGTAAGTTCTTTCCAGCAGGGAACGTCTCTTGTATGTTTAATGTACAGCGCTGTGTGCTTCTGGTAGTGCTATAGAAATAATACGAAGTAGTAGTAAATAGTATTGGCTTCATGTGGCAGAGTGCGGTTTAAATTAGGTGTCATGGTTTTTAACATATTTTGTAGGTGATATGCTAGTGCAGGGGTGCCCAACAGGTCAATCACGATCAACCAGTAGATTGCAAAGGCAATGCGAGTTGATTGCAGATCCCATCCTGGGTTCCATGATAGACTTGCGTTGCCTTTGCGTTCTGTTCTCCCTGCTTCCCCGACGCCAGGCCAGGCCAGGCAAGTACAAGCGCTGGGCCCACAGCCTCCCCCCCCCCTGACATCGGAGAGGAAGTTCTGGGCCAGTCAATTGCTGCCTGGCTGGTCCAGAACTTCCTCTCCGACGTCAGAATTGACGTTGAGGGGGGGGAGGCTTGTGGGCCCGGTGCCGGGCCTGGCGTCAGGAAAGCAGGGAGAAATTGGCGGCAGTGGCTTGGGGGGGCAGAGAGAGAAAGAAAGAAAGAAAGGGGAGCAGGGAGAGAAAAAAAGAAAGAAAGAGAGAGAGGGGTGAAATTTTGGGTTGGATAGTATTGCCTTATACTGAAGAGTACCAGTATGACTGTTTATGTTTTAGGGTGGGGATTTGGCTATATTGTGTATTGGTTGTATTGTTTTGTGCTGTATTTGCCATTGTGAAAATTCAATAAATCTTGTTAAAATAAAAAAGAAAGGGGAGGGGGCAGATAGAGAAAGAAAGAAAGGGGAGGGGCAAGGAGAGAGGAAGAAAAAGTTGGAATCATGGAGGGACAGAGAGAGATTGTAGTCATATTGCAGGATTCCTCCATGAGATATAACACCAGTGATTTATGGTTTTTGAAATTTCCTATGTTTAAGATTTTAAAATCGATTAAGCAGCTTCTTCTTCCATTCAGTATCATACAGTTGAGTTATAGAATCATCTTCCAATTACTATAAGATCTTGTAATAATTAGTTTATATTCTGAAGGATGTTAAAAAACATAATCATTTTGTAATCTTAATACTTGATATTTAATTTGCAGTTTAGTTATTATAATGCTTGATTGATTCAGCTCTTATTCTGTGGAATCTGTCCTTTAACTGACAAGGTATAGGCAGAATACAAATATTGGCATAACATCCAGCATTTCCCCTCTTTCTCCCCCCACCCTAGAGTTACCAATGCGCACCACCATGTCAACCTATGCACAAGTTGTTTTACTGTGGGCCTTGATTTATGCAGTGGGACCTAGTTAATCATAACATGCATTAACTAGCAGTTAGTCAGGTGTAAATGAAATCATAGTGCTTCAACCAGGTCCAAATCTCAAATTAGGCGGAACGAAACACATAACCAAGGGGAAGGGACTATGATGAAACAGAATGCTTTCTCTCCCTCTTGATGGTCCTATCTCTTAATAATGCTTGATCTGAACAAAACCATCAGAACCCTTCTTTTAAAGGTGCCATTAAGAGCCCTGTGAAACAGAAACTTCAGCAATTTGCAAAACCCTGCATCTTTAAGTACTCAAAGTTGATGAACACTGCAGCTCAGACTGAAAAGTGCTTAAAAGAAGGGTTACCATGAAGAAGAAGGTGCTTTTTTCATCACAGACGTGGGCAGCCTTAGAAGGGGGTTTACTTTCTTTATGAGAAGACATCCTCCTTTCTCTCACATAGTTGCAGAGCAAAACTAAATCTGACCTTGACTGCAGCCCCAGTAGGAGCAGTTCCAATTGACCTACAAGCCAACATTCACAAGCAATAACCGTTAGATGAACAAAAACAAAATTGTCAGAAGTCTTCTAACCACAAAAGAGATTTAAAAAAAAATGTCTATTGAAGAGTGAGGATTCCACTTAGGATCACTTCTGTGTAGTATATAAAGGAAAATCAGCTTTGGAATATTTCAGATTTTAGCAGCTTCATTCTACTTAATTTTTAATTAATAAACGCTGGCTTTTACAACGCTGTGGTAGAGATTTGGTGAGATAGAATTCTTATGAGTGTTGCAGCATTTACCTTGCCGGCCCACAGAAGAAACCTCTACCACAGCTTTGTAAAAGGAGTCCATAATAATCTCAGATTTTAAAATTCTTTACAGAAAAATTCTAGAAATAACATAAGTGAAGTGGCGAAGCAAGGGTGAGGCGCCCAGGGTGGTAGCACCTCTCTCCCTCCTTCTCCGCCCCCTCCTGCTGCATGTGCCCCTTCCACCGTACCTTTTTAATATTCATGACGCGAGCAGCAACCCCAACCTGCTGCACACGCCAGCATTGGCTCTTCCTCTGACTTTACTTCCTAGGCACAGGTCCAGGAAGTGATGTCAGAAGAAGAGCCGACACGGCGCGTGCACATAGTAGTGTGGAAGGAGGGGGTGGAAAGGAGGACAGATACTGCCCTCCTCGCCCCCCCCTTACTATGTCACTGCATGAGAGTCACACAAGGTAGAAATTCACACTAGTGGAGCATTCTTATTTAGGTTTTGATTTAGCCTAACACATAGCAGGTGGTTTGCTTTCACAGATTTCTCTGTTGTTACAGTTACAGTATTATACGAGGGTATACTTATACAAGGGTGGTTTGAAAAATTTGGTAAAAAAACAAGTAACAGCGGGATCTGGATAGTCCCTGCTGCTGTCCCAAAAAACCCTTTCTTCCATACCCTCCCCCTAAATAAAGCCAACACACTTATTATGGTATAATAGCCGCAGCTCTTTATTAAATGAGAATAACCAATAAATTAACTTTGCATAAATAACATCATTAACATAATGACTCTTAACTTGAAAATCAACATCAGCAAGCTCCTCCCGAGCTGCCCCGTGTAACATTACCATTTGCCCCCGACCCCGCCACCAACAGCAAGCGTCTGAGGGGTGGCATGACTTCATGCCCCATTTAACCCGGGTCACCTGACCCCAAGGCACGGCTCCCAGCCAGCCCACCGCTCATCGCTGGATGAGCCCCAGCAACCAGTAGCTTGGGATACCCGCCAGCCAAGCCACTAGAGCCACCAGCCAAGGGTGGGAGGGCGGGACAAAAACCGCCCTGGAGGACCTACAACAACTCAGTCCTCCAAGGTCCCAATTTCTTGTGCCCCCTCAGACCGCCCCTTTTCTTTAAACTAACCTATCCAAAAACCGCTTTTAGGCGCAAACCCCTCCCCTGTACCTATTCTAAATTTTTTCTTCCAACGGTCCCCCCAGCTTGCCTTGCGGGCAGCACGAGGCCTCCCAGCCCCGTGTTACTATCCGCCTGTAAGACAAGCTCCCGGGCTACAGCGGGATCTGGATAGTCCCTGCTGCTGTCCCAAAAAACCCTTTCTTCCATACCCTCCCCTAAATAAAGCCAACACACTTATTATGGTATAATAGCTGCAGCTCTTTATTAAATGAGAATAACCAATAAATTAATTTTACATAAATAACATCATTAACATAATGACTCTTAACTTGAAAATCAACATCAGCAAGCTCCTCCTGAGCTACCCCGTGTAACATTACCATTTGCCCCCGACCCCGCCACCAACAGCAAGCGTCTGAGGGGTGGCATGACCTCATGCCCCATTTAACCCGGGTCACCTGACCCCAAGGCACGGCTCCCAGCCGGCCCACTGCTCATCGCCGGATGAACCCCAGCAACCAGTAGCTCAGGATACCCGCCACAGGCCTGTATACATACAGGCCCTCCCCCAAAGAAAGGAGCTGCGACTACTATCGAGGACTGAGGAACCTCTCACAACTGGTCGCGAAATCATCCAGCAAAAGATCATTACCAATCGCCGACAAATGAACTCCATCTCTGTGAAACAATCCAGCACAAGCAACATCCACCCAATCATGTAAAATCTGCCACCCCCCTTGACCCACAACCCACTTCCCTGTCTATTGAGGTTGGATAAACCCCATCTCCAACGACGAGACGCTAAACAACTGGGGCGCGGCACAATATCCGACCAAACTAGCAACACCCCAGGGAACCAATCCAACACCACCCTCAAATCATCCTTGATCATATTGACCAAATCCTTTCCTGTACAGTCATCCACATCATTCCCTCCCAAATGCCAAAGAAGAATATCCGGATGTCTGGCCCGAGACCTCAAATCGTTCAACAAGAACAAAAGTTGACTCCCAACGCATCCCTCGCTGGCCCCACCAGGAGACGCGGAGTCCAAGATGACCCAAACCAAGATGACGGCCTCCTGGACGTATAACAGCACGTTCACCGGCCCAGTGAACAAAGGAATGGCCCACAATCCACAGGGAAGAAGAACTGCGTCCGTGAACTGAAAGAAAAAACACAAAACAACCACTCAACGTCATGACAACCCAACTAAACTTCCCAAATTACTGGGTACCCCGTCCAGAACCCCTCCCGGCCCACAGACCCCCGACGTCGACTATAACCCCGAAAGGCGTTTGATGCCCAACGACCCAACCGCTGAATGCCTTCGCCAGACATCCCCGCCAAACTAGCACTCGTGGCTGCTCCAATCCGGAAGGAATGTGTCCCGAAAGCAGCCGGATTCTCACCACAACGCACCAAAGCCAAACTCTGTACGGCCCGAAACTGGTAACGCGTCATAGGAGCACCCGTCACATGAACAAACAGGATCTGCGAACTGGTGGGACGAACCGCCAAATAAGCACGCAACCTCGAAACCGGACAAGACAAACACCCGGACACAGCGTGAAGGACCAGCCAGTGTCCAAGACCACACTGATCAGTCTTGGAACTGACTATATACAAGCGCAATACCGAGTCTTGAAGGTCAACATGTTGAATCATAAGCCCATGAGGTCCAACCTGCGAGGACGGACAGGCCACCAACTCACTAACTCGCAAGGCCCCAAAAAAGGCAATTGAGAAAGCCGCTTGAAATAAACAGGCTTCGTAAGGCGAACTGGCAACTTCTGGCAAAACAGTCAACAAACAAAGGAGCAAATCGTGAGTAATAGGCAACCGCGAATCACATGGACGCGGAAGTGCCCGTCCCATAGCCCGCAGCAACCGCTGAACTAGAAAACCGGTAACCGGGCAAACCCAACCCAGGGCTCTACAAAAAAATGCAAAGCCTGCCAATTGGCTGCGAACCACACCACGCGAAACTCTGTCCTGAAAAGAAGACAGCACGAAATCCTCTAACAAGGATTCGGCCACATCACCCGGACACTAACCCTTGGCAGCTAAGAAGGTTGCCACGGACCAAAAACCTGCAGAATAGTGCGACCATGTAGAAGCTGCTACAGACAGGCGGAGCATCTCCCAGACTCCTTCCCGACCAGGCTCCACAAATGCACTGGCATCGGCGAACCTTCTGCTCGAGCTCCTGGCGCCAGCCGACGAAACTGTAAAAAATTGAAACGAGACAGAGCGTCAGCAATGCCATTTTGTAAACCCAGAACGTGACACGCTCGGACAAACAAATTCAGCCTCAAACAGCGCAAAACCAACTCCCGCATAAGCGCATTCACCGCCAAACAATGCGCCGACTGACGGTTAACCACCTCAACCACTCCCAGATTGTTGCACCAAAACACTACACGGCGATCATGCAGAACTCCAGGCCAAAGCTCACAAGCCACAAGGAGTGGGAACAACTCCAACAAAGTAATGTTCCTAGTGATACCAGCCCGCACCCACTCCACCGGCCAGCGCTCGGCACACCATTCATCACCACAAAACAAGCCTAAACCAACACCCCCCGCCGCATCCGAAAACAGCTCTAGATCAGCACTAGACACCTCTGGTGCCAGCATAGGCACAGTCCCGTTAAAATCCCGCAGAAAAACTGCCCACATATGAAGATCAGCCCGAACGCCAGCCGGTAGATGGATAAAATGCCGCCGATCCCGCACCCCCAACGTAGAAGTTGCCAACCGTCACGAAAACGCCCTACCCATAGGAAGAACTCTGCAAGCAAAATTAAGAGAACCCAACAAAGACTTAACCGTAAGCAAAGTAGATTTTGGAGCCTGCACCACCTGCTCAATGAGACCAAGCAATTGACGAACCTTCACCTCTGGAAGGCGCGTAACCATGGCCTCGGAATCCAGCTCAATCCCCAAAAACACCAAGGTAGTAATCGGACCCTCCAATTTTTCTCGCGCTAAAGAAACACCAAAATCCTCGGCAAGCTCCTCAAAAACCTGTTTGAGTCGGGCACACACCCCACTACCCCCAGCACCTATGAATAAAAAGTAATCCAAATAATGAACTACAGAGTCAACTCCCACCTTCTGAACCAAAACCCAGTGCAGAAAAGAACTGAACATTTCGAAATAAGCACACGAAATGGAACAGCCCATGGGCAAACACCAATTATAAAAATAAAACCCATCGAAACGAAAACCCAACAACGGATAAGACCGAGGATGTATAGGCAGCAAACGAAAGGCCGATTCAATATCCACTTTGGCCAACTGGGCACCTCGCCCGGCACTAACGATAATCCGCAAAGCACTATCCAAGGACGCGTAACGCACCGTGCAAAGGTCCCGCGGAATACCCTCATTAACCGACTGACCCAACGGACGGGACAAGTTATGAATCAGACGAAACTGCCCTGGAACTTTCTTAGGTATTACCGCCAGAGGTGAAATCTTCAGAAGGGAAAATGGGCACTCACGAAAAGGTACCGCAATACGCCCCAAACGAATCTCCTCGGACAACTTGCCCCAAACAACACTCCGCAGCCGGGACACCGATGAAGAATTTTGTACACGCGCTGCTCGAAACTCACCCGAAAAAGGAATATCAAAACCCACGGTAAAACCAGGTTCTAACAAAGTAGCCACCCTCCATCGCCCATAACGGAGGCGCCAACCCTAATCGGAGTGGGCACCGATGCAGAAAATTCATTTCCCAGGTCCTGTAACTGGCCCTCCACTTCGCTTGGGACATTTAATGGCCGAGTGCATCTGACCGCAAATGGAGCAGGCATGACGAAACTTACAGTCGGTAAAGGGACAGTTGGATTTATTAAATTTCCAACACAGAAGTTATCACATGGCCTTCTTAATGTCACAGGGCTCTCTTTGGCAGGAATCTAATCAGATTTCCATCATTCCCAACTGGCTACAACTTGAACTCATCTTGACAGATCCATTTTCTCTTAAACATGTCTCTTGTATGCCTCTAACTTCTTCTATAAAAGCTAATCCCATCCTCCAGAGTACATGGTCGGCGATTTGCTACGTTGATTCTATTTCCCCTCATAAATGGGCAGAATCTTCGTCAGCTCCGGTCTGGAACAATCCTCGGATCACAATTAATAAGGAGATGGTGGTGTGGAAGAGATGGCAACGGCAGGGAATTTGGTATATTCATCATCTTCTCCAGAATGACCAATGGCTCTCTTTTTCCGATCTCATGGTCAAATACCACATCCCTCAATCTCAATACTTCCTCTGGATCCAGCTCCATCATAGCCTCAAATCTGCCTTTCCTTCTCCCACCTCTCTTGTTGACCCTCCTGACTTACCTAATCTTTTTCTTATCTATTCCACTATGAAAGGTCAGACATCAAAGTGGTATAAGTATATCCAATCTCGCATCACTACACCTCCCCAAGATACCATAGCCAAATGGGATGCTTCATTACATACATCGTTCACCGAACAATCGTGGCTATCCATGTGGCCAAAATTATTGAAGTCACTTCGATCAGCCTCACATGTACAAACAGCTATATTCCTGTACCATAGGGCCTTTTGGACCCCTGCTAAATCAGCCAAAATAAACCGGTCATATGATGGTTGTTGCTGGACCTGTAAATCATCTGATGGCTCCTTACTTCATATGCTCTACTCCTGTACATATGTCTCATCTTTCTGGTCGAATGTATGGTCTACAATTGCCCGTATCCTGCAAATTACAGATGCGTTTTCCTTTGACTTATTGTTTAATGGCTCTTCGATACTCTCTTCCCCTTTATCCATTACTCATGAACGGTTGTTAATTATACTTTTATTTACTGCTCTCTCCACTATTCTCCACAATTGTAAAGATTCCACTAAATTAAATGTCAATCAATGGTGGAACTCAATATGTCTCCTCGTGAAATATGAAGGTCATTTTGCTGAACGCAATAATTCCATGCCCTCTTATGCAAAAATTTGGTCCCCATTGCTTGAATATTGTAAATCAGACCCTTGACTACTGCACTCATTAGTATAATTTTGTATTTTGCCTCACCCTTAGTCATTTAATTTCAGGCACCTCTCCGGTTTTACCATGTTTAATTTAATATTGTATATATCAATTTCTTTATTTTATACTTGGATCATTTAAACTGATTACTCTGGTACATTGTTAGAACTTAGCACCTAATATGTCTTATTTCCTTTTCCTGAACTAATGTCTTTTCATCTTCTATTCTATTTCTGATGCATTCAATCATTTCATGACTATTATCTCACCATGGATGCACTTCACATTTGTTAATGACATTGTTATAATGTGCTCCTTGTTGGAGCACGCATATTGTTGGCTTTGTATTCATCTTTTATAAAATCAATAAAACTCTTTGAACTAAAAAAAAAAAAATTTCCAACACACATCGGTACCTGCTGAAGCAGTCCCCCCCGGCCCCCCATGAAAGGGCCGCCCACTCCCACTAGTCCCCAAAACACATGCAGGAGTCCCGGATATCGACTTGGAGGCCATATGAGTAAGCCACAAATTAACATCTTGCGTACCCCACGACATAAAACTATTTTCTTCCATCTTATCGCGAAAAGCCTCATTGTAATTCAACCAGGCCCACTCACCAAAATGCTGATAAGAGTCTAAAATCGAGTCCGCATAAGCCAACAGTAAACCATAGTCCTGCGGATTAGCACGGCCCCACACATTCGCCAGCCGCAAAAAGGCCGTTACCCAATTTAGTATCGATCGAGCCACCGGAAAAGGTTTAAGGTCTTTCCTATCCCGCTTAGATTTCCTGTGACTCCGTTTATGAGCTCTACCCTCCATAAGCCGAAAAATATCTAAACACAACCGCCGCCGAATCTTTCGCCTCAACGCACGCGGCACCTTTTCCCAAAGCTCTGAAAGAGCCACCAACGAAGGCGCATCCCGCACCTCCCCAGTAGGAGCCTCCCCACCAGCTACCCCAGCAGACCCCAAACCCCCCGAAGGACCTGCATCTGAAGAAGAGGAAGACGTCGAACCCGACGAAGACCCGGACGAAGATGATGAGGACCCTCTATGCCTATGCCGAAGCTTCTTACGCCGCGCCTTCCCCCCCCCCAGCAACCTGCGCAGGCACCTTGTTACCCGGAGTAGAAGATCCTGGAACTCCAGATGGCACGCCTGCGACGCCTTGGGCAGCAGTCCCCGCCACAGATGAGATACTGGAATCCAACCCCGAGCCGCCACGAACAGCAACCTCAGGCTGCACGGATGAAATCTGAACAGAACCCGGGGCGCCTCCGCCAGCAGCCACCGCAGTAGACGGCGCCGATCTACGCTCCGAACCGGAACAGGCAGGCCGGTCCGCCATGCCAGGACTACCGTCAGCTCCCAAACCAGCCGTCTGCACCAGATGTCCTCCTGGAAGAATGCAGGAAACCTGTGGAGACCAAGAAGAAACAGAGGCAGGACCAGGAAAACAAAACACAAGCATGCCCACCAGAACTCCCCAACCAGTCCCAAAACTTCCACCAGGAATTACCCCCATAGCTATATTACCTGGAACGCCCCCGCCCCAGTGAGACACCGATGTCCCCGCACCACTAACAGTAGAACCAGGACCCCAAGAAGCCGCCCCCCAACTCGGAGACCAGCTGCTGGGAATTAATCCTGGCCAGGCACCCCCCGACCCCCCAAGAGCACTGATCCCTCTCCCCATACCAAACACCCCGGGAGACCCACAAGGCTCACCACTACCACCAGCAACCGCCTCAGCGGAGACACCCCGCGGTCCAGGAACCCCAGAAATTAGGGAATCCGTAGCACCAGCAGCACAGGAAAGGTCCCTGCCATCATAAGCGTCCCCAGACCCAGAAGCGCACGATGCTACATTCACCCGTACTCTCTCCAAAAGTTCCCCACTCTGCCCAGCCAGATCGGGAACCGCGGAGGAAGCCACACCCCCCGAAGCCAACGAACTGCGGCCAGCCAGGACAGCTCGCTTCTGGCTGCTCGACGACCCCGACTTACACCGCCCCTTCCCGGAAGCGAAGGCAGACGCAGAGCGACTCCCCCGACTCCCACTCGACCCGGCGATCACAAGAGCCGACATAGCGTCCACTTTGGAGCATCGCACTGGCCGCACACGCTCCTCCCCAAGGCCCACACCCACCTGCTCCAGCGCCTCCTCCGTAAAAGAGTCTCCGGCAAGCAGAGACACCTCGGACTCATCCTCCTCCACAACAGCGACTGCACCACCACCCAAAGCCATCACAGCACCACCGGAGAAAAGCAAACACAACAAGGCACGGCAGGAGCCCAAGGAACACGACCACAAAAACCGCCCTGGAGGAGCTACAACAACTCAGTCCTCCAAGGTCCCGATTTCTTGTGCCCCCTCAGACCGCCCCTTTTCTTTAAACTAACCTATCCAAAAACCGCTTTTAGGCGCGAACCCCTCCCCTGTACCTATTCTAAATTTTTTCTTCCAACGGTCCCCCCAGCTTGCCTTGCGGGCAGCACGAGGCCTCCCAGCCCCGTGTTACTATCCGCCCGTAAGACAAGCTCCCGGGCTACTCTTTAAACAAAACAGTCTCCATTGAGGATTATACACTTAGGGCCTGTTTTACAAAGCCACACGGCAACAGCCCCGAAGCCCTTTAAATCTCTATGGGCTTCAGGGCCATTACCACACTGCAGCCGCTAGTGCAGCTTTGTAAAACAGGCCCTTAGTCTAGCAAGTTTCCAGTTTTTTTCCTAAGTTATTTTTCCTAAGATACGAAAAAACTGGAAACTTGCTGAACTAAAGGACTGAATCTATAAACTGGTGTCCTGATTGTAGGCAGCAGAAGGCTACTGCTGTCTGGCAGCCAATCAGGATGCACGTTTATAATAAAAAAACAAAAACCTGACACACGTCACCCACACTGGAAGTTGAGGTGTTTTCTTTTGAAAACAAGGCATCAACTGATATAAGGATGGTCACTGTGTACACCTATCAGGAGTGGGTAGTGGTCAGCATGGCGGGCTAAGGGAAAGTGCCACTTTTCCCACTGATTTTGGGCAAGTTACTTTGTCCCCTCCATTGCCTCTAGTACTGGCTTAGATTTAATCTCTCTGGAGCATAGAAAATAGATTCAGGTAGGTAACTTACTTTAAGCTTGGTTTTGGAATGCTGAGTAGACAAGACCAAAAAGTAAAGTACCCATCCACTGAAGGACCTTGTCTATAGACATGATTATCATATTTTATTTCTTCTCTGAAATGCGCTGAGCTAGATTTACTCTTTGATTGCAGCATGAAATATTAAGTAATAATAGTAGCTAGTTGAAAACAAAGTAACTCCAACTAACAAGGAAAAAGTGATTAGGTTCTTACCTTGATAATAACTTTTCCAGTAGCTAGGGATAGTATGCTGAATCATAGGGTTATCCATCAGTGCTCGCTTAACCAGCCTCTGAGAGAAACAATGAATCCAAGAAAATACAAGTTAAGTAAAAACTATAAACAGCCTGAACATTTATGGAGCTCAACCATTCCTCCCTTGTAACTCTATATACAGACTCTTCCTAATCCTATAGCCTGAGTGAGAGCTTAGCTATGGAGCCGACCATGAAGCTTGAGTCAGACAGCAGGTACATCAGATAAATTGCTGTGTGTGTGTGTGTGTGGGGGGGGGTGTCAGCATACCATCCCTATCTACTGGAAAAATTTTATCAAGGTAAGAACCTAATCTCTTTTTCCAGTGCAATAGGGATGGTTTGCTGAACCATAGAGATTTGCCTAAGCAGTCCCCAAACTCTAGGGGGGATAGATGAGCCTGCTCAAAGTACTGAGGACCCAAAAGCAGCCACATCTTGTGCTGCTATATTCATCCTGTAGAACTTGGTGAAGGTATGAAGGGAGGACCAGGTTGCTTATTTACAAAGCTCCTTGGGCGGAATTGCCTGAGCTTTCGCCCAAGAGGAGACCACTCCTCTTGTCAAATGCACCTTCAATGAAATAGATGGTTGTTTGCCCCAGTCGATGTATGCAGAGGATATCACTCAACGAATCCATCTAGAGATGGTGGCCTTGGAAGCGGGTTTGCCTCGTCTAGCCTGACTGATTAACACGAAAAAATGATCTGAGAGACGAGACTTTTCTGAACGTTCAAAACCTTTAAGGCCTTGTGGAACCTGTGGGATGAAACACCTTAAGTCTAACCTCTTGGTTGACATGAAACGCTGAGATGACTTTCAGTAAGAAGGAGGGAACCATACACAAAGTCACTTCCGCTTCTGTGATTCTGAAAAACATCTCTCTGCACGACAATGCATGCAATTCTGAAACTGTTCTGGCAGATGTAATTGCAACCAAGAGGACTACTTTGGAGGCTTCCCGTAAGGGCTCATACAGAGCCCTGCTGAGTTCTTCTAAGACTACAGTATATTAAGATTCTATGATGGAAACAGATTTCGAATCGGTGACCTTGGTTTCAGGGCACCTTTTAAGAACTTGACTATGTCAGGATGGGCTGCTGGCAAAGCTCTCTTCTCTCGGCCACAGAAATATGAGAGCCCTGCTACCTGAACTTTAAGGGACACCACTGCCAATCCTTTGTCAAGGTCCTCTTGAAGGAATACCAGTACTGATGAGACTGGAGCTTTGCCCAGCTACAACTTTTCTCTCTAAAGTCTCTAAGTCTCTCTAAACTTCTCTGTACCAAGTTCTTCTACTTTTCTTTGGAGTTCCTTTCTATATCAATTACTGTAAACCGTGCCGAGCTCTACTTCTGTGGAGATGATGCGGTATACAAACTTAAGGTTTAGTTTAGTTTCTTTCCTGCATAAGCGCTGAAACATCTCCCAAGCCTTAGCACAAGTTGAAACCGTTGGGGGTTTTTTTATGCTTTGAGAATAGCAATAACTACTTCTGAATATCCCTTTTGGACTACCGCTGCACGCTCAAGAGTCATGCCGTAAGACTAAAGCGTCCCAGATCTTCTATCGGCCCCTATGAAAGCAAATCAGGGTGCATCTGGAGTCTGAGACTTTGCCCCTTTTTCAGGTGTATAAGATCCATGTACCATGGGCATTCCCAGGTGATTTGCTATTTGGTGAATCATCCGGCCTATTATAGGTCAGGGCGGGACCACATACAGTAGCCAGGTTTTTGGCCATGGTTGAACTAGGACATCTAGCCCTGCATTTCCGAGTACATCTTCAGCTGAAGAACTGCATTGCCTTTTTGTTTTTTGCAGTTGCCATGAGGTCTAATGTCAGGCGTCCCCCATCTTCTCACAATGACCTGGACAATGACCACTCTCCCAGGTCTATCATCTGTCTGCTGGCATCCACCGTTAGGGTGACCCAAGAATCAATCTGGAGTGGGATTCCCTTTATTACAGACTGTGGGTGGAGCCACTAGCTCATATTGCTTCGGGCTGTCACTGTCCAAGGAAGTGTCTCTGAGGCGACCAGTGAGACATGTCCTGGAGGGGAAGCATATGGTACCACATAGGGTACCACCTCTACTGCAGCGGGCGGGACCACATACAGTAGCCAGGTCTCTGGTCATGATTGAACCAGGGCATCTAGCCCTGCATTTCTGAGTTTGCATCTTCAGCTGAAGAACTGCGTTGCCGTTTTGTTCTTTGCAGTTGCCATGAGGTCTAACATCAGATGTCCCCCCATCTTCTCACAATGACCTGGAATGCTTCCAGGTGAATCAAAAGTCCGCACAAGAAGGGTAGTACAGACTCCTGTATATCTTAACACTACTACTACTATTATTTCTACAGCACTACCAGATGTAACAGAACCCAGATTATCGAGGTAAGAACCTAATCTGTCATTCTGTTACACATACACAGGAGTCTGTACTTTAGCTAACGTACCAAAGCAGTGCCAGACATCTAGGGAGGGACAAATAAGCCTGCCCACAGAACCGAGGACCCAAAAGCGGAATCCTCTCAAACTGCCACATCCACTCTGTAGAACTTTGTAAAATTGTGAACAGTAGGCTAAGTAGCTACCCTACAGATTCTATCATATGAGACAGCCTAGGACTCTGCCCAGGAAGCCACTGCAATACTTGTTGAATGTGCTGCCATAGAGATAGGGGGCTTATTTCCACAGGTAATGTAGAAAGATTAAATCACCCTGTGGATCCATCTGGCATTAGCTTTGGAAGCTGGTTTGCCATATCTCAAATGACTAGTCAGCACAAAAAGATGATCAGAAAGCCTGGAGTCATTAGTTCTCTCCAGTTAGATAAGCAGGGCCCTGTGAACATCCAGCTTGTGCAAAAGTTTGTCTTGTTAGGCAGAACCTGTGGGATGCAAGGCAGGCAATTGAAGCTCCTGATTGACATGGAAGGCAGAAATTTCCTTCAGAAGAAAGGAAGGAACTGTGCACAGAGAAACACCCAACTCCATGAAATGGAGAAAAGGCTCCCTGCAAAAGAGAGCCTGCAATTCTTAAATTCTTCTCACCAACACTATGGCAACAAAAAACACTGTCTTAACCATAATGGCTAGTAAGGAAGCTTCTGTAAAATGGCTCATATGGAATATGGACCAGGCTCTTCAAGATCACATTGAGGTCCCAAGATAGGAGTAGTGAAGGTGGAGTAATTCTAAAGGATGCACAGGATCACAGAGTGGACTTAGTCCTCAAATGACAGTTTGAGGCTCTAGCTTTGGGTCTGAAAGTGGAGGCAGAAGCTTTCTTTGTGGGGCGTGCCTGCCATAAGATGCTGTGTCAGGTTTCGGCTTTGTCGGAGAATGCATGCCCCTAAGTGATCCTTTCAGGAGTTGATTATGTAACAGACGCTCTATGTGATGTTTTTTAGGATCATGAGCATAGTGTCTGCTTATTCTATATCTGCCTATAGACTGCTTTGGGTGGGAGATTCTGCTTCTAATGCTATTTTGAGCAGGATTACTTTCACAGGGCAAGTGCTCTTTGACAAAGGTTTGGATAACCTTATGGTCAGGGTGGCAGATCATTGTCTTAAGTCATTACCGGACAGTAAACCAAACGTCCCAGGAGAGGGTCATGTTGTGGTTCTCTTTGTGGTTACAGATGGTCTCGCCAGTCACCTCTATTCAGAGATCATTTCACGGATCTAGACAGAGATCTGAGGGCTCCAGAAGAGCTCAAAATGCCAGGTTCCCTATCATGCCAGGCCAAAGCCTGAGCCACCCCGAATAGGAGGGAGACTCCCAGAGTTTGGGAAGTCCTGGGTGAAGATTTGTTCGGACAAATGGGTCCTTGACATTATTTGAGAGCTGCAAGCTCAAATTTTTTTGTCCTCTTCAAGATTTCTTTATGGATTTTCCAGCCAGATTAGAAAAAGTGGACCAAGTTCGTGACAGTAAAATGGCTTCTGGATATTCAAGCCATAGAGTCTGGGCCAGACAAAGAATTGGGCTTGAGCAGATACTCCATATCATGCACAAGAAGGACTCAGATGACTGGAGACTTATCCTGGATCTGAAATCTGTCAATGCAGCACTAAATGTGCCCAGGTTCCAGATGGAGACAGTGCACTCAGTTATTGCCTCGGTGGCACCAGGGAAATTCCTAGCCTCACTGGATTTGACAGAGGCCTACTTACCTATCTGCATATTCCTGGAACGCAAAAGGTTTTCCAGGTTCCATGTGCTGGAAAAGCATTTTCCATTTTCGGCACTACAATCTGGTTTGGCAACAACATCTCACACCTTTACCAAGGTGATGGTGGTAGATGCAGCACACATGCCCAAGCCAGGGATTCAGGTGCACCAATAATTGGACATTTGGTTAATCAGGACTCTGTTCAAGACCAAAGGTCACAAGGCATTGACACAAGTTGTCTAGCTCCTGCAAGGCCTGGGATGGATTATCTATTTCCAAAAGAGTCACCTGGAACTGTATCAATCCCTGGAGTACTTGGGGACCCTCTTCAACATAGCAGAAGGACGTGTTTTCTTCTGGAGTCGTACAAACTGAAGTTAAGAGCCCAGATTTTAGAGTTCCTCCTGACTATGTCAATGCCTACATCTTGGGACTACCTGCAGGTACTGAGGTTATTAATAACAACCATAGAAGTGGTACCATGGACAAAAGCTCATTTATGCCTCTTCAGGATACAGTTATCCCACTGTCTCTGCAGACTGACTCACTCCAGATGCTGCTGACCTGGACAGGGCGGGGACACTGTCCCAGTCTTTATGGCTGGGGAGATAATTGTGTGGGTCACCCATTCCAGGGCCGATGGTTACTCTCTCTCAGAAAATGGTCCATCAAAAGATTGGAATTGAAAGCTAGTGCTGAAGTTATTCGAAAAGACCTTGGAAGTCAATGTGGTCAAGGCCTTCTCAGACAATGCCACAGTGGTAGTATACATTAACAGACAGGGAGGCACCAAGAGTGCTCCATTGAAGCTAGAGGCTATTATTATTTTGCTGGGCAGATTCCTACCTACAAGCCAATTTGGCGGTGCAGGTAGCAGGGGTGGACAATGTGCAAGCAGACTATTTCAGTAGCCAGACTATGGATCCTGGTTCTTATCCCAGAGCACTTTCATCAAAATTGTAAGGCGCTGGGGAGACCGATGTTGGATCCAATGGTGTCAGCAGGCAACAAGAAGGCTTCTCAATTCTTCAGCCACAAAGTTGAGCTGTGAAATGCTGGCATAGACACCTTGATTCAGTTGTGGTCAACAAAGAATGGTTATACTTTTTCCCCGTAGCCAATGATAAGATGGAAGAATAGCAATCTATCAAGGGATAGTGATTCTCGGGGCCCCGGACTGACCGCGCCGCCCATGGTACACGTTTATCTAGTTCAGTTACAGCACGACAAATGCCTCTGACTGCCACTTAACCCAGTGCTGCTCCTGCAGGGTTCAACTGGCCTACAGAATTTTGAACGCTTTGAGCTTACAACAAAAGTTACTCGAAGAAGGTCATAGTTATCTCCTATGATCTAAGAAGCTAACTAGGGTCACAGCCTATGCTAAGGCTTGGAAGACCTTTCAGCATTGGTGTGAGGAACAGAAGATTGAGCCTTTTAGGGCTCTGGTTCCATGGTCCTATTGTTTCTTCAGGACGGTCTCAAACAGGACCTAGCAGTTGGCTCCCTCAAGGTACAGGTAGCAAGTCTCTCATGCTTTAGGGTTCGACTGGAGAAGGGCTCTTTCGCCATCTGGATGTGCCCTGAAGTCATTATGCCGTTGTATAGATCCATGGTGAGGCCCCATCTGGAATATTGCGTGCAATTCTGGAGGCCTCATTACTGCAAGGATGGATGTACTGAGGCTTGAGTCAGTCCAGCGAATGGCCACCCGGATGGTCTCGGGACTCAAGGATCTCCCGTACGAGGAACGGCTGGATAAATTGCGGCTATACTCACTCGAGGAACGCAGACAGAGGGGAGATAATGATCGAGACGTTCAAGTACCTCACGGGCCGTATCGAGGTAGAAGAGGATATCTTCTTTTTCAAAGGTCCGACGGCGACAAGAAGACATCCATGGAAAATCAGGGGGGGGGAAGTTGCACGGCGACACCAGGAAATACTTTTTCACCGAAAGAGTGGTTGATCGCTGGAATAGACTTCCACTTCAGGTGATCGAGGCAAGCAGCGTGCCTGATTTTAAGAAGAAATGGGATCGTCACGTGGGATCTCTGCACAGAGTTAAATAGGGGAGGGTCATTGGGGTGGGCAGACTAGATGGGCCGCGGCCCTTATCTGCCGTCTTTTTCTATGTTTCTATGCCCTGGTTTTTAAAGGTAGCATTGCATTTGCATCCTCCCATGCAACAAAACATTTCCAATGTGGAATCTTACAAATTTGAGCCCTCACAAGAGGCATCGCTGATGGACCTGACCGTCAGGACGGTTTTCCTAGTAGCTTTAGCCTTGGCAAGAAGGGTCTCAGAGCTTCAGGCTGTCACGTAGAGAGATGTTCCTCAGATTTACAGAGGTAGGTGTGCATTTTTGCATAGTGCATAGGGTCGTGGCCCTTTTCTGCCTTCATAAAAGGAGTACATCTCAAACAGATGGTAACAGAGCCCACTAGGGCCCAGGCGATCCTAGACCTGGTACTCACCAACGGGGAAAGCGTCTCAGAGATCTGGGTAGGAGATACGCTAGCTTCCAGCGACCATAACATGGTGTGGTTCAACCTTGGGAAAGGATTCCCTAAATCAAGCACAAAAACAAAGGTACTCAAATTCCAGGGCACCGACTTTACCCGCATGGGAGATTTCGTTCATCAGACACTGCAGGACCAAGCAGAGACCGGTAATGTGGAAACTATGTGGTCGTACCTGAAATCATCCATACACGAAGCAACTAATCGCTACATTAAATCAGTAGATAAACGGCAAAGAAACAACAAACCCCAATGGTTCACTGAAGAGATTTTGCACCTAATTAAGGAGAAGAGAAAAGCATTTCTTTCCTACAAACGTACACAGAGAAGAGAAACTAAAGTAGAGTATAAGACCAGATCTGCAGCGGTCAAAACAGCGGTTAGGGAGGCCAAACTTCGAGTGGAAGAAACTCTGGCAAAAAACATTAAAAAAGGGGACAAATCCTTCTTTAGGTATATCAGTGATAGGAAAAGGAACACAGACGGTATAGTACGCCTTAGAAGATCGGATGGAAACTACGCGGTGGCGGATTCCGAAAAAGCTGAACTACTAAATAAATACTTCTGCTCAGTCTTCACCTGCGAGGCACCGGGATACGGACCACAGTTGAAGGCAAAACAAAACGTGGAAGACCCGTTTCAGAATTTTGAGTTCACACCTGGGGACATCTACAGTGAACTGACAAGGCTCAAGGTAAACAAGGCCATGGGACCAGACAATTTACACCCAAGAGTGCTCAGAGAATTGAGAGATGTTCTGGCAGAACCGTTGGCAGTGCTCTTCAATCTCTCACTAAGTACGGGGAAAGTTCCGTTGGACTGGAAAACAGCCAACGTCGTTCCTCTGCATAAAAAGGGCTGCAAGGCTGAGGCTGTGAACTATAGACCGGTAAGTCTCACCTCAACTCATGGAAACACTAATTAAACATAAATTAGATACGATCTTGAATGAGGGAAATCTCCGGGATCCCAATCAACATGGATTCACCAAGGGTAGGTCATGCCAGTCCAATCTTATCAGCTTCTTTGACTGGGTAACAAGAAGGCTGGACTCAGGAGAGTCCTTGGACGTCATATACCTGGACTTCAGCAAGGCTTTTGACAGCGTCCCACATCGCAGGCTGCTGAACAAGATGAATTCGATGGGGTTAGGAAAGACTCTAACTGCATGGGTTAAAGATTGGCTTAGTGGCAGACTTCAGAGGGTAGTGGTTAACGGTACCCTCTCTAGAATGTCGGAGGTGACAAGCGGAGTGCCGCAGGGTTCAGTCATTGGCCCACTCCTCTTCAACATATTCATTGGGGATCTGACTCAAGGGCTTCATGGTAAGGTAACCTTATTCGCTGACGACGCCAAACTATGCAATATAGTAAACGACTACAATCTACAGGACACTATGGAGCATGACCTGCGTACTTTAGAACGTTGGTCCTCTATCTGGCAGCTGGGCTCAACGCCAAGAAATGTAAGGTCATGCATCTCGGTAACGGAAATCCGTGCAGAACTTACACCCTGAATGGAGAAACTTTAACCAGGACTACAGCAGAACGAGACTTAGGAGTAATCATCAGTGCTGACATGAAGGCTGCCACTCAAGTGGAGAAGGCTTCATCTAAAGCACGGCAGATGATAGGTTGTATCAAGAGAAGCTTTGTCAACAGGAAGCCTGAAGTCATGATGCCATTGTACAGAGCCATGGTGAGATCTCATCTGGAATACTGTGTGCAATTCTGGAAGCCACATTACCGTAAAGATGTGCTCAGAATTGAATTGGTTCAGCGGATGGCCACCAGGATGGTCTCGGGGCTAAAGGGTCTCCCGTACGAAGAAAGACTGAGCAAATTGCAGCTCTACACTCTCAAAGAGCGTAGGGAGAGGGGAGACATGATTGAGACATTTAAGTACATCACAGGACGGGTCGAGGTGGAAGATGATATCTTTCTTCTCAAGGGACCCTCAACCACAAGAGGACATCCGTTCAAACTCAGGGGAGGGAAGTTTCGTGGAGACGCCAGGAAGTACTTCACGGAGAGAGTGATTGAGCATTGGAACAAGCTTCCAGTGCAGGTGGTCGAGGCACGCAGCATCCCAGACTTCAAGAACAAATGGGATACCTATGTGGGATCCCTATGAGGGTCATGCCAAGGGATAGGGTCACTAGGGTATGGACTTGAATGAGCAGGTCAGTAGAGTGACAGTATAATTACAATTATACTTTAGGGGGTCAGTAGACTTAAGAGGGTGGGTAAATAGTGTGGGCAGACTTGATGGGCTGTAGCCCTTATCTGCCGTCATCTTTCTATGTTTCTATTTGGGTCCTCAGTGCTAGCAACAGGCTCATCTGCCCCGCCTTTGACTCAGGAGACATCTTTTGAATGTCATACTTCTCAAGACTCATGTCTCTTTTGCACTGGTAGGGAAGATTAGGTTCTTACCTCGATAGTCTTCTTTCCAGTATAAAGAGATATGAGTCTTAACAGTCTGCCCGGTCAGATTGTTACTTAGCTTGTTTTCTGTCTCAGACATATATTTGCACCTCCAGATGCTGGTCGGTAAACTGCCAAGAGAATATGAAGATGCTTACTGTTCTTTGGTTCAACGAGTACAAAGAACTAGCAATTAGCTATAGACAAACCTTTAGGGGAGACTATAGGAGTTGCATAAATGTTAATGCTGGTTGCACTCAGGTAGGTGGCTTCTTTGGTTCCACCTTGTTTAGGCTATTTGTCTATTGGTTTGATTAAATATTATTGTGCAGAACAGAAAAGACTTGACTTTTCAGGAAGTTCCTCATGCCCTCCTTGTTTTTTTTCTTTTTCTTAGGGGTTATCCATTGCTTTGGTACAAACATAGTATCTGAAGTAGAGAATGACATGGGGACAAATTTGTCCCAGTAGGAACTCAATTTTCCCATCCTGTCCCCGTGGGTTTTGTTGCTGTCCCTGTCCCATTCTTTAAGCTCTGCCTTAACCACACAAGCCTCGAACACTTATGATTTTAAAGTGTTTGAGGCTTGTACAGATGAGGATAGAGCTTGCAGGAATGGGGCAGGGACAGGACAAGAATTTGCAGGGACAGGATAGGAAAATGAGTTTCTGCGGGGACAGGGAAAAATTTGTCCCCTTGTCATTCTCTAATCTGAAGCATTGCCCTGTGATACAAGCAGGCAGAGTTGAAAAATGTTGATGATGCCTTCTGCAATCCTCACAGGTGAAGGGATGTAACCTATTTATCAAGACTCACATCCCTTTATAATGGAAAGATATATCGAGGTAAGAACCTAATCATCCCTTTTTCCCTGAATGCAATCTATGAAACTGTTTTTATTGGTTGTCAGTAAATTTAGTAATTGTCTGGCAAGCCTCCCAACCATGTCATGGAGTTGGAAGCATTCTTACCTATTATACCTATAAATAGCAGACTATGCCTGCAGTGATTTATTTCTATTCACCTTTGCTCTCAATGCTATATGAAAGCAAGATGACAAGAACAAGGTCGTGATTTTGTTACATTTCAATTTTTCACTCTTGGATTTTAATAAATTCCAGCACCATGGTGGGTCTTCACCTAAAGTTTGAACCTGATCGGTTCACTTTAACAAAAGCCTCTAAACAGATGGACACAACCAGTACATAAGTCAACAGTTCCCAGTATTGTCCTGGTGATGTGAAAGCCAGTCAGATTTTTAGGATATCCACAATGAATACGTTTGATATAAATCTGCATATTATAGAGATACATTGAATGCCAATTTATCTTATGCTTACTTATTGTGGCATTCCTGACAACCTGAATGACTATAGATTCCCCAGGTTAGGTTAGGGAACTAATGGTATAAATGTATTTCAGATGTGTTAAAAATGGCTAGTAAAAAGACTTTTCTTAAAGAGTATATATCTACTGTAGTTTCCCTAAACTGTGGGTCATGATCCCAAATGGAGTCACAAAGCCTGCATTTGGGGTCATGTCCTGGGGGGGCTCTCCATAGGTGTAGCATTATTCTGCACCTCTGGGAGGTCACATAATTTTATTTGGCCACAAAAATATTGGTAAGCACTGAGCTCTGCTGGAGAAAATGTTATTCAATTCTGCCCTCTTCACAGTATACTGTAGTTAGCACACTAATTGGTTTAGTTCTAATCTACAGAGAACCATTTTCGGCTATACTAGTTTGGTGGTAGTGAAAACAGGATGAACTGCCATAAACCTGTTTAGCAGTACCAAAAAGCTGAAGAACCCTACCAAACACCCAAAGCAAGCAGCAGTGAGAGATTCCCTTCTTCAGCTGTGTAAAATTGGCTAGTTTGAGATTTTACAGCCCTCAAATGGAGAGTGGAACTAGAAATATGAAGTAACAAGGCCTGGGATCTCCAGTTTCTACTTCCTTCAACAGCAGCCACCATATGTAAAGTAAGCATAAATGCTATTATCATATGTGTTATAAAGGGAACTCACAAATATGTCAGGTTCTGCAAAAATGAGGGTTCTACAGTACATACAATGTACACATTACATCTCCCATCAGCTCTTCTAAATCAATGAGGTCACTTTTTCAATTCTAATAGTTCCCTGGGCCTGTCTTCCCTTAAATTTAGGTGCAGTCTCTCTAGATTTCAAATTGCTTTTGCTCAGTCTTTCTTAGGGCTCAGCTTAAATTATTTTGGATTCTCTTTCACTAGGACTTTCTTGGGTCTTGGTGTAGAGTCAGGCCTGTGTTCAGGTGCCCTTGGGTTTTGAGTTTAACTATCAGTAGTCTCAGCTGGGTTTGGGGTCTTGGTTTGGACTGTCTGGATTCAACTGTCTATGGGCTTTTCTGAATCTCAGCTTTCTTTATACTCTCTTGGGTATCAACTTGGCTATCTAAGTCTTTCATACTAGGGATCAGATTATGAAGGGCTTGGGGTTTGAAATTGGATTTTCACAGGTCTAAGTTCAGACTTTTTTAAGTATGGGCTCAGCTTCCCCTGACTTTGTCTTTCTCACATCCAAAGCCATCCTCTTTCAAAGTAGGGATCAGATTTTTCTTGTGTAGGGTCTCAGATCCTTGCACGTCTGAGCTCTGGCCCTCTTAGGCCTGGACTGAACTTCGCTTGAGTCTCAGTTTGAATTCTCTGGGCTCGTCTTCTCTTAGATTCTCTAAGGTCCTGATTTGATTTCTCTCGAGTCTGCAGCTGGACCCTCTCAGGCTTGCGCTCAGTTTCTCTCAGTTTTCCTATGGACTGGTTTTGGACTCTCTGAAGCCTGGATTCAGACTCTCTGGAATGTTTTTGGCTTTGAAGTTGAACTCTATCAAATGTAGAATTGGTTTCTGTTGGACTTTCTCGGGACTGAATTCGATATCTCTCAATGCAGGTTTCAATTTCTTTAGGTTTTATTTGTACTTGGATGCCTACTCTTTCAATACTGGGCTCTGTCTCTCTTGCACTCTCTTGGGTCTGAACTAGAACTCTGTCAAGTCCAGGCTCAATCTCATTCAGACTCTTTTGAACCTGAGCTAGGAACCCCTTAGGTCTGGTCTTGGTTGCTTTCAGACTGACTTGGCCTTGTGTTTGGACTGTCTTTGGCCTAAGTTCAGCCTGTTCCAGAGTCTTTTTGCTATGGATCTGAATCCTTTTGGGCCTGGGATCAGTCTCTTTCATACTTTTTTGTACTTGAACTTGGGCTGTCTTGGACCATTGTTTGGTGTGTTTTAGACTATTTCGGATCTGGGTATGGACTACCTCAGACTTTTGTTTAGCTTGTTTCCATATGTCTTGGATCTGGGTTTCAAATTTTTCAGGCCAGGGTGCCATCTCTTTCAGACTTTTGTGGGCTTTCTTTGTATTCTTGAAACTCTTTTGGATATGGAGTTGGATTTTCTCAGTCTTGGGCTCTTTCTTTCTCATACTTTCTTGTGTTTGACCTTGAAGTTCCTCAGGACTTGACCGAGCTATTCTGAGATTCTTCTGAACCAAGTTTTGGGTCCTTGTGTGCCTATGCTCAGTATCTCTCATTCTCATTTGAGTCTGACCTAGAGGTGTTTTGGGCTTGGCTTTGATTTTTCTCAAATTTAGGTCAGCCTGGTCTTGGGCTGGCCTGTGACTGGCATCAGACCCTTTTGAATGTACCTGAATTATTGAGGGACTTCCTTGAACTTGAGCTAGGTTTTGTCTAAGCTTAGCCTCTATCAGGCTCCACCAGGTCTGGTTTTGGGTTTCCTTGGTCCTGGAGTGAGCTTGGAATCCCTCAGCTTCTCTTGGATTTACTTGGATCTGTCCTCGAGCTGCTTTAGACCTGACCTTGGCCTCACTCAGATTTAGCTGGACTCGAGAGTGGAATCCCTTAGGCCAGGCTTTAGCCTCGGCTTTTCTCAGAGTTACTCGGGTCTGACTTTGGGATGATCTGGGTCTGGTCTTGGCCTGTCTTGGATCTTCTCGATCCTGGGCTCCTAAGTCATAAGGCCAGATTTCGTCCTTTCTGAGATTTACTTGGGTCTGACCTCGAAATCTCTCCGAACAGGCCTTGACCTCTCTGGGATTTATCTGAGCCTGAGCTCGGAATCTCCCCAGCCTGACCTCGGCTTCGGTTGAATTTACTCTGGCTAGTTTAGGCCTGATCTCGGTCTGTCTCGGATCTACTCGGGTCTGAGCTCGGAATCTCCCCGACGCGGACCCGGTTTTTCTCGGATTTGCTCGGGTCCGGCCTCTGGCTGCTTTGGGCCTGATCTCGGCCTGTGTCGGATCTACTCGGGCCTGAGCTCGTAATTCCCGCGGCTCGACCCCAGTTTCTCTCGGATTTGCACGGAACCGATCTCTGGCTGCTTTAGGCCTGATCTCGGCCTTTCTCGGATCTACTCGGGCCTGAACTCGGAATCCATCGAGCCCGACATCGGCCCCTCGTGCAGTTGCAGTAACTAGACCCAGGGGCGCGGCTTCTCTTGAGAACGGCCTCGGCTTTCCTCGGTTCTCGGCAAGGGTCCCTTTGGGCTGGCGATACTTCCTGGTCATGTCTCCTAGCTCCGCCCCGCCGTCTGCATCCGGAAAGGGCAGCAGAGCTGTGAGACGCTGTGTGTATAAAGTGCGCGATCCCGGCTGGTACTCGGGGTTCGGTTCTGCAAAGTGGCTTTTTGGGCCTTGGGCCTGCCAATCGGCCAAGTTCTCCCAGACATCAGGTAACTTTCAGCATGCATCTAGACCCAATTGGGATAACCTCGGCACAGGTACCACCAGAATCTTGAATACTTACTACTTCCAGCCTAAAGCCTGACGCCCATGGCCACCAGGACACTGCCATATTCACCCCTTCCAAACCGGACCATATTCACCCAATCTGGAGACTGGCATCCATGCCCACCAAAATTTTGCCGTATTCACTTTCTCCAGTCTGGCTTGGTGTTCACTAGGACTCTGGCATATTCACTTCCTCCAAACGAGATTGGCACCCATGCTCACCAGATTCTGCCATATTCACCCTTTCCAATCTGGAGGCTGGCACTCATGCGTCTAGGACTCTTCCATGTATACCTCTCCCAGCTCGGATCTGACATCTGTTACCATAAGGTCTATGGCATATTTCCCCTTTGCTTTTTGGAAACTGGTACACATGCCCACCAGATCGCTGGCATATTTACTTCCTCTATCCTGTTATCCATTTTCCCTCTTGCTATCTAATGGCTCATGAACACTCTAGGCACTGAAATTCTGCTTTTTATTGATCTCTTCCATATTTGCTCCTGCTTTCTTCTTTTTAGTGGAGGCTCCATTTTTATTTTTAAGGAAAAAGGGATATGATGTGAGTGATATCCTGCCTTTCTGTGATTAAAATCAAAGCAGTTTACATTTATATAAGAACAGTTTCTGGGTCAGAATGGTGGTCCGCCTAGCCCAGTTTCTGGTGCAGTGTGTCTAGGAGTCTTGATTCACCTCTGGTTGCGAATTGATTGCAGAAGGATGTCATATATCTTTTGACTCTGCCTCCTTCCCCAGTGAGTTGTACCTCTATCAAATTGAGAAGGTGTTTTTCTGAACTGTTCTGCTTAATTTCAGTGGCGTACCTAGGGTATGTGGCACCCGGGGCCCATCATTTTTTGACACCCCCCCCCCCCTCATGTAAAATTTTTTTTTTTTTTTTTTTGCAATAACCATGAAATGGAATAAATGGTCAGAATAGAAACAGGCAGTGAAAATTTTCTTTTTTTTTTTTTTTTTTTTTCCAAAGTATTTTTATTGAGAATGGCAAAAGGTCCAGACAAGCAACCATGGTCTGTACAGAAACTTATACATTATCAAAAAGAACACAGAATGAGAGTAACAGCAACAACAAGCATGAACAAGCCTCTCCCAAGAGAAAATTGCCAATGAGAGGCATAGCAATACACAACAAAAGGCCAAAACTTGGGGCAAGCAAACAAATCCCACCCCAGAACCCACAAGAATAATAAGCCGGACTAGACCCTCAGCCATATTTTATAATGAAAAAAACCCCCACAAGCAACAACACCCAGACCGCTCACCAGACACACCAATCCGCACAACAAGCACCCAAGAAACACCCAGCCACCACCCAGACAAAACTACCAGACACACCTACCCCACCAAGCCCAGACCCAACCCCCCCTCCCCAGAGAGTGCAAGCGCAAAGTGGACCGTGAAAAGGGCAGCTGCAGAAGTGGAAAGCCCCAGATAAGTAGGTTAGCTAAAGAAAGCCCACAGATAGAAGAAATCAGGATAACAGAAGTTCCAACAAATGCTCCCACAGAAAATTTTCTTTTATTGAACCTCATTTATGTAACCATTATTCCAAACATAACATAACATAAATTATGTCTGAATTGTCATGACATCAGAAGTACATATGGAGTAGTTGCAGGTGATGCTTGGGACAGTTCTGATTATGTTAGTTTGGTTTTATGTGTTTTTTTAATAGAAGGGTTTTTATTTCTTTTTTTAAGGTTTTGTAGTTTGTGGTCGAGGTCAATAGGTTGTAGAGTTGGGGGTCAAGTGTTGCAGCTCGAATGGCTAGGAGGTTGTCGAACAGTTTTTTTCTTTTGACGTTTTTGGTTGGAGGGTGTGTGAATGGTGCGTGAGTTCTCCTATGTCTGTTTGAAGTGGATTGATTATTTAGCTGAAGAAATTAGTTACCCCCCCCCATTCCACACACATTAATTCTCTTCCATTTTTGTTCCCATTATAAAAAAACACTGATAAGTTCCCAGGAAAAAAATACATTAAAATAAGAAGTGAAAACAAAGGCCCCTACAGATGAGAACATAACATAAGAATAGCCTAACTGGGTCACACCAATGGTCCATCATGCCCAGTAGCCCATTCTCATGGTAGCCAATAGTGCTGCCCGATTCAGAGAAAAATATTTCATTCGATCCGATTCACCCTGTTGAATCGATTTTTCGATTAGATTCACTGTTAATGACACCGCTTTTTAAGTTTAAACAAAGTATAACAATAAATTTCACAACAACAATAAATTTCACAAAGTACTTAAAAAAAAAAAAATCACATTTTTCCATTAAAGCAGTTCTGGAGACATTTGCTTGAACAGTCTTTTTTCCCAGTCCATAAGCAAGCAATATGAAAAAGATTTCCTTAATTATCTACTCAAACATTTTTGCTATTTACTTTCATTGTACCTATACTATTATTCAGTAGAAAAAATGGACTTAACTGTGCAGGAAATGAATCTCCTCATACACCCACCATATAGTGCAAAAATGTGCAAAGGTCTGTTTTTTTCTTTCGATCACTACATAGCCTAATGCCACACAAGCAGCGCTGTTACAAACATATTCTGAAGGTCAATGCTAAGGTTGACAAAGTTTCCTTCCTTGGACCAGAAGGAGATACTGACAAACCACTGGAAGAGATTCTAAAACAACTACCCAGAAATAACACCCAAAGACCCACTCAGTGTGTGAACCAGTTGAGTGGAGTGGACTAACTGGGGGTGGAAATGGGCCCAGAGTTTGCTCAGCAGAATTTCCCAGACTACCTCTTCCTCTCAACACACTGACATGCTACCACCACCACCAACACTAGGAACACCTCACCGAGTATGCCAGCAATGCTTATAAACTTTATAAAACACATTATTATATTTTCTTATAAAGCATATATTTTAACTGAACTCAGCCTTGCCATTCACAAAAATAGAAAAGTTCCCATTTCAAGCTGTCTCATGTACACTTTTCAAATCTAACATATTGTAATCACAAAACAGAAAATAAAATTATTTTTTCTACCTTTTGTTCTCTGATCAATATTCAAATCTTGTTGGTCCCAGGCTCTTGTTGTCTTGCTTGCCAGGGTCTCCTTTCTCCGTGCTAACCATCCGTCTGCCATCTCTGTTCTCCCCTTCCGTTTCCCTTCCCTCTCCCGGAGATCTGGCATCTTTCCTTTTTTTTGTCTCCATTCACAGATTCACCTTTTCTCAACTCCCCACCACCCCAGGATCCACCATCTCTCCCTTTCTGTTCCCAACTATCCTCCTATCCAGTATCTCTATCCCCCCTCCACACCATCCCCTGTTTCCAAGTTCTCTCCCTTTCTGTTCCTTCCCTCCCTAAATCCCATTATGCACCATCTCTCTCCCACTCCTCTGTTTTTAGACCCATTATTTCTAACCCCCAAAGTCTGGCATATGCATGTATCTTTGAACCCCCCCTTCCCTCTCTCCCTCTGTGTACTTTTACACCAGGACCCCCCTCCCCCGAAGGTCTGTCCCCCTTCCGAAGGGCTACACCCCACCCCTGAAGACCTGCACCCCCCGAAGGACTTTACCTCCCACCCGAAGGTCTGTCCCCCTCTGAAGGCCTAAACCCCACCCCTGAAGGACTGCACCCCCCCCCCGAAGGCCTGCACTCCCTTGAAGGTCTGCACCCCCCCGAAGGCCTGTCCCCCCCTTGAAGGCCTGTCCCCCCCCTTGTAGGCCTGTCCCCCCCCTTGTAGGCCTGTCCCCCCCCCTTGTAGGCCTGTCCCCCCCCTTGAAGGCCTGCCTGCCTTTCCCCCCTTGAAGGCCTGTCCCCCCCCTTGAAGGCCTGTCCCACCCCCTTGTAGGCCTGTCCCCCCTTTAAGGCCTGCCTGCCTGCCTTTCCCCTCCTTGAAGGCCTGTCTCCCCCTTGAAGGCCTGCACCCCCCTTGAAGGCCTGCACCCCCCCTTGAAGGCCTGCACCCCCCCCTTGAAGGCCTGTCCCCCCCCTTGTAGGCCTGTCCCCCCCCTTGTAGGCCTGTCCCCCCCCCTTGTAGGCCTGTCCCCCCCTTGAAGGCCTGCCTGCCTTTCCCCCCTTGAAGGCCTGCACCCCCCCTTGAAGGCCTGCACCCCCCCTTGAAGGCCTGCCTGCCTTTCCCCCCTTGAAGGCCTGCACCCCCTTGAAGGTCTGCACCCCCCCAAAGGCCTACACCCCCCCCCCCGAAGGTCTGCACCCCCCTGAAGGCCTGCCTGCCCCCCTTGAAGGCCTGCACCCCTTGAATGTCTGCACCCCCCCCCCGAAGGCCTGTCCCCCCTTGAAGGCCTGCCTGCCTGCCTGTCACCCCCTCCCCCTTGAAAGCCTGCTTGCCTGCCCGCCCGCCCCACCCTGAAGGCCTGATGCCCCGACCCACCCCGAAGGACCGCTCGCCCCCCCCCGCACCACCTATGAACAGCCGCAGCAGGATCGCGAAGTCAGCGTCGGGTACCAGCCCTAAGGGGGTGTTCCCGGCCTTGCCGTTCAGTCCCCCGCCACCCCCGAAGGACCGCTCGCCCCCCTGGCCTCCCCGCACCACCTATGAACAGCCGCAGCAGGATCGCGAAGTCAGCGTCAGCGATCCCTGCTGCTTCCTGCGCCACGGTCCCGCCCCTCCTCTGACGTCAGAGGAGGGGCGGGATCGCGTCGTAGGAAGCAGCGCAGGGATGCTGACGCTGACTTCGCGATCCTGCTGCGGCTGTTCATAGGTGGTGCGGGGAGGCCAGGGGGGCGAGCGGTCCTTCGGGGGTGGCGGGGGACTGAACGGCAAGGCCGGGAACACCCCCTTAGGGCTGGTACCCGGGGCGGCCCGCCCCCCCCGCCCCCCCCCTAGGTACGCCACTGCTTAATTTTATTATTATTTTTATCCATTTTTTGAGGCTCTACCTGGGAGAGAATGCACACTTCCTGAGAGCAGTCTGCTGCTAGCAGGGCAACCCTCAGGTGTATCTATGTATTGAGCCTACACTAACAGTTTTTAGAGCTCAGATTCCATTCCCCTTGAAGCTGGCTTGCACCCTGATTTATCAGGTGCTTGATCGCAGGCTGTTTGGCCCATCAGGCTTAAAGGGGAATAGTTGTATTTTTTTCCTCCCCTGTTGTGACATGCAGTTTAGTGGGGGTCTGAGGTCTCAGCCAGACTTAGCCCAACTGGCAGCCTGAAGATCATGATTTTTGTACCTATAGAATCTGTCCTTTCAGCTGCAGTGAGGGCTGACAGGCAGGCAGCAAACAGCAAGTCACAGTGTGTACAGGCTGTTATAGCCTATGGGGAAAATTGTGAGGGTTCTGAATTTGGCCATTTTGAGAGTTTCTAGGAGCAGATACAGGGTCTCCCACCTCCAGGATCCTCTTCCCTGAATTTTTTTCAAGTTCATGGTGGCTCCTCCAAGCTATTTTTGGCATGATATCACTACCGTGGCAGCCATCTTGGATTTTCCCAATTTTATTTTAAAAGCCTCTATCAGCCTCAGACCCCCTCGATTTTGAATAAAATTGATAAGGATTAACTCCTCTCCATGTTCTACCCCTTTATCATGCCAGCTTTATGCTGGATGGCTGACGGAAGAGTGTCTGTGTGCTGTGTGCCGCTGGGTACATGAGGGAGGGGAGGAAGCCATGTGCTTAGCTTCCTCTGAGATCTCTAGGGTTGGGGAACCGCAGAGGGTTCAGGTGTTAGGAAAAAATTCCCTTCTGGAGCCTCTAAACTGCGAAGTCGCCAAACACAGGTACATGGAAGCTGCGGAGTCCTTGGGGCCTTCTTTGACTAGTTTTGTGGCTCGCCTCTGCACCCTCTCCAGCAGAGTTATATGACGGTCTACTAGCCACCAGAGCAACAAAAATAGACCACCACCTCTCAAATCTGCTGATCACGACGCCCAACTACAAAACATTCAGGAAAGAACTGAAAACTATACTATTCAAGAAATTTGTCAAATGATCTAATCAAACCGTATCGACCATTCCCAGACCCCGACGCATACTATAACTATCAACCTTGTAATCTCCCTTGGAATGCCCAGGCTAATTTCTTGTTGTAAACCGCCTAGAACTGAAAGGTATTGGCGGGGTAGAAGACATTAATGTAATGTAATGTTTTACCCCAAACTTTGTTAATCTCTTATGGAAAGCCTACTTAACTTGGTGGGGCCTCCCTGCACAATCAGCGGGTGCGCCAGTGCTAGCACAAGGAGAGGTTCCTTTTCAGAATGCTCTGACACTGGAGAGAAGCCTGCCTCTGGGACAGTAAGACCAACTGGAGAAGGACTGGGAAGACTGGAGACCAGACTCCATGTCTTTACTATCCCAGGGCAAGGCTTCGCTCCTGGAAAATTCAGGTTATTTTACAGGGAATGGAAGTCAAGAGACAGTGCTTGCCTTGACCGGGGAGGACCCCTCAGTATGTCAGATTTTCAAGTCTACAACTGTGCTGTACCGTATAGACTCCCTGTGGGAGTTGAAACTGGAATCTCAGCAACCATCGACCTCCCAATGCACGGTCATGAACGGCACTAATTCTCAGACCTAATTTTTTCCCATGCATCCAGACGTCACAGATCAGTGGGAGACCCTGGAGGGTTTCTTGCAGAGGGCTAAGACTATGTCTTGGCTTTACCCCCCCATGGCTCCTGAATTTCAACAGTTTTTTGTTTAGCCGAAAGCAGATTCCATGATGGCTCAGGTTACTAAATGGACCTCCTTACCTAATGAAGAAAGCATGATGCTAAAGTTTCAAGTTTATTTAAAATTTGATTTGACCGCTTATATCAAACTTTCTAAGTGGTGTACAATTCTCAAAAAAGGAAGGACATACAGTATGTTTAAACAATCAAAGACATAACAGAGGTCAATTGACAAACTTGTGGTAACAAGGGGGAAGGAACTCCAATAGTTATAGGATAGAACACATGTAAGGTAATAACATTAGAAAGGGACAGAGTTGGTTAGGATACCTAAAATGGCATTAAAATTAGCCTCTAACTTGTCTTTTGCTTTAAAAGTGGTCTCTTGCTTGCAGAATTTTTAAGGTTCAAATGCTTCTTTAAATAAAAAAACCTTTCAGTTTACCCTTAAATCTGTCTAAGGATTTTCCTTCCCTCAAAGCCACTGGCAAGGAATTCCAGAGTAGGGGGACCGTGACAGAGAAACTAGTAGATCACCTCGTATTGATAAATCTCAAAAGATGGAACGGACAGTAGATTTTGATCATTAGACCTTAAAGGTCTTGAGGGCACGTAAGGGATAAGTACTTTGTCTATGAATAAGGGGACTTTGGTCAATTGAACTTTAAACATTAATAGTGCTATTTTATACTTAATTCTATGACTGATTGGCAGGAATGCAAGGTAGATGTGCTCCTAAAAGGCAATATGAGACCCTGGTTTTGGGTCTAGGACGATTGAGCATAGCCGTTTCAGCATGTTTCAGTATGGCCAGTTCAGCATGACTGTTTAACTGCAGCTGTTTCATTGTAGCTGTTGTAATGAGTACTTTACCTTGCAGAAGCTGCAAGGTTTGAAAGAGAGAGGGGAATAGCCCCCCACACCCCATTAGTGCCTCTTTCCTTTCCCTTCACCCACCCGTGGCCATCTCCTGCGTCTGCACCATCTGGTGACTTCAAGGTTTGAAAGAGGGGAGCATAGCCCACCCCCCACCTCATCTCCACTGGTGCTTTTTTCCTTTCCCTTCACCCACCCGTGGTCTTCTTCTCCTGCCTCTACATCATCTAATGGCTTCAAGGTTTGAAAATGGGGGTGGGGGGGGATTCATCACAGATAAATCAGGTACATCATAAGGTTTCCCTTTATATTGGAACAGAAAGTTGTCTAGAGGGAAGACTTCCAGGGTAAAAGGTTGACTTTGAGAGGGCATCTTAATATTTAAGGGATGAGACAGCCCGTGCTGAAAGGGCTATGATGAAGTGGCTGCAATGAACTGTCCTAAAAATAACACCACTAAGGGATTGGCTAATACACCTAGTCCCTTGGATAAGAAGTCTGTAAAGAAAATCAACCAATGAAATAGAAATAACTTTTAAATAATGGACATTAGTATGAGCCCTTAATGAATAAACGTAAACCTCTGGCTCAGACGATATCTCAAAGGTGACCAGCACCAGACCGTAGTCTAAGTGAGAATTGCCTCATACATCATAGTCCATAAAGAAATTAATAAGCATGTGAATAAAATCACACTCCCAATGAAAAATCAGACTTGTACACTAGGGGAAAAGGGTTAATAAAGGCACAATAAATACATACACTCCCACTTTGAGTAGGCTTCCCTTTAGAGTGCAAATGCTATTTGGTAAAGGATTGGATGACTTTATAGCCAGTGTGGCAGCTCACCGCCCTAAGACCTTGCCAGATACCAAACTGTGCATCCCCAGAGGGGCCAGTCATGGTCATTTTTGAGGCTCACAGCATTCTTGGCAATAACACGGAGGCCCGCCTGCACAGAGATCCTTTCAGGGATCCAGGCAGAGGTTTGACAGTATCAGACAACCTCAAGCTACTGGACCTCGAGCTGGTGCAGCCTCCAAGAAAACACAATGATGTCAAGCCAAAAGCTGTGCACCCTCAGATAGGAGGGAGAATGTCTGCTTACTGGGAGGCTTGAGTGCAAATTTCTTTGGACCACTGGGTAATAGATCTTATTCAGGAGGGACACAAGACAGAGTTCTATTGGTCTCTACCAGATCTCTTTGTGGATTCTCCTGCTGGGAGACCAGAAAAACTGACCAGGGTCTGCATAACAGTTCAAAGAGTTTGGGATATTTGAGCCAAAGAGCCCATTCCCGAAAAAGAATTGGACTTAGGCAGATACTCCATATATTTTATAGTGCGCAAGAAAGGCTCAGATGACTGAAGACCAATACTACACCTCAAGTACATAAATGTGGCACTGAAAGTGCCTCGTTTCAGAATGGAGACAATTCAGTTGCTTTGGGGAAATTTTTAGCCTCCCTGGATTTGACAGAGGCCTATCTTCAAATTCCCATTTTCCCAGACCACAGGAAATATTTAAGATTCCATGTTCTGGAGAGACATTTCCAATTTGCCACACTTCCCTTCAGACTGGCAACAGTGATGATGATGGTTGCAGCGCATCTCCTTAAAGTGGGGATCCAGTTGCACCTATACTTGGACAACTGGCTGATCAGAGCTCTGTCCAGGCTGGAGGGAGAGCAAGCAGTTAAGCAAGTTGTAGGTCTCCTTCAGGACCTGGGTTGGATAGTCAACTTCAAGAAGAGTCATCTGGAGCCAACCCAATGCCTGGAATACCTAGGAGTTTGTTTCAGCACAGCACAAGGCCTTATCTTTATTCTCCTGCCACGCAAACAGAAGCTCACAAAGCAGATTACAGACTTCTTAGCACTGTACTATGGTCAATGCCATCAACTATAGAAGTAGTTCCCTGGGCAAAGGCTCATATGCGTCCACTCCAGGACTCTCTCCTGTTCCATTGGTCTCCCCAAAAGGATTCCCTTTATCTGATGCTTCCCTGGACAGCGGAAGTGTGGAACAGTATGCGCTGGTGGATTCATAAGGACTCGTTGTCCAAGGGCATGCCACTTTGCATTCTCTCATGGTTGATACTGCTGACTGATGCCAGCCTGTATGTATAGCTGGGGGGCCCATTGTGACAGTAATCTGGTACAGGGCCACTGGACTCTCTCACAGAGAAAATGGTTCATAAGTCGATTGGAACTGTGAGTCATTCGACTAGCATTACAGACGATAGAGAAACCCCTGAAAGGCAAGGCAGTCAGGGTTTTCTCAGCTAATACCATACGTTGGCTTATGTCAACCAACAAAGCGGTGCCAGAAGTGTTTAGTTGTGACTGACAGAAGCTCATCTGCAGGCTCTCTGCAACCCATGTGGCGGGAGTAGAGAATGTACAAGCTGTCAGACATTAGACTGGGGGAATGGGCATTATCCGGAAAAGCATTTGACCTCATTGTGTGATGTTGAGATCAACTGATGATGGACTTGATGGCTTCAGCCCAGAACAAAGAAAGTGGATTGCTTCTGTAGCTGAAGATTCAAACCAGGAAGTGTTGTCATGTTTGTTCAACCATGTCCATAGAAAGGATTGGTGTATGTGTTTCCCCTGTGGCCCATGGTAGGTTGGGTCATTCGAAGAGTTGCAAACCATCCAGAGCTGGTGGTACTAGTGGTTATCCCAGGACAAGCAGGCAGGTATTCTCACTAATGGGGGTGACGTGATCCAACGGAGCCCCAATTCGGACGCTTCTTTGAAGAAAAACTCGAAGTTTCGAGTCGTCCACATCGCACATGCGCGAGTGCCTTCCCACCCAGACCAGGGCACGTCTCCTCAGTTCTTACTTTTCCGCGGAGCCGAGAAGTTCGTCTTCGACCCTCTGCGCGAAGTTTTCTTCACTTGTGCCTAAGTCCGCGGTTTTGGTTTTATTTGATCCTAATCACTGACTTTCGTCGTGTTTTATTGTTTTAAAAAAAAAATTTCATCGTTCCGTTCGACCGGGCAGGTCACGTGGCTGCAGCCCCGCGGCTTTGATCTCGCGGCGGAGCTTTTTCGGCCTATGTCCCGGCCTATCACCGGTTTTAAAAAATGTGACAAGTGCCAGCGCGCGATTTCGTTAACGGACCCTCATCGATGCTATGTTCGGTGTCTTGGGCCTGAACATCTCCCGAAATCGTGCCGGCCTTGCTCCACACTCACCGCACGTGCTTTCAAGCGCCGTTGCGTCTTGTGGGAATCGCTGTTCATGGAGTCCTCGACGGAGCCATCGACCACGAAGGGACCTTCGTCCTCGACATCATCCGCAACTCCACAGCCTACAACCTCTGCGGCACCGAGTCTCATCAAGCCCGCCTCGTTTGACCCGGCTCAGACTCCAGCGCCTGCTGCAATGCCTTCCTCAACCTCCTCAGGTCAGGTAGCCCAGCAGCCCATTTCCCCAGTAGTGTTAAAAGTGCCCAAGGCCAAGTCCAAGCACTCACACACTGCTCCGAGGGAACGCGTGGCCCACGCAGATGCGGATCCGTCCTTGCCGGTCTCGTTCCAGACCATGTTACAGAAGCAATTCATCGAGTTTTTTACCACGATGGGGCCTCAGCTTCTTTCCCAAATCCAGTCTGGGCACGTGGAGGCCTCCCGCGGGGTCGAGCCCCCTCCAGTGCTGCAGCAGGGAACACACTCTCAACAGGAAGCAGAGTCTCTGCGAGTGTCTGGTCTGGCAACAACGCATGCATCGCAAGGAGCAGAGTCTTTGCCCATGCCTCCATTGGAACCGATACACTCGATGCAAGGAGCAGAGTCTTTGCGAGTGCCTCCGTTGGAGCCGATTCACTCAATGCAAGGAGCAGAGTCTTTGCAAGTGTCTCCATTGGAGCCGATTCCACCGATGCAAGGAGCAGAGTCTTTGCAAATGCCTCCATTGGAGCCGATCACCCCAACGGGGTTCGAGCCTCTACGGCAACCACCCCTGCTTCGATCGACCGCTTCCAGCCCCATCCACTATCTGGGGGCCTCAGCAAAGACCTAATCGCCTCACCCATCGAGGCCAACCTCTCGACACAGCCCGCATCACCGATCGAGGCACTCCTCGAGGCACTCGTCCAGGCAGGCCTCGCCTCATCGGAAGCAGGCATTCCTGGAGTATTCGCCACCGACTACTACTCCTCCACCGATGCCAGAGCTCGAGGACACGATGGGATCTCTCTCACCTTCTCAATCCCTGTCCCCCATGGATCCGGAGGCCTCGACCTCATCGAGCCCGTCCCGGGGCCCTGCAACAGCCGACCAACTGTCCTTCTCCTCGTTCCTTCGACAGATGGCCGATGACATGGACATCCCCATGGATACGGGGTCCAAATTCTCGAAAGAATACCTCGAGACTATGCGCCTCCCTCAACCACCTGCGGAGTCCCTCAAGCTTCCCTTACACAAGCTACTAGACCAAACCTTCGCATGGTGCCTCGAGACACCTTATTCAATCCCCGCAGTGCCGAGTAAATTGGACATCAGATACCGCACTGTCCACCGTAAGGGGTTCGACGGCTCGCAGCTTTCCCACCAATCCCTTTTGGTAAAGTCCTCACTGAAGCGGTCACATCCCTCCCAGGTCTACGCCTCCGTCCCACCTGGTAGAGAGGGAAAGACCATGGACCGGTTCGGCAGGAGTTTACCAGAACTCCATGATGGCCTCAAGAGTTCTGAATTACAACTTCCACTTCACAACATATTTGGAGTTTCTTTTGTCCGTGCTCCAGAAGTTTATGCCCTACGTGGATCCTAGGGCTCAGTTTGAGTACCAGGAGGTGCTGGCCTCGTTAACCCAACTTCGGGTACAGTTTATGCAATCCTCCTACGATGCCTTTGAGTTGGCGGCTCGGGCCGCAGCATGTTCGGTGGCCATGCGCCGGCTGGCGTGGCTGCGAACCATCGACATGGACCCCAACCTCCAGGACAGGCTTGCCAATGTTCCATGTGCCGGCTCCGACCTCTTTGATGAGTCCATTGAGGCGGTAACCAAGAAGCTCTCGGACCATGAGATGTCCTTCCAGTCCATCCTGCGTCTGAAGCCCAGGCCTGCTTCTCCTCATCAGTCACGCCCACCGTTGATCTACCAGCGGCGTTATCCCCCGAAACAGGCTCCCCCCATCCGACAGCCTGTGAAGAGGCAGCACCCGCAGAAACATCAGCAAAAGCCTCAACCATCTGCTGTCCCTAAGGCTCCTCATCCCTTTTGACCTTCTCAAAGAGAGCATAACCTCTGTCGCTCTGCCAATTTCAGTGATTCCACCTATTGGAGGTCGCATCCATCATTTTTTCCATCGATGGACGTCTATCACACCGACCTCTGGGTCCTCTCCATCGTCAAGGAGGGATACTCCTTTCAATTCCACCAGGTTCCTCCGAAACATCCTCCAAGAGAGTATCCTTCCAACTTGACACAGACCGCCCTTCTTCTTCAGGAAGCCCAGGCTTTGCTGCAGCTTGGAGCTGTCGAGCCGGTCCCTTGGGACCAACAGAACAAGGGGTTTTACTCCAGGTATTTCCTTGTTCCGAAGAAGACGGGCGATCTGCGACCCATCTTGGACCTCAGGGTGCTCAACAAATTTCTGGTCAAAGAAAAGTTTCGCATGTTGACCCTGGCATCCCTGTACCCCCTCATCGAGCAGAACAATTGGTTATGCTCTCTAGATCTGAAGGAGGCCTACACTCACATCCCCATTCATCTGGCCTCCCGCCAATTTCTCAGATTCCGGGTGGGAAATCTTCATCTGCAATACCGAGTGCTCCCCTTCGGCTTGGCCTCATCCCCCAGAGTCTTCACCAAGTGCCTAGTAGTGGTAGCCGCTACACTCAGGAACCACGGCCTCCAGGTGTTCCCATACCTGGACGACTGGCTCATCAAGGATTCCACGTCTCAAGGAGTCACCCTTGCGACTCAGAAGACAATTTGGTTACTACAACATCTGGGTTTCGAGATAAACTTTCCAAAATCCCATCTACAGCCTTCCCAGACTCTCCCCTTCATCGGGGCGATTCTGGATACTACCAAATTCCGAGCATTCCTCCCTCCCCCACGCATGGAGGCTCTGCTTCATCTCTGCCACTCAGTGTCCTCTCGCCCGTCCATCCCGGCGAGACAGATGATGATCCTGCTAGGCCACATGGCCTCTACAGTACACGTGATTCCGTTTGCCAGAATTCACCTCAGGACTCCTCAGTGGACATTGGCGTCTCAGTGGTCCCAGACGTCCGACCCTCTGACTCAACATATCCAGGTCACTCCTGCTCTACAACAGTCTCTTCGCTGGTGGATGCTATCCTCCAATCTCTCCAGAGGTTTATTGTTCCAAACCCCTCGCCATCAGAAAGTCCTCACGACCGACTCGTCGACTTATGCCTGGGGGGTTCATCTGGACGGCCTCCGCACCCAGGGTTACTGGACTAGAGCGGACCGCCAGTGCCACATCAATCTCCTGGAACTCAGGACGATCTTCAACGCTCTCCAGACCTTTCAACACCTACTTCGCAACCAGGTTGTCCTTATTCGCACAGACAACCAGGTCGCCATGTACTATGTGAACAAGCAGGGAGGCACAGGATCAGCCTCCCTCTGCCAGGAAGCTCTGAAGGTGTGGGAATGGGCGACTCGCAACAACACCTTTCTCAGAGTGGTCTACACTGTTACAGTAAGTAACATTGCTCTCTGGATTGGCCGCATTGGCCATGGTATACATTCATTCTGTAGTCCCTCAATATCTCTCCTCACTTATCTCCCTCTTTGCTCCCCCTTGTGAATTCTGTTTATCAGGCAAGTCCCTCTTATCTGTACCCTTCTCCTCCATAGCATGGAGCAATGCAGAAGTATTACAGTATAATATACCTAATAATTCCTAGCATCTTGTTTACTTTTTTTTTTTTTTTTTTTGCTGCAGCCACACACTGGGCAGAAGATTTCAGCGTAGTGACTACAATGACACCCAGATCTTTTTCTTGGGTGCTGATTCCTAAGCGGGACTCTATCATAAGGTAATTATGATTTGGATTATTATTCCTGGTGTGCATCACTTTGCATTTGTCTACATTAAATATCTTCTGCAATTTGGATACCCAGTCTTCTAATTTCCTAAGGTCTTCCTGCAATTTTCATAGTCTTTTTGTGTTTAGACAACTTTGAATAGTTTTGTGCCATCTGCAAATTTAATTACCTAACTTGTTCCAATTTCCAGATCATTCATAAATATGTTAATTAGCACCAGTCCCAGTAGAGATCCCTGTGGTACTCCACTATTTACCCCCCCCTCCATTGAGACAAATGGCCATTTAGCCCTGCCCTCTCTTTTTTGTCCAATAATAGAACATTGCCTTTGCCCACAACTGAACATTGCCTTTTATCCCATGACTAATTTTCTCAGGAGTCTCTCATTTGGAACTTTGTTAAAAGATTTCTGAAAATCTAGATATGCTACATCAACAGCTTACCTTCATCCACATGTTTATTCATACCTTCAAAGAAATGAAGTAAATTGGTGAGGCAAGACCTCCCTTGACTGAACTCATGCTAATTCTGTCCCATTAAACCATCTTTGACTACGTGTCCCATCATTTTATTTTTGTAATAGTTTCCACTATTTTGACAGGCACTGAAGTCAGGCTTACTTACTAGTATTTAATTTCTCAGATCTCCTCTGGAATCTTTTTTAAAAATTTGCTTAACATTAGCCACTCTCCAGTCTCTAGGTACTATGACCAATTTAACAAAAGATAACATCACTAACAGTAAATCAGCAATTTCATGTTTGAGTTCTTTCAGTATACCATCCAGTCCAGGTGATTTATTACTCTTTAACTTGTCGATTTGGCTCAGTACATTTTACAGGTTCACAAGATATTTTTCAGTTCCTCTACATCGTCACCCTTGAAAACCATTTCTAGTTCAGGTAGATCTTATATCTTCTTCCATAAAGACCGAAGCAAATAATTCATTCTGTCTCTCCTCTATGGCCTTATCCTCCATGAGTGTCCTTTGTGCTCTTTTATGATCCAACGGTCCCACAGATTCCCTCACAGGTTTTCTGCTTTAGATGTACCTAAAAAAGTTGTTAATATGAGTTATTGCCTCTTCGGTAAGTTTCTCTTTATATACTCTTTTAGCCTTCTTTATTAATGCTTGCTTCTTACTTTCTTCATTTGAATCCTATTTCCATACCTTAAATGATGATCTTTTGGCTCTAATAGCATCTTTCACTTCACCTATTAACTATGCCAGTTGTCATTTGCTCTTCTTTCCACCTTTGTCAATATATGGAATATATCTGGTCTGGGCTTCCACAATGGTATTTTTAAATAATGTCCATGCCTGATTTTAAGTCCTAATCTTTGCCACCTCAGCTCCTTTTTAATTAATTTTCCTCATTTTATCATAGTCGCCCTCTCGAAAATTAAATGATGCTACAGTAGATTTATTTAGTGACTTCACTCCAGATATCAACTCAAATTTGATCATATTATGATCACTATTTCCCAGCAGACCCAACACTGTTAACTCTTCTTCTATGCCCTGTATTCCACTAAGGACTAAATCTAAAATAGCTCCCACTTTTGTTGGTTCCAGGACCAGTTGCTCCAAGAAGCAGTCATTTATTATATCTAGGAATTTTACCTCCCTAGCACTCCCTGATGTAATATTTATTAAGTAATAATAATAATAATAACTTTATTTTTGTACCAGTATTGGGGGTACTTCAAATTGCCCATTTTTATACTGTAGCCTAATTTGTCAGCTTTCTTAATCTCTGTAAATATTTCTTCATCTGTCTGTACAGTCCTACCTTTATACTCCTTCCCATCACACAACAATAAGGATTCTACGCTGCAATGTCATGCAGAATGTTTATTTTGTTTAATTCCCTTTTTAACATAAGTTAACCCTCCCAAATTGATCTACTCTATCATTGCAATATAATTTGTACCCTGGTAACGTAGGGCTTCTTTTACTAAGCCGCGTTAGGGCTTTTACGCGCGGAATAGCGTGCACTAAATTGCTGCCTGCGCTAGACCTTAACGCCAGCATTGAGCTGGCATTAGTTCTAGCTGTGTAGTGCGGGTTTAGCGTGCACTAAAAACGCTAACGCGGCTTAGTAAAAGGAGCCCAGTGTACCATTGATTGTCCTCCTTCCAGCAGGTCTCTGAAATGCCTATTATATTTATCTCATCATGTAGTGCTATATGCTCTAACTCTCCCAACTTATTTTTTAGGCTTCTAGTATTTATATACTGACAGTTTGAATTGTGTTTATTTCTTGCATATACAGCTGCTTGAAGTTGACGGGGATAATTTGCATCCTTTACTCTGCTTTTCCCTTAAATACTTCTGGCTTTCTTTCACCATCATTAAAACCTCTCTTGGGATTCCTAAACAGAAACATAGAAACATGATTGCAGATAAAGGCCAAATGGCCCATCTAGTCTGCCCATCCGCAGTAACCATTATCGTTTTCTCTCTCCGAGAGATCCCACATGCCTATCCCAAGCCCTTTTGAATTCAGACATAGTCTCTGTCTCCACCACCTCTTCTGAGAGACTGTTCCATGTGGTAAGCAAATTAATGGAAACACTTTTAAAACAGAGAATGGTCAAGTTGCTGGAATCCTGTGGATTACAGGACCAGAGGCAACATGGATTCACTAGAGGTAGGTCTTGTCAGACAAATCTGATCAATATCTTTGACTGGGTGACCAGAGAATTCGATAGAGGATGTGGTGTATTTAGATTTTAGCAAATGTCCTGTTTCAATAATATCCTTTGGATATTTCACACCAAATCATCTGCAATGATTAAAGTGATTTGCTCAGAATCACAAGGAGCTTCCTTTTGATAGTTACTCTTTCATTTTGTTTTGGTTTGTATTCTCCACAATTTTTAACAATCCATTTTAGAATCTTTTACAAGATTAGCAGCCGAGCTTTTCTGAGCCCAAAGGAAGTTTGGATATCGAAAATGTAAGGTCCAAAAAGTGTATTTATTTATTTATTAGAACAAAACTTTTTTTTTTAGATTCTTCAAAGTGTTATCTTCTGTTTTTTTTAAAAAACGTTTTGTAGCATTTTCTGTTCTTATTTGTAGTTCTCTTTGCTTTTGTCCTTGAGTTGAACTAACTCTTGGTGATCATTGCTTTCTCCTGTGCAGTGTGAGGCACCATTATGTTGCTACTGTCCAGCATAGGAGAAGGAGGCATTGCTGCCAGAACTTGTTGGATCTAAGGCAATAGAGGGTTCAGTGTCTTGCATAAAGCCATAAGGAGCTGCCTTCCGTTCCTCTTCCTAATATACGAGGGATCTTCAAAATGTTTTTGCACTTTTATTTCTTTAAACACTGTTTATTTTTCACTCCATAAAACGCACCCTAAATTTAGAGGAGGAAAACAAGAAAAAAAACATTCTGAACCAAATTCTCCCTGCCAGGCTCTGCACCCAACCTTACACTCCTTGCCAGGCTCTGTACCCTGTCCCACTGCACTGCCCTGTCCTGTAACCTGCCCCCAGTACCTTTTTTAATCCCCCCTCTCTTTTTTATTGTACAACATTTTTTATTGGTTTCCAAAATAAATTACAACAGGGCATAGCCCAAAACAGAAACAAGTCCCAAACAAAACTGGAACAATAATCAAGAATACTACAGCATGAACCCCCCACCCCCTCCTAGAGCAGGGAGCAACCTCCAGTATGCAGAACAATGAAAAAAATTAAAACAACCGTTTTAACCACCGTCCCTTTTTAAAACACCCCTGTCCTGTCCGGTAGTGAAGATATAAATTTTTAACACCACTACCCCCCCTGGTTGGGCCTTTTAAAAATATCCCCAGTACCTTTTTTAATCCTCATTCCATTTTACAACACCTCTGTCCTGTCCCGTAGTGAAGATATACATTTTTAACACCCCCCCCCAGTCAGGCCTTTTAAAAACACCCCAGTACCTTTTTTAACCCCCGTCCCTTTTTAAAACACCCCCCGCCCAGTCCTGTCCCTCTTCAAATCTCCCCCATTGCCTGGTGGTCCAGCAGTGCATCGGCCAGCAGGTGCGAGCCCAACGCCCGCCTGCCTGGGCCCGTGCCGCCTCTTCCCATCCTGTTCACGAGAACTGAAGGCACCATTCGGAGGGTGGCACTGTCCCAGGCAGGCAGGTGGAAAGCTTGCCCCTGCTGGCCGACGCTGAAAACACCATTCAGAGAGAGTTTTGATTTTTATCTGTGATCTGATGCATTATGTATATTTTTTTAACTTGTTTATATGTTCATATATATATTCGTAGACTCCTGAAGTAGGCCTGTTTGGCCGAAACATGTACATGTTGAGTCATTGAGTCATTGGATGAATCATTGGGTTATTGGATGAATAAAGACATTTAAATCATCAGATGAGTTGAAGGACACTTTGGGCTCCTTTTACGAAGGTGCGCTACGGGTTTTACTGCACACACTGGATTAGCACATGCTATAGCACGCGCTAGCCAAAAATCTACCTCCTGCTCAAAAGGAGGCAGTAGCAGCTAGCGCACGCAGCATTTTAGCACACGCTATTCTGCATGTTAAGGCCCTAGCGCAGGGGTAGGGAACTCCGGTCCTCGAGAGCCGTATTCCAGTCGGGTTTTCAGGATTTCCCCAATGAATATGCATTGAAAGCAGTGCACGCACATAGATCTCATACATATTCTTTGTGCCATGTGCCTAAGGCTCCGCCCACAGGAGGGGCCTAAGGCTCCCGGGCCTATTCTGATTGGCCCAGGCGCCTTAGGCCCCACCAGTAGGCGGGGCTTTGGGACAGCTGGGCCAATCCGGCCCCATTCTGCTGTGGGCTGCCTGCCGGACGGACGGGTTTGGCACCCGTCTGTCCGGCCAACATTAAAAAGGTACGGGGAAGGGGAGTGGGGGGGTCGCGGGTCGGCTGGGGGGGCTGATCGGGGGTTCTGGGGGGCGGACGTTGGGGGGAGGGGGGTTTGTCGAGGGCAGGAGGGCCTGGGATCCCTCCTGCCCGTAATGTAGTGGGGGTGGGGGTAGAGGGGTCGCCTGGGCCAGGAGGGCTTGGGCTCCCTCTTGGCCCGATCGAGTCGGGGGGTAGTGGGTCACCTGGGCCAGGAGGGCTTGGCTCCCTCCTGGCCCGATCGGGGGGGGGGGGGGGGGAAGGCACGATCGGCAGGGCAAGAGGGCTTGGGCTCCCTCTTACCCCGATATCGGCGGGGAGTCGGCGGGGCAAGAGGGCTTGCCCCGATGTTGTCGGGGGGGGGGGGGGGGGGTTTGGCGGTTTGACATGGCAGGAGGGCTTGGGCACCCTCCTGCCTGGATCGTTGTGGGGGGGGGGATTCTGTAACCGGTGTTGTTTTTGACAGACACCGGTTACAGAATCCATCTTTTAGGCGAAGGACTGGCTCCTCCTTCGCCTAAAAGCCCTTCTGTTGGACGTTTGGGGCTTAGGCGTTTTTTTGTTTCATTATGGCTAAAAAGTGTAGACGTGGTGTGGGTGTACTTTTAGACGTAGTGGTGATTGGGCGTTTAGGCAGAGGAAGGCCATAATCAAAACATGGACTTTTGTTTTGGTTATGGACACTTTCCCTGCTTCTGGGTTGAACGTTTAGGGACTTAGGCCAAATGGGGACTTAGACGCTTTTTTTGATTATGCCCCCCTCCATGTCTTTTGGGACCCATCTCAATTAGAAATATTTCTTAAGGGAAAGAAGTAGGACTAGTTATTAGCATTTCTCAGTGGGGTTTTATAAGTATTGCGCCTTAGAAGGTATATAGGTTGTCGAAGGAGGGGAAGTTTATTCTTCTCCTTTTATACCTATTTTGATTTTCCTTTTTGATGTGTATTTAAATTACAAGAGATGTCTTCCTTCAATTGTGGGCTAGATGGATATTTACCTTATGATTAAAATTATTTTTTGGATGGTGTATAATTTTCTGTGATTCCATATCTTATTATGTTTAAATGGATGTAATATGTTGAAAATACTTAATAAATAAAATTAAAAAAGATGAAGGTTCTTTGGTTTCATAATACATTATCTTCTTTTGTTCCTTCATTTCTTACTCTATAATCAGGTACTACCCCACTGCAAGTAGATAAAATGTCTAAAGTTTTGGGTATTCTTTTAAACTATACCCTTACATTTGAACATTAAATTTCTAATTTATGGAGGAAGATTTTATATATTAAGAGGATACTTAGGCTAGTGAAATCGTGCTTTTTTGAACTTCATTTTGCACTTTAGTTCAAATGTTAGTGTTACCTCAACTTGATTACTGTAATTCTTTCTTTATATGTGAACTTAACATCAAAACTGATCAAAAAAATTGCAGTTGCTCCAGAATACTGCGGTTACCGGTAGATTAATTTTTCATCTAAAAATATAGGAAAGTGTTGCATTAGTGTATAAGAATCTTCATTGGTTATCAGTTGAGAGGCGAATTAAGTTTAAATCAGCTTGCATTGGTCATCGTATATTACAGACTGACTCTTCAGATAATCTGATTTTCCTTTTTTCTCATTTGCATTATTTTGCCACCAGATTATGTGGTACTTTATTACTACATTTTCCACAGATTAGAGGAGTACGGTATAAATGACAGCTCAACTCCTCTTTTGCTTATGCTGCCATTACAATTTGGAATAATCTACCTGTTTACATTAGGATAGATATCAATTACTTAAGGTTTTGTAAAAATTGGAAAACTTTTTATATGACTTGTAATAATATGATATTTTAATTATTGATTTTTGCATTTTCCTGTAGATTTTACAGCCTCTTTGAATGTAAATTGTCTTGAAACTTTTTGGTATAATGTTATTAATAAATTGCGTATTAGATTAGATTATTAGGAAATTTCCTGTCTCCAGATGGTTTACAATCTATGTTTGTACCTGAGGCAAAGGAGGATTAAATGAATTGCCCAAAATCACAAGGAGCCGTAGTGGAATTTGAACTGGCTTCTCTGGTTCTCAGCTTGTTGCTCTACCCATTAGGCTATAGAATGGATGTGATCCAAGAATCAAAAGTAGGTCCTTCGTACAGCAGTTCACAGCACTGCTACTGAATCACCAGGCCAACCAGAGTCTGACATCTATGGGGCTTTAATTATAATAACTCCCCTAAGTTTATTCAACCAATCTTGCTCCTGGATCCATCTTTTGCTCTTCAGGCCAGCATAAGCAGCTTTCACACCAGGGTCACCTCTTTGCTGAGTCTAGGAAGGCGTTACAGTCTGTAGGCTCCCATAGCAACAATTGTCACTATGACAGCTATATTATGGAGAGGAAGATGAAAGAATATAATTTATTTATTTATTCATTCAGTTTTCTATACCATTCTCTCAGGGGAGGTCAGAATGGTTTGCATGAATTTATTCAGGTACTTGAGCATTTTCTTCTGTCTGTCCCGGTGGACTCACAATCTATCTAGGCGACCCGGTCGACATTGTTATCTGGATTTTCAGAAGGCAATTGACAAGGTTCCGCATGAACGACTACTTTGAAAAATTGCAAGCTACGGAATCGAGGATGAAATACTCACGTGGATTAAAAACTGGCTGGAGCATAGGAAACAGAGAGTGGGGGTAAATGGACAATACTCGGACTGGAAGAACGTCACCAGTGGGGTGCTGCAGAGCTCAGTGCTTGGACCCGTGCTCTTCAACATCTTTATAAACAATCTGGACATTGGTACGACGAGTGAGATGATTAAATTTGTGGACAATACAAAGTGATTCAGAGTAGTGAAGACATAGGGGGATTGCGAAGATCTGCAACACAACATAATCAAGCTCGAGGAATGGGCATCAATATGGCAGATGAGGTTCAATGTGGATAAGTGTAAAGCGATGCATGTAGGTAACAAAAATCTAAAGCACGAATACAGGATGTCCGGGGCGGTACTTGGAGAGACTTCCTAGGAAAGAGACTTGGGAGTTCTGATCGACAAGTCGATGAAGCCGTCCATGCAATGTGTGGTGGCGGCGAAAAGGGCAAACAGAATGCTAGGAATGATAAGGAGATCACGAACAGATTGGAGAGGGTTATCATGCTGCTGTACCGGATCATGGTGCGCCCTCACCTGGAGTACTGTGTCCAGCACTGGTCACCGTACATGAAGAAGGACACGGTACTACTCGAAAAGGTCCAGAAAAGAGCGACTAAGATGGTTAAGGGGCTGGAGGAGTTGCCGTACAGTGAAAAATTAGAGAAACTGGGCCTCTTCTCCCTCGAACAGAGGGAGACTTAGTAGATAAGGACTGGTTGTGCACCCTCTCCAAGGTAGGGAGAATAGAAATAGACGGCAGATAAGGGCCACGGCCCATCTAGTCTGCCCACCCTAATGACCCTCCCCTACCTTTGCCTAGTGAATAGAGCCCACGTGTCGATCCCATTTGGCCTTAAAATCAGGCACGCTGCTGGCCTCAATCACCTGCAGTGGAAGACTGTTCCAGCGATCAACCACCCTTTCAGTGAAAAAGAATTTCCTGGTGTCACCTCGTAGTTTCCCGCCTCTGATTTTCCACGGATGCCCTCTTGTTGCCGTGGGTCCCTTGAAAAAGAAGATATCTTCTTCCGCTACGATGCGGCCCGTGAGATACTTGAACGTCTCGATCATGTCCCCCCTCTCTCTGCGCTCCTCAAGCGAGTATAGCCGCAGTTTGTCTAACCTCTCTTCGTACGGGAGATCTTTGAGTCCCGAGACCATCCGGGTGGCCAGTCTCTGAACCGACTCCAATCTCAGCACATCTTTGCGATAATGTGGTCTCCAGAATTGCACACAGTATTCCAGGTGGGGCCTCACCATGGATCTATACAATGGCATAATGACTTCCGGCTTACGGCTGACGAAACCCCTGCGAATGCAACCTAGGATCTGTCTTGCCTTGGATGAGGCCTGCTCTACCTGGCTGGCAGCCTTCATGTCCTCACTGACGATCACCCCCAAGTCCCGTTCTGCAACCGTTCTTGTTAGGATCTCACCATTAAGAGTATAAGTCTTGTATGGATTGTGGTTGCCTAGGTGCATGACTTTGCATTTTTTGGCATTGAAGCTGAGTTGCCAGGTCCTAGACCAGCGCTCCAGTAGGAGTAGGTCGTGCATCATGTTGTCGGGCATTGAATCTTCGTCCGTTGTGCTTTTTCCCACTACATTACTTAGTTTGGCGTCATCGGCGAATAATGCTATTTTACCTCGAAGCCCTTCTGCCAAGTCTCTTATAAAGATGTTGAATAGGGTCGGTCCCAAGACCGAACCCTGTGGCACTCCACTGATCACCTCCGTCATTTCTGAGGGGGTGCCGTTCACCACTACCCTTTGAAGCCTACCACCAAGCCAGTTCCTAACCCATTTCGTCAATGTGTCACCTAATCCTATAGAACTCATCTTGTTCAGCAACCTGCGGTGTGGTACGCTATCGAATGCTTTGCTAAAGTCCAGGTACACGATGTCCAGGGACTCCCCAACATCCAGCTTCCCCGTCACCCAGTCAAAGAAGCTGATCAGGTTGGATTGACATGATCTTCCCTTAGTAAATCCATGTTGACGGGGGTCCCGTAGATTTTCCTCATCCAGGATCTTATCCAATTGTCGTTTGATCAGAGTTTCCATAAGTTTGCTCACTATAGATGTTAGACTCACTGGTCTGTAGTTTGCTGTCTCCATCTTTGAGCCTTTCTTGTGGAGTGGAATGACGTTAGCCGTCCTCCAGTCTTCTTCACCCAAAGAGTGGTAGAGAACTGGAACGCTCTTCAGGAGTCTGTCATAGAGGAAAACACCCTCCAGGGATTCAAGCCAAAGTTAGACAAGTTCCTGCTGAACCAGAACGTATGCAGTTAGGGCTACTCTCAGTTAGGGTGCTGGTCTTTGACCAGAGGGCCACCGCTTGAGCGGACTGCTGGGCATGATGGACCACTGGTCTGACCCAGCAGTGGCAATTCTTATGTTCTTATCTAATGTACCTGGGGCAATGGGGAGATTAAGTGATTTACCCAGGGTCACAAGGAGCAGTGTAGGTTTGAACCCACAACCTCAGGGTGCTGAGGCTGTAGCTTTAACCACTCGCTCTCACAGCTGTAGGTGGAAACCCAGAGGAAAGTAAAGAGTCAAAAAATTTGAGGGAATAAGACTTCATATGCCGACTTATTATTTTGGTAAAGCAAAATCTAATATTATCAATTGTATAAAAAAGCCAACCTGGAGGCCAAAAAGCTATACTACTCTCAACAACTATTAAAGACCCCCAATAGATTTAAAAAACCTTTTTCAACTAACAAAACAGATACAACGTTGCAAGGAGACAATGGATGCCTTAACACTGAATGCAACAGCGAAATGCTTTCAGACTACTTTGCTGGCAAAATACGGTCTCGCCTCAACTCCATTGCACTACAGACATCATCTCCCCATGACTCAGACAAGATAATAAAACTACAACTGGGAACCCAACTCACTTTGAAACTGACTCCCATGATGACATCACCAAGATACTAGATGCTATTTGCCCTTTTGGTTCCAACCTGGACCCCTGTTCACCATGCCTTCTGGTGACTGTGAAAGATGCCTTTGTAGACTCCATCCTTCCTCTCATCAACACCTCTCTAAAAACAGGCATAGTGCCCGCAAACTGGAAGTCAGCGGTCATCAAACCAATCTTGAAAAAACCCGTGCTCGACCCTAACGTGCACAGCAACTGTAGACCTATCTCCAAGATCCTGGAAAAAACAGTGTTGAACCAATTACACGCCTTCATCGATGAACAAAGAACCCTATCTCCCTTCTAATCCACAGTATTGAAACCGTCCTTCTTGACATCATTGACGATTGCTGGAAACTCATGGATAAGGATAATGATGTCCTCCTGGTGCTTCTGGATCTTTGCATGGCGTTCAACATTATTGACTATCCTCTCCTCATTGTTCGGCTCTCTGAAATTGGAATCTGAGACACTGCATTACGATGGTTCACCTCCTTTCTGAATAATAGATCCCAAATATGGTATTCCGCAGGGGGCTCTGCTATCCCCCCTATTATTCAATCTCTATGTTAGACCAATCCTAGACATAGCCTGCAAATACCAAATAAAATTCACTCCTTCGCAGATGACATCCAACTATACCTATTGCTAGGAGAAAACTGCGATATCCAGATTGCAAAACTCCTAAAATGCCTCTCAGAAATCAAAAACTGGATGACCATCAACAAATTGCAACTAAACGCTTCCAAAACGGAACTCCTTTGGATTTGCAAAGAATGCTACAGCCGCACCCGACCCTTGCTATCTTAACAGGTCGTCCAAGTTCCGATAATCAAACCAAATTTCTGGATGTATCCAGGGACATTTTAGGCCTCTGAATGCTGCTGTGCGCCCAGAGCTGAAAGGGGCGTATCTGGAGAAGTGGTTAGGGCGGGATGTGGGCCGATGTGGGCTTAGTCATCCTGCAGGGATAATCAAATGTTTCATGAGACTTCCTGGATGAAACTTATACGTTGTGACTTAAGACGATGTAAAAGCAGGTATAAGTGGCAAAAAGGTATCCAAAGTGACCAGATAACCACTGCAGAGACAACATAAAGACCCCCACACACTTCTCCAGTGATCACTGACCCCCTCACACTGCCACAAATATCAGAATAAAAAAGTACATACCTGTCACCGGAACAACAGCACCTGCTATAGAAAAGCCTAGTAGAGCTGCATACAGGTGTGTTAAGTACCTTGAGGAGGGGGCTAGTGAACCATAGAGAGGAGGACCCAGGCTGCTCATAAGCCACTCTAACCACTACATTCAAGGCGGAAAATGTGAGTCCACCAAAATTCCCCCAAACCCTACTCTACTGCCATATAGGTGCCACCTGCAGCCATAAGGGCTATTGGGGTTATAGACATATGGGTATATACTTCTTTCTCTGTATTCATGGGTTTATTACTCGCAACTTTGATTATTTGCGTTTTTTTGCCTCCCAAATGATAATAAATTTTAAAGGCTGCCTCTGATTTATCCCTGCGTCCCGGACCTCTCCAGACCTTATCTGGTGGTCTAGTGGTGAAGCGGGGCAGGAGCGATCTTCCTGCACTGTGCAGAACCGTCAACAAAAGTGGCTGCCATGAGTTCCCGTTGTAGTCTCGTGAGACACGGGAACTCATGGCAGCCATTTTTGTTGACGACTCTGCATGGGGCAGGAGTATAGGATGATCGCTCCTGCCCTGCTTCACCGCTAGACCACCAGGTAAGCAGGAGGGAAGTAGGGGTGGGTCAGAGTTGGTCCTAAAAATTATTTGTGATTTTCCATATTTGCGGGCCAGCTCTACCCCTAATCCCTGTGAAAACGGAAGGAGAAGTTTAGTATGTTTTAGGGGGCTCACCATAAGGGAGTTCTGGTGAGATGTTTATGTGGCACTCTTTTTGTTAAGTTCACAGCAGTGCCCTGTGAGGTGCCCCACTGTTCTGTTGACATGTCTGGGTGGCCAGTCCATCATGATGCTGGTCCCTCCCACATCCAAATAGTCTTGTTCTGGGCTTTTGGGACTTGGATGAATTTTTGGTTGAAAATGTGGTATAAAGATAGGCGTACTGGTGGTCTGGACTATCAATGGCTTGGACGTCCAGATAGACGATTTCCGAAAAAAAAAAAAAAAATATTCTAGATGTATTATTCAAATATAGACAATTTCCCCCTGCCAACTTAGGGTGTCTAGCACCATATGTCCGAATCGGACTTAGACGTATCTTTTGATTATGCCCCTCCACATATATTGGTATTAGATCCCTAGTGTGTTTCTAGTTAGGATAAAAACTTTTATTGAAAAAACTTGCACTGTTAAGGATAGCTATGGCAAATTGTAACCTGTAAACTCTATCCCCCTCTTCTACAAAGCCGTTCTAGCGGCTGCCGCACAGTAACAGCCCCGAAGCCCTTTAAATCTCTATGGGCTTTTGGGCCGTTACCGCGTGGCAGCCGCTAGTGCGGCTTTGTAGAAAAGGGGGTATATTATGTTTATTGGTATTTGACCCCTAGTATGTATCAAATTAGGACATTGTACTGTAATTGTGTCATATTGTAACCTGTTAACTGTATTTTATATATGTTTAACCTGTAACCTGTTCTGAGCTCTTTGGGGAAAACAGGATAGAAAACAAATTAAATAAATAAATTAAAATATCTTAAGCTTGAAAATTCCATCTACAGTTAAAAGTTGTAGTCCTTCTGCATTCATACAATCACCATACTAAATTGTGTGTTTATTCTAAGACATTTAACACCCCCCCCAACAGTGAAAAAACATGGTCTATAGAATTTTTTTTTATTTTATTTATTTATTTATAAAATTTAAACATTTATTATCAAGCATAATCTTGTACAGAAAGTGAGATCAAGAAAACATAATATTATTTACTTTCCAACCTGAAAGTAATTCAAAATAATAAATAAAAGAAGATATTCATCATAACTTAATCACACACTAGTCCTCAAATTAGGATCCAAGGTTAATAATAAGAGTAGAAATTAAATTAAAGAAAAAAAACATTTTAACAAGAAAGATCGCTTAAACTGCTACTGGGAAGTGAGCTAATTATTATCACAATGGTACTGATGGTTCTACAAATTCAAGACGTTTCGCAGAAAGGAAAGCAGTCAAGTGAGCTGGTTCTACAAATACATATTTCAAAGAATGGTATCTTATGACACATTTACAAGGGTACCTAAGAAAAAATAAACCCCCTATTTTAGTCACTCCTGATTTTAACATTAAGAATTCCCTTCTTCTCTTCTGAGTCTCTTTCGAGACATCAGGAAATATCTGGATGTGGAAACCCAGAAAGTCCTTGGCCCTATTTTTAAAAAAAAGTTTAAGAATCCAATCCTTGTCTGGGGCCAAAGCCACAGTCAATAAGAGAGTGGCTGGAGTAGCCAGTTCTCTATCTGATTGCTCTAACAAAGTGGAAACGTCCAAGGTTTCTTTCTGTGGTATTCCTTCATCTTCTTTCTTTTGAGGATCCTGATTTCTTATAGGTAAATAATAAATCTTTGTAAGAGGTGGTAAGGAATTTTCAGGTATTTTAAGGATTTCCAGAAAGTACCGCTTTATCATATCTCGTGGAGAAATTGATAATACTTTAGGAAAATTAATTAAATGCAAATTGTTAATCCGAATATTGTTATCTAAAGCTTCCAATTTTCTCTTCATAATCGTGTTATCTTTAACAAATAACTCTTGATTACTCTTAATTGTTTTTAAATTCTTCTTTTCTTCTTGGATATCTAATTTCAGTGATATAGTCTCTTCCTTTAAAGTTTTTATCTCTTCTTTCTGGATTTGTACTTCTTTATCCAAATTTTTTACCTGTAAGTTAAGGGCATTTCCAAAATTGGATACTAAATCCCAAAGAGAGTCTAGAGTGACTTCAGAAGGTCTAGCAGGAGAAACAAAAATTTCTTGTGTCATTAATGAATGTTCACTTGGTTGTTTTACCTCTCTGGACGGAGCCTTGATCCCCTTTAACTAGAGTTGTTCCTGCCGCTGGTTTTTCTGAAAGGAGTAATTCACTTTCAGTTTCAGCTGTCTTCAGTAGCAAGCCCTCCGACGTACTGGCCTCTCGAGAGGAAAACACTTCCTCCTCCGATGTGCTCTCCTCTCGCGGCGAGCTTGCTCCCAGCGGCAACGGCTGTAGGGGCGGTGACCTCACGTCGGGGCTCAGCGAGACTTCCAGCCCAAGGGAGTTCGCCGCGGCACTACTCTCTGCTGGCGCTCCAAGCGGGCGATTCCCCGACGAAACCTGCTCATTCAAAAGACGCCTGAAAATGGCATCCACTGCGGGCAAAGGGGTCTCCAAGGGTCGGGAGGCTCCACCAACGCTTCTTCCCCTTCTCTTAGGCATTTCTCCAAAGGTAAGCGAGACACTCCTAAGCGTCCTCTCAGCAGCAGCAAGCGGCAGCCATCTTGGATTCCTGGTCTATAGAATTTAGTATTTTATACTGTTTGGAATTTTCCACGCTGAAGAAGTTTCATCTTTTTTGGAGCTGCACTGCCACCATGTGGACAGATGTTTGAAATAATACATTTTCGCACTGCTACCAACTTAGTCATGTCAACAATGGACTTGGATTTTTAGGCTTAATCTAGTGCAAACTAAAAGACCTATGGCATTAGTAATTTTGCATACATACCTTTCCCATTTATAGTTGTTGCAGTATAGGTGATTGTGGGCTGAAAGTGTTTTCTTTCACAGTCTGCATTTGTAACCTAAAATGAGGGGCTATTAGGAGGTGAAATAATGAACCATATACAGTAGTTTGGGTTACACTGTTATCCTTTTGTGGACATACCTGGTTGAACTTCAGTGTTCAAAATGAAGGCTTCTGTACTCAGCCCACTCAAATATATTTCTCTGACCTGATTGTGTAAGAAGAATCAACATTGTCCATTAATACAGAAATGGAGATAAAACAGAGCATATGAGCCATATCCATTGAAGTTATCTGAAATCTGAAGAATTATTTATATCTTTTTTCCATTGGTTCTTACATAAAAATGTTTAATATTAATATACTATGTTTACAGACACTTTTCATGTGATCTATTTCTTTCAACCAAGAACATAAACCTTGACAAGATCTTAATCCTGTTTACTTCATGGTTTTTTTTTCTCTCACGCTCTCATTGCTCCACTTCTTCGCTATTAAATGCTTGAAGGTACTGTAATTTCTGTATTTGTCATCCTTTATTATAAAAATCATAATTATATTCAAACAATTTTTGTGTTCAAAACAATTTTTATTGAGCTGTGCACAGCACAATCAAACAGTTACAACTCAGTCTGACATGTTACAGCTCAATTTAACCAGAATACCAGAAATACCCCAATCCTACTCCTCCTTCCTGGTCCCCACCTCAATAATACAAGGCACTCTAAGGCAGGGGTGTCCAACCTGCAGCCTGAGGGCCACATGCAGCCCGTGAAGTATTTTGCGTGGCACCAGTCGAAGGCAATGCAGTGTGTTCCTCTGCTGCCCCCGGGTGTTTACTGTCTTGCCGGCTCCCTCCTCTGTCATGCTGCAGCGTTTGCTTGGCCCCAGAAACATTTTTTTCAGCCAATGCGGCTCAGGGAAGCCAAAAGTTTGGACACCCCTGCTATAAGGTCAAACAATTTTAGCAGAAAGGTCCCGAAGTGTTCAGCCATTCAAGTTTCAACTGCGGGCAGCAGAAGTCAGTGTTGTCCAGAAGGGTTCCCATATGGTCTGAAAGCACACTCCCTAACGGGACAAAAAGTCAGTTTTCCAGTGCAATAGGTGAGACATTCTTGACAGACGGGTTGTGTCCACATGGCCATCTGCAGAAGGAATCCACACTGGATATTTTCTTTGAGCCTCTGCTGTATTTCACTAGGTTCCTTAGCACCACCTAGTTTTTCCTTTGTGCAAGCGTGCCAGCAGGAGTGTGTTTGTTCTGCTCTCCACAATTTATATTTTATTCGGTGTGTTTTTCATCCCTTTTTGGGGGTTTCTGCTGCTTGGAGTGATTATTCAGCTCTGCCTGACAGGCCAATCCCTGATTGGTACCTGTCAGTCAGCCTGCATTTACTTCATAGGAGCTTGGGGCCGATCCCCTCTTTCTCCTTCTGTCGAATGAAGGTTCGAGCACAGGCTGTTTGGCATCTGTTGGAGACTCGGTGGTGTCTCGCAGGTTGCCAGTTGCGTCTTCTCACCTTCGCCCATCCCTGAGCGTGTCTGTTGGTCTGCTGGGGTGGAGATACAGTCAGGCATAGGGTCTGACTAGCAGCCCGAAGATCAGCATTGCCAAGGCATTCCCAGCATGAGGCAGTGATTTTCTGATTCCAGCTATTGAAAGAGCTGAGGCAGGTTGCAGTATATGTTCAGCACAGGCTACAGAGAGTATAGGCTGTAACAGCCTGTGAGGTGAATCAGGGGAGGTTTGAAATTCAAAGTTTTGAGGGTTTCTGCATATCCCCCTGTGTTCCCCCTCCTGAAAAATACTAAAATTGCTTTTTTATAGTTTGTTTAATGTAACAAATATTGCATTTTTGGTGCAACTTTCTTAGTGGTGGCCATCTTGGATTTTTAGCGATTTTTTTTTCAAAAGCTCCCTGCTTCTCCAAAACTGCAATTTTGCCTCTAAATGTGTTGGGATGCAGTCCTTGGGCTCTCCTGATGTGAATTCTTGCCAGGATTGCGAAAATTTAGCACCTCGAGCGTTCTTGCACCATGTGCTGCATGGCGTGCCTGGGATAGGCGGCAGAATCCAGCTTAAGGTCCTGTTGAAGCAGGTGACCAAACACTCAGCTAGCTCGGTGGGGTGCCCTCTTTATTTGTGGGGCTTAGTTCAGCTGCTAGTTCTGTGCACCTGGCTGCGGACCCTCCACAGCCTAAGAAGCACAAAGTTGTCATTAAAGGGTGACTCTATGCCCCAGGAGCCAGAGGCTTTCTCTGAATTTATGAAACATTTATGGAATGAGTTTCAAAGCCAATGTTCTTCCCCTGCGTAGTCCCACTCCGCCTTAGATGTGTCTCTTAGTGGCATAGCTTCTATGGACGCTCTCATTTCAGTCAGCCGCTGTTCTTGTGCTTGCCTGATCCTGACCTGGGGGATCCTGATGATGATGATCAGCTTGCTGACCCCTTATTTACAAGTGCAGGGCTTCCAGGGACAGGAGATCAAGGACTTTGTGCTGGATCTGCAAATCCCTCTGGGGTTTTGGAGCCTTGCTGTGATCCCACGGTTCTGCATTTATTTAAGTCTGCAACTTTACCAGATCTTATTTTGGAGTCTTTGCAGGAGTTGAATTTAGTCACTCAGCTGACTCCGTTCACTTCTTCCTGGCTTTATGGTGTGCACTCACAGACTTCCACCTTTCCTTGGCACCCTGATATGAGCATTATAATTTCATAACAATTTGATTCTGCAGATTGTACTCTTAAGATAGTGAGAGCCATGTCTCTTGTATCCTCTGGCACAGGAGTACCAACAGCTTCTGGGTCAACCTAGGGTGGATTGTTTGTTAGTGCAGGTAACTAAGCGCACCTTTCTACCCAGTGAAGGTGGTGTGGTGCTTAAAGATATGTAGGACCGCTGTGTGGATGTGGTCCTCCAGAGACTTTTTGATGCAGCTACTTTAGGCATAAAAGCTGCTTCGGTGGCGTCCTTTGTCTCACACGCCTGTCTTTCTCGACTGCACACACTGGAGAGTGAGGCTGTGGATCCTCATCAGCTTCTTTTGGCTGGGTTAGATTATGTTGATGGTGCATTGTATGACCTTATGCAGGTTTTGGCTAAGGTGTTGGCATACTCCATTTCTGCCTACAGGATGCACTGGATCAGGCAATGGGTTGGTGATTCCACTTCCAAGGCTACTTTGGCTAGACTTCCCTTTAAGGGGCAGTTATTGTTTGGCAAGAGCCTGGATGACCTCATGAATTCTATGGTGGACTGTCGCCCTAAGACAGCAGACCGAAGACGTCTAGAGCAGGGATCTCAAAGTCCCTCCTTGAGAGCCGCAATCCAGTTGGGTTTTCAGGATTTCCCCAATGAATATGCATTGAAAGCAGTGCATGCACATAGATCTCATGCATATTCATTGGGGAAATCCTGTAAACCCGACTGGATTGCGGCCCTCAAGGAGGGACTTTGAGACCCCTGCTCTAGAGGTTCTGGTCACTCTAATTTTCGTGGCTCCCGATGATCCCGCCCGTATGTGAGTGCCAAGTTGCAAAGATTTTCCCAGGGCTCCTGGCCCAGATATGCCTGCTACAGATGATCCCAGCCTCCCATCCTTCACCCTCTACCAAAAAGGCGCAATGACGCCATGCCAAGGGATGCTCCTCTATAGATAAGGGGCAGACTCTCAGCGTTCCTGTCCATCTGGGTTCGCATTTCGTAGAATCAGTGGGTCTTGGACATTATTCAGTTGGACTACAAGCTGGAATTTGCCCAACTTCAGATGAACTGGTTTGTGGACTCTCCCATGGGTCGTCCAGACAAGGCGCTCTTAGTTCAAGCCACTGTTCAATGCTTGCTGGATATTCAAGCTATAGAGCCATTGCCGCCTGTACTCCCAGGCTCAGTCATATACTCTATGTACATTATTGTGCCAAAGAAAATCTCCGAAGATTGCAGTCCTATTCTGGATCTTCAGCACGTGAATGCGGCTCTCAAGGTTCATGCTTTTGCATGGAGACAGTGTGATCGGTTATTGCAGCAGTGGCCCCGGGAGAGTTCCTTGCCTCTGGATCTCATGGAAGCCTACTTGCACATTCCGATATTTCCAGCCCACCGCAAATTCTTGCCGTTTCATGTCCTGGCACAACATTACTAGTTCTCAGCTCTTTGGGCTGCCAACAACTCCCTGTACTTTTACCAAGGTGATGATGGTCATAGCAGTTTACCTGCAAAAAATGGATTTATAGGTTCACCCTTACTTGTATGACTGGCTGATCAAGGCTCTCTCATTGGCCGAGGATCAGCATACAGTGAATCAGGTGATCCAGGTGCTGGAGGACCAGGGCAGGATGGTGAACTACAGAAAAAGCAATCTGATACCCACAACAATCGCTGGAATATCTGGGAGTTCTCCAACACAGCCGCGGGCCATGTCTGTCTTCCTGAGGCATGCAGACTAAAACTGTGTGCCCAGATTTCTTCTCTTCTGGAGCTGCCAGTTCCTTTGACATGGGACTATCTTCAGGTCCTGGGGTTCATGGCGGCCACAATAGATGTAGTACCATGGGCGAGAGTGCACAAACGTCCTCTCCAGCATGTCTTACTCTCTCGCTAGGCTCCAAACAGGGATGCTTTACAGTCTTGTCTTCCCTGGACTCAGGTAATGGGCCAGCATGGCTTGATGGCTTCTCCTGCACTTGTTCTGCAGGGGTCTTCCACTGCAGATTGCCTCCTGGATTGTGGTGATGACAGATGCCAGTCTTCAGGGCTAGGGAGCCCACTGCAATTTTCCCATCCAGGGGAGTTGGACACCCTCTCAGAGGAAATGGTCAATTAAACGGTTGAAGCTGAGAGCCATTCGACTGGCTTTGATGCAATTGCAGAAGACTCTGGAGGGCCAAGCAGTCAGGGTCTTCTCTGACAATGCAATAACAGTAGCCTATGCGAATCACCAGGGAGGGACCAAGAGCACCCCTCTGGCTCAGGAAGCCCACCTTTTCTTTTCTATGGGCAGAACCATCATCTCCAGGTGATATCAGCAGTGCATGTGGTGGAAGTAGACAATGTCCAAGTTGACTTTCTCAGCAGACAGACTCTGGATCTGGGCGAGTGGGCCCTGTCCTCAGCTGCGTTCTGAGTCATAGTGTGGTGCCGGAGCTGGCCCCACTCGACCTAATAGCCACAGCAAAGAATACAAAAGCGGATAGTTTCTTCAGTTGCAGATCTGGACCTAGAAGCAAGGGTCTCGATGCTCTAGTGCAGCCATGGCCTCCGGAGATTCTCCTGTGTGTCTTTCTTCCCTGGCTATTCGGCAGATTGTGATCCACCCAGGCTGTGTCATTCTGGTGACTCCAGATTGGCCTCACAGACTGTGGTACACAAATCTGATGCATCTTTGCAAGGGTCACAGCCTTCAGCTGAGCGCCCATCCAGACCTGCTTATGCAGGGTTCAGTCTGCATGGAGGACCTGGGTCACTTTGCTCTTACGGCATGGCTCTTGAACATGCAGCCTTAAAACACAAAGGTTATTCTGATATGGTTATTGACACTCTTCTCAAGTCTAAGAAGTCATCCACAGTTTCTGCTTATGCTAAGGTATGGAAGGTTTTCCAACTTTGGTGCACTCAGGACCAGATGGACCCTTTTCGTCTCCGATCTCAGTGATTATTGCCTTTCTGCAAGCTGAATTTGATAAAGGACTCACTGTAGCATCTCTTCAGGTCCAGGTAGCTGGGCTCTCTTGTTTTAGAGCCTGGGATAGTCGTTCTTCTTTGGCATCTCATCCTGATGTTGCTAGGTTTCTAAAGGGGGCTCTTCACATCAAACCGTCAGTTCAGCAACCATTCCCTTTTGGGACCTTAACCTGGTGCTGTCTAGCCTCACCAAGGCTTCTTTTGAGCCCCTTTGGGATGCTTCCCTCTTGGACTTGACACTCAAGACCGTGTTTCTGGTTGCTATTACCTCAGTGCAGCAGGTCTCGGAACTTCAGGCTCTTTCTTGTAGGGGACAGTTCTCTGCATCTCAGAGCCTAGGATTTCCATGTGTATGATTTGTTCCTTCCTTCCTTCCTTCCTGCCGAAGGTGGTTTTGGCTTTCCATGTTATTCAGGAAGTGTGTTTGCCTGCTTTTCAGCCTACTGGTTCCAGGACACAAGATCGCTTTTTGAAGAGACTTGATGTACGCAGAGTGCTTCTTCGCTGCCTGGAGGCTACTAATGACTTATCTCTCTGACCATCTGTTTGTGCTGACTCATTTTGTTCAGCGGGGTGCTTCCACTTCCAAGGCCACGATTTCCAGATGGATCCAAAGGGCCATTTCAACAGCCTATATTCTTTCTGGGAAACAGTCTCCTGTTTCCATCAAGGTGCATTCTACCAGAAGTGTGGCTTCTTTGTGGGACAAATCTAGAGCTGTCTCTCCTGAGGAGATCTGCAGGGTGGCAACATTGTCCTCTTTACACAGGTTTGACAAGTTTTACAGAGTGGTTGTAGTAGCAAGACCAGGACTCTGGGTCCTTTGGGTCCTCGGTCTTACGGGCCGGCGCAGTAAGGCCGCTCTAGCTTTTGGGGGACGGCTTTTGTATGTTCCATCTGTTTAGAATGTCTCACCTATTGCACTAGATAAAGAGATTATGTACTTACCCTGGTAAGCTCTGGAACCAAGCTCTTTCTTGGTTCCTTTCAGTCCTTGGGGGCTGGGAAGAATACTGTATATATGTTACTTTTTCTGCAGGAGTTGTTTCTGTACTCCTTTGAAGCCTTTGCAGTTGATGTTTTAATGTTATATATTGAGCAGAACGGTTGTTACTGTCCTTGATTGCCATGAGTGTCTCTTTTTCATGTTTATTTGGTGGCTCTTAGTGCTTGGGTACTAACTGTAGGTGGAACTAAGTAGCCCAGTGAAGTACAGCAGAGGCACAAAGAAAAAATCCAGAGTGGATTCCTTCTGTAAATTGCATGTGGCCATGGTCGCACTACCCATCTGTCTAGAATGTCTCACCTATCTACTGGAAAAAAGCTTACTAGGGTAAGTACATAATCTCTTTATATCTCTCCATTCCCAAGCCAAAACATGAAGCATCTTAGTGCACCATAGTTGCCAGGATGGACCCTCAGAGTCTAATCACTTAATCAATATACTCTTAAAGGCCACCAATATCGACCAGTGAAGAAATGCACTCATTCCTTTCTTCCATCGATTATATGAAGGCAGCAGGCTAAACAAGATAACAGGTCCTGGACAAATTGTGATTCTTGAAAGGGTCCAATTATAATCAAAGATATGCTTCCAAAATACAACTATGAGGGGGAAATTCCACAGTATATGTCCCAATCTGGCTTCTACATGCCTGCAATTAGGGCAAGTAGTATCTGCTTTTAGCTTCATGAGATGGGCCCTCCTGGGGGAAGATAGAGAACCTTAACAATATCTTATATTGCAGTTCCCAATAGTTTATATAAGTAGTTAATAAATGTCCTCTGGGAGGATACAATTTAAATCCCCAGACCAGGTTCACTGAATTAATTGTTATTGTCTAATCCTATAACAACCTATGATGGAATCTTAGAGGCAACTTCATCTGGGAACCCTTCATCTGGGAACCCAAGGTAAATGCTGTTGATATTAAATCTTGATGATCAAAGTCAAGATCAGATGGGGACAGCCGCTGCATATAATGGTGATTCTGAAGATAGGTAAACACATCCCTCTGTGGTAAGTTAAATTCCTTACTGAGAGATGAAAAGGACTGAAGTTTCTCATCCTCCATAACAAATTGAGAAAGGAACCTTATCCCCTTAAGGTCCCAAGCCAAAAAGGTAGGATTATTCAAGCCTGGGGAAAAATTGCCATTATGCCGGTTGGGCAGGAAAGAGGAAACATCGGTATTACTCCTAAGCAATCTACAAACCCATCATCAGACCTGTCTCAATGGCTTATAAAGACATAATGGCCAACTACAGAAGGCTCCAGGCAAGGCACTTCATTTAAATAGGCAATGAAAATAGATAGTTCTAGATTTGTGGAAAATAGATAGTTCTAGATTTGTGTTTGTAAAATCCTTGGTACTCCTAAACCAAACATTAATATGTCTCAAACGGCAACTGATAGACATGTTTCGTAAATTCAACAGTCCCAGACTACACTTATATAAAGGTTTTGTTGCAGCCGTGTGGGAGAGCCTGACTTGTTTCCCTTTCCATAGATTTAGTTGAATCATTTTAATAAGCTTACACTCATCAGACCCTGTCAAATATAAGGATAGCACCTGGAAGATGTACAGCCAATGTGGTATTATTAGCATATTATATAAAGGCTTATTCTGCCCATTAATGATAATGGATGTACCTGCCAAAACTGTACCTGTGAGCGAGTAAATGAAAGATGGTATATGAACCCCTAAATATTTGAAGGATATCGCTGCCCACTGTGTTTGTACATCAGGTAAAGAGGGTAGAGCTATAGACTTAACAAGATTGAGTCTAAACCCAGAAAAGAATCCATATTTGTCTATAAGTTCAAGAGCTAATTTCAAAGAGGGCTCTGGCTGGGTTAGGACAAGTAAGAGATCATCTTCAAATGCTGAACATCCTTGTTGGGTCCCTTTTCAATAGGGAATGAGTCAGTACAGATACCAATAATGAGCAACTATGCACTGGAGGCGGAATATAGTGCCTTAATGTCCTCATCCCTTCAGGCCAATGTGTTGTAAAATATGAAAAAGAAAGGACCAGTTGACATTATCAAACACCTTAGCGGCTTCCATACTGGCTAATATGGAGGGAAACTGTCCATGCTGACAATGTGCTAAGACAAGCAAAACCTTATGAATATTACAAACATATTGACAACCTTTGACAAATCTCACCTACAAGGTCTAGAACATACGAGGCCAAACAAGCAGTCAAAATACTGGCTAATAACTTAAGATCTATGTTATTCAATGAGATAGGCCTATAAGAGTCTGGAGAAACTGCTGGTTTTCCAGTTTTCAAAATCGGAGAAATTAAGGCCTCATTGGATAAATGTGGAAACGTTCCCTGTTTGATGGCCTTGAAAGCAGTGCATGCAAATAGATCTCATGCATATTCATTGGGGAAATCCTGAAAACCCGACTGGAATACGACTCTCGAGGACCGGAGTTCCCTTCCCCTGCCTTAAATAATTCTTTAGTATTGTTGTAACTTTCTTTTTCCCCTCTAATCCATTTGTTTATATATTTTTTAAATCAAAATTTTTCTTCCTCTGCTGAATTTATTGGTGCTATAGTATTTGCTCTCAGTATATAAACAAAATTTTCAGTGTGCACTCAAACTTCATTGAACTATAAAGAACATTACAGATGTAAAACACTTATTAATAAACCAGGAAAGCATTTCTGAATGCTAACTTAGTCTTTAACAATTTGTTTTGTTCATTGCAGTTCCAGGTGCTCAGTACTGAGGAAGAAGGTAAAGCACCACAAGGGAGATGCGTTTGGGAAGAAATCTTGGCTCCTTTCTTATAAGATGATGGCTAGTGTCCACTGAACTTAATATTCTTTTTATGATTCTTGACCCTGCTGTGGACTGCACGCATGCATTGCAAAATGGCTGAGACTTTAGCTGTGCATTCGGCCTACGTGAACATCTATAACATCTTAAACAAAATCCCTAAAGAGAAGCTTCGTAGCCTCCAAGCCAAACTGAATAGTATGGGATCCAGTACTAAGTGTGTAAAACTTCTCCAAGCTATGATCCTCAACACCTTGGGTCAAGAGGAAGAAGCACAGGTGGCTCTAACCATATTAGACACTAACCAAGTAGTACCAAATATTTCTAATAAAATACAGCATTTAGAACTGCATCAAAATTATGGCAGTAACTCCTTGGCCCCTCATCAGAATCCAGATGTCCTGATAACAGTGGCACGGATTTACACACTGTTGGTAAAGGAAAACCTCTGTGCAGAATCTGCCAGGAATCAGGCCTACCAAGTGGCCATTGAGGCCTCTAGATCTGGTGATAAGGTGTCACTGCAGAATCTTTTGAGTGAATCTCAGAAAACATGTGGTGTTCATAGCTTCAACAGCTCTGGGCTTAATGAGCCTATGCCTTTAAAATCCATCCCTGTTGTTGTTACAGCTCCAACATCCCCCTTATCAATTCCCAGCAATAGGACAAGGTATAAGGACTGTGCTTCCACAGCACTTGGATCACTGTATCCCTTTAGTAGCATGGCATCTTTCAGCAGTAATCTGGAAATCAGTCAGTCCCCTACAGCAGAATTTTTCAGCCGGCCTGCTCAATATAACAATAACTATATTGAACCAAGCAAGCTTTGTCAAGACATCATGCATGGTCCCGGGCAGCACAAAGTGGGGGAGGATGATCTTGGGGTTCAAAATGCTAATGAGAAGGATGAAGCAGTACAAGAGCCCAATAAATCAACTGTGCAGAATCATCCAGTTAGTAAGAAGCCAGAGGTTTCATGTAGTTATCCTTCCACTGGCCTAGGTTCTGAAATCTTGGAGTCTCAACAAACTAGCTATTGTTGCACAGACAGCACCAGCACCAGTCAACATGTAATGCTGACAGACAAACCTGAAACGGGCAAGGGCCAAAGAACAGACATGACATCAGTTAAAGTATCTTCTAGCACAGAGGTTTCTCAAAGCAGTCCCAGCTCTACTGTTCCTCTAGCAGATGGTACTACTGCTTTGCAACACAATATAGACTCTAATCCTATCTCCTCTGCTACTTCTGTGTTAACAGAGACAGTGGGTAGTGAGAACACATTCTTCAGTTTTGTTGTTCTTCATGCCAAAGAAGATGAAGCTATTGCTTTTAAAGTGCGAGACACTTTAAAAAACATTGGGATTTCTCATGGAGCCACCTACTGTGAAGAATTTGAGATTCCAGGGAACAGTCCTCTAACCTGCATTGAGGATGCTGTAGACAACTCTGCTTTCACGATCCTGCTGCTTACTAGCCATTTTGTATCTCACTGGGCTCATCTCCAAACCAATGCTGTACTAATGAACTCTATTAATAAGGAACACAAATTCAACACCGTCATTCCATTTCTGCCCAAGGAGAACCCACTGAAAGAAATCCCCATGGTGCTGAAGAGCATTGTAGCTCTAAATGAAAAATCTCCAATGTTTTCAAAAACTGCACGGAAAACATTCAGTCTAAAACGAATTCAACAGATGAAAGAGAACTGGAAGCAGGAGGAGATGGTAAGAGAACTGAGGAGGAGAAAAAAGATAACTGAAAAACAGGTGAAATACAACCAGCAAATAAAAGATGCTACTTTAGAGTTGTCTGTTGAACATCTGAAGCTTCTGCAGACTACATACAATATTTCTCCTTTCTACCTTCCAGGACCACAGCAACCATTTCCACCAGGCATGCCGCCAACTCCAGGGACAGCAGGTGGTTTCCCACTAAACTGTTCTCAAATTTTCCATTCATTGGGCCCAGTGCTTCCCCAGATGCCCTACCCATTAAGTGGAATACCTTTTCAACATTTTTCTGATGCCCAAGGAAATCAGTATACCTCAGGTGGTACCCAACCAGTCATCCAGATTCAACATGCCACAAATGTACAGATTGGAGACCAAAATCAGATGAGGATTGTGGAGGCTGAGGAAGAGAAAGATAGCCTAGATGGAATGGACAGTGAAAGTGACTGTGTATCCTAGATGAGAAGCATGGGAGATATGATAGCAGTACTTAAATGCCTGAAGGACAGGAGTAATCTAAAAAAGCAACCTTTCTTTTTTATGGAAAAAATGTTCTACAACTAGGAGTCATAACATGAAGTTCCAAGAGGTTTGATTCAGAAACAATGTCGGAATATATATATTTTTTTATGGAAAGAGTGCTGGATGCTTCAAATGCTTTCCCAGAGGAGGCAGTAAAGATAAGACCAGTAGAAGAATGTTAAAAAGGATGATATGAGCACAGAGGATTTGTGGTGATAAGAGGATGGAAATGAAACTATGAGCAGCAGAGCAGCAGTTGCAGTCTTAAAAACCAATGGTTCTATGAGGAAACAATGAGAAAGGGGTACCTAAAATGCAATTATTTCTTTAATAGGTTAGTTGGGGGACTGGATATTAGATTCATGTAGGAATGTGTATGCACATCTAACAAAAGATAACAAATCGCTGCTGGGCAGACTGCATGGTTTTTTTTTGTTTGTTTTTATTTGCCACTCTTTACTATGCCTGATACAGAACTATTTTCAAAGTGCAGTAGCCATTATACTAAAAACACATTTTTAAAGAATAACTAAACTGCAAAATTCCATTATTACTTGGGAATGAAACAGATGCAAAGACCAAGATTTATAAGAAATTAATTTGAAGGACTTTTTTAGTCTTTTTTTTATTATTGGACTAGATTCTGCTGGAGACTCAATTGTAAATAAATTGTATATCTCAGGAAGATTAATTTTATTTGGAAGAGAGAAGAAATGTTTAAAAATACATTGCTTTCTTTCACAAAGCTTCTATCTTTTCATTGTTGAAATGATTTAATTTTGAACTACTTATCTGTTCTGTGAAATTGCTGAAGCCTAATAGAGGTCTCAGCTGACTGGTTTTGTAGCAAAATGAATGAACTTGTAGAATTTGAGGCATGCAGAAGTGTTACAGGCACCAGCAGCTGACTACCATTTCACCAGAGTAGGTAGAAAGGGGGAGATTATCAGTAGGCTGAAACCATCAACAAGGGGTCTTCCACTTTAAAGAGTACCCTACCCCAACAGTGAGAGGGCATTAACCATTAGTGAACGATCCCACTAAATTCTTTATACTGTATAAGGTCTAGGATTGGTCAACATATTACCAGCTGCACATAGAATTTAATGAAATCTTTGTGAGGTTTCCAGCTGTTTGCTGAACGTGTCAAATAACAAGTGGTTAAATGGGAACTGGGGTTACCAGAACAGACCTGAGAAATCATGGGCTAGGCCAAACCAGTTTTCAAAGGTAAGCACCACCATTCCCTTGGTGAGAGAAGTAGGATTGTAAGGGCGCTGACTGAAAGTTGCAGCAAACTTTCTTATATTTCCTAAAGTTATTCTTTCAAAGCCAACAGAATGCTGGGAAGAAATTAAACTTGAGGGGTTGAAAAAAATATGTGGGGGCCAAAATAACTGAAAATTGAATAGAACAGTATCAAATTTGGCATGGAAGAAAAACTGGGGAAAAGACACATTTTTCTGCAACTTTCAGTCTAATCTGATCCATTTTTAAAATTAATAAATTCACTCCTCCACTACGGCTCATTGTATTTATATGGGCAATGCTGTTCCAGCAACTGCAGCAGTCATTCATTCATTTAGGGAATTTCACCTTTCAAATTGTCCTCCCTTCTTTTCTTGGACACTGAAACACAGAGAGTCAACACAGAGATATTAGGGATACCCTATGGCTCCAGAAAAAGGAGTCAAAATCCAACCAAAACAGTTACTTTATTGTGAAGAGTCTTAAAAATATAAAGGTCCCAACTAGGATCCAAGTTTCGGTATCCATAGATGCTGTCCTCAGGTGTTCAATATTGAGACGACACTTCTTTTCCTTATTGTTTGCTTGACTTCCAGAAAAAGGAGGACAGATTGAGACATCTGGGTTTTATTTCCATTGAAAGCAATGGAAGTAAAACCCAGATGTCTCAATCCATTCTCCTTTTGCTGGAGCCTTATGCTAACCCTAAGATATATGCACACATATATTGAACTATGGACACAAAGAGGTCCTTTTACTAAACTGTGGTAAGTGCTAGCACAGTGTATCGCAAACTGTGTGCCACAGTGAGATTCCAGGTGTGCCACAAGAGATAGGTGTCAGTTAATGTCATCACCTCTCCTCCTCTTTGTCTCTCGGCTTACTGGAATTTTAGGGTTACCAGATGGAGGGATTTCCAAAATCTGGCAGTTTGTCCAAAAGTTAAAAAGACTTAGGGGTCCTTTTATCAAGCTGCGGTAGGGATTTAACGCGCATAATACCGTGCGTTAAAACGCCCGCCGCGCTAGCTGCTAATGCCTGCATTGAGCAGGCATTAGTTTTTTAGCCGGCCGCAGGGGTTAGTCCATGATGAAATGTCCGACGTGCTAACCCCGCTAGCGCGGCTTGATAAAAGGACCCCTTACTGTAGGATGTGTTCTGGCATTCCATGGTAAATTTACCAATTTGCATGCACATACTACACACAAAACATTTTCTGGGAAGGGGGCATTTTGGGGAGAGTGGGCGTGGCAGCTCTAATTGATTAGTGCAGAGACCCTCACTCCCTACAAAATAGGTAGCAGTAAGGGTTCATGCTGTTTTTTTAATGGCCACATGCTAATGGCAAAATTAGCATGTGGCCATTAATTTGGAAAATCAGCTATATTTCATCCACAGCAAAAGTGGCCTTAGCACACTTTTTATGCAGGTCTTCCCCATGCGCTGACCACTTTTGCCATGGCTTTAGGAAATGGCCCTATAGGAAAGTTGGAAATAATTTAATGACACACGATCCATATGCGTTCCCCACAGCCCTCAGGTCCCAACTGTACAGTATTTCATTTTCTTTCAGCAAATTCTAGTGTGGAACATACCTCCTTCCCTTTTTACTAAACCGCGATAGCGGTTATTAGTGCAGGGAGCTGCACTGAATGCTCTGCGCTGCTCCCAACACTCATAGAATTCCTATGAGCATCAGGAGCAGCATGGAGCATTCAGCACAGCTATCACGGTTTAGTAAAAGGGGAGGATAGTGACAGAACCATAAAACTTTCTTCATGTTTGCAGTGTTGGATGACCCCTAGTGACTGAACCATGTAGTTTGCTGCTGTTTCTATGTATACTGCCAACTGATGGTGAAGCAGAATATCTGTTCACGTGGGATAGTGGCACTCTGTGATTACATTGTAAGCATAGGTGCCAGCTTTGTAGTGCAGATGGTGCTGAACACCTCCAATAGTGAGCAAGGGCCTTCTTTGTATCCAAAGAGAGGTAATTTGTATTGTGTTTAGTACCTCTATCATTTTGAAAAGTTGGTGCTTATGACTGTAAAATTCATTTTTGACATCTGTTGACAATGAAGGTAGCATTGCACTTGGTTTACTTTTATTATTCTTTCCAAGCCAACTGAATGTTTAGGTATCATTCTACTGGAGTAGAAGAGTAACCTAATGGTTAGAGCAGTGGGCTGAGAGCTAAGAAAACTAGGCTTATGTTCCACTACTGCTCCCTGTGATCTTCTGCAAGTCATTTAATGTAGGTAGAGAGAACCAAATTCTCTCTGGAACAATCCAGTATATTTTTCTACCTCTAAAAGTAGTAAGTTAAAGGAAAGTTTTATAAACTATAAAGAGTTTTACCTCATGCAAAATTGTCATTTCTTTAATAAGGCATTAACTATTTTTTTCTGCGGCCCTCCAAGTACCTACAAATCCAAAATGTGGCCTCACAAAGAGTTTGAGTTTGAGACCACTGCCCTAGAGGAAAGGAGGGGAGATATGATTCAGACGTTCAAATACTTGAAGAGTACTAACGTACAACAAAATCTTTTCCAAAGAAAGGAAAATGGTAAAACCAGAAGACATAAAGTTGAGGGGTAGTAGATGCAAGAGCAATGTTAGGAAATTCTACTTCACGGAGAGGATGGTGGATGCCTGGAATGAGCTCCTGAGAGAAGTGGTGGAGAGGAAAACGGTGACGGAGTTCAAAGAAGTGTGGGATGAACACAGAGTATCTAGAATCAGAAAATAATAGTAAATATTGAACTAAGGCCAGTACTGGGCAGACTTGCACGGTATGTGTCTGTGCTTCAATGGCTGGGAGGGTGTAGATGGACTGGAGTGAGTTTTGACAGAAATTTCGGCAGTTGGAACCCAAGCACAGTACCGGGTAGAACTTTGGATTCTTGCCCAGAAATATCTAAGAAGAAAAAATAAAAAAAATTTAAATTGAATCAGGTTGGGCAGACTGGATGGACCATTCGGGTCTTTATCTGCTGTCATCTACTATGTTACTATAGGCTCCTTTTACTAAGGTGCGTTAGGGCCTTAACGCACAGAATAGCGCACGCTAGACCTTAACGCCAGCATCGGTAACGCGTGGTAATTTTGTGTGTGCGCTAAAAACACTAGCGCACCTTAGTAGAGCTCTATATTTCTCTGTCAATCTAAGTTACATTTAACAACTCATCATCTGATCTCTTTACTTGTAAAAATGGGGTGCCGCAAGGTTCTCTCTTCTCGCCATTATTCAACATTGTTCTATCCCCTCTTCGCCAGTCTGTTGGATTCTCCGCCTTTGCCTACGCGGATGAAATAGTTACTGCATTATCTTAACCCGGAAAATACATAAGAAATCTAAGAGATTAACAATGATTGAAAGAAAAACATTTTAGTGTTAAATATTACAAAACCAAAAATTATGATTTTCCCCTGGAAAGAGGGGATCTCTCTATGTGCCCCAATTTTGTTAAGTAATCTACCACTTTGATTGTGTTTCCTCAATAAAAATCCTAGGGGTCACTATCGACAAAAAACTGTCATTCCACAAACACATTAGTACCATGGTTAAGTCCTGTTTTTTCAAACTTCGTATGATTTGTTCAATCTCTAAATTTTTAGAGCCCAAGTCTTTGAACATTTTGGTCCACTCTTTAGTCATCGTGAAATTAGACTACTGCAATAGTCTACTCACCGGAATTACTCAGAAGGAAATCAGACGCCTACATATAATTCAAAATGCCACCATCAAGCTCATAACAAATTCTAAAAAATTTGATCACATGACTCCTCTCTTACACAAAGGAGCAAAAGGGGCACTCAGGGAGGATAAGGCCATAGCGGAAAGACTGAACAAATTATTTGCTTCGATCTAAGACAGGGGTGCCCACACTTTTTGGGCTTGCGAGCTACTTTTAAAATGACCAAGTCAAAATGATCTACCAACAATAAATTTTTTTAAAAACACAAAGCACACTGTATGCAGAGAAAATGTTAATTATCATTCCTATTCTAAAGGGTTTTTCAAAGAGGTCAAGGCAGATGACTCTATGCACTGTCACCTCGACCTATTGGGCACCCCTGATGTAAGAGATCTATCTGAACCGGAAAGATTTTCAAGGGTGATGATGTGAAGGAACTGAAAGAAATCTTGGTGAATTTGGAAGATGTACTAAGCCAAATTGACAAGTTAAAAAGTGATAAATCGCCAGGACCGGATAGTATACATTCCAGGGTACTAAAAGAACTCAAACATGAAATTGCTGACCTGCTGTTAGTGATTTGTAAACTGTCGCTAAAATCGTCTGTAGTACCTGAAGATTGGAGGGTGGCCAATGTCACTCTGTCAAAAATTACAAAGATTAGGGGACACTCGATGAAGTTACAGGGAAATACTTTTAAACTCAATAGGAGGAAATATTTGTTCACGCAGAGAATAGTTAAGCTCTGGAACGCATTGACAGAGGTTGTGGTAAGAGTGGATAGCGTAGCTGGTTTTAAAAAAGGTTTGGACAATTTCCTAGAGGAAAAGTCCATAGTCTGTTATTGATAAAGACATGGGGGAAGCAATTGTTTGCCCTGCATTGGTAGTATGGAATGTTGCTACTCTTTGGGTGTTGGCCAGGTACTAGGGACCTGGATTGGCCACCGTGAGAACGGGCTACTGGGCTTGATGGACCATTGGTCTGACCCAATAAGGCTATTCTTATGTTCTTACCTTGATAATATCTTTTCTAGTAGATAGGGATGGTATGCTAAACCATAGGATTGTCCATCTTTGCTCATGAGCATTCTGCAGAAGATGTCAATCACAGCTTTTCAGCACCTTCTCCTCCCCAGTCCCTGCTGCCCCCTTCAGTTCATACCAGAGCTAGCGACAGGAACAATGAATGTAAGGAAAAAAGCGAGAAACAGTTTGAACATTTATGGAGCTCAACCATTCCTCCCTTGTAATCCTATATACAAAATCTTCATAAGTTAATAGTCCAACAGTAAAATCGTAGCTATGAAGCTGACCATTAAGCTTGAATCAGAAAGCAGGTGCATCAGATAAATTGCTGGGCAGCATACATTCCCTATCTATTGGAAAAGATATTATCAAGGTAAGAACCTAATCTCCTTTTCCATTGCAATTGGGATGGCGTGCTTAACTATAGGAACGTACCTAAGCAGTTCCCAAAGTCAAGGGTGGGAGAGAGGAGCCTGCATGCAGTACTGAGGACCCAAAAGCGGAATCCTCCTGTGCTGCTACGTCCACCCTGTAGAATTTGGTGAAAGTATGAAGGAAGGACCAGTTTGCTGTTCTACCGATCTCCTCAGAAGGAATTGCTCTTGCTTCTGCCCAAGAGTAGGTCACTCCTCTTGTCAAATGCACTTTCCATAAGATAGGTGGCTGTTTGCCGCCAACTGATGTATGCAGAGGATATCACTCTACGAATCCATCTGGAGATGGTGGCCTTGAAAGTAGGTCTGCCTAATATCGCCTGATTGGTCAACATGAAAAGATGATCTGCGAGACAAAACTCATTGGTCACCTCCAGGTAATGCAATAGGACTCTTCTGATGCCCAAAACCTTTAAGACCTTGTCTTTCTTCTTGGACCCTGTGGGGTGAAATGCTGACAAACTAACTTCTTGGTTGACATGAAATCCCGAAATGGCCTTCGGTAGGAAGGAGGGAACCATACACAAGGTCACTTCTGCTTCCGTGATTCTGAGAAATGGCTCTGCAAAACAAGGCCCACAATTCTGAGACTCTCCTGACAGAAATAATTGCTACCAGGAAGACCGCTTTGACTGGCAAATCCACGAGGGAGGCGTCCTGTAAGTGCTCATATAGAGCTCTGTTGAGACACTCAAATTATATAAAGATTCCAGGAAGAAAATGGGTCTTGAATTGGGGGCCGTGATCTCAAGGCCCCTTTGAACAACCTGGCTATGTTCAGGTGGGCCGCTAGTGAAATGCTCTTTTCTTGGCTCTGGAAGCATGAGAGCCCTGCTACTTGAACTATAAGCAACTCTACTGCCAATCCCTTGTCAAAACCCTCTTGGACGAATTCCAAAACCAACAAGATGGGGGCATTGTCTGGCTCTAACTTTTCTATGGTGCCCTGGCAAACAGCGCATGGTTGCTCCTCAGGTGCCCATCCAATGCTAAATTGGCATGATACAATAAAGAACAAGTTCTGAAGATAGAAAAGTGAGGACACTGGAAAACTCCAAACAAAGCAAATCCTCACTCAACAGGAAAAGATGCAAAAAAGAAGAGTAACCAACTTGTACTTTCTTCTTATGTCTTTATTGAAATTTCTTCATATATTCAAGTATTCTTGCTTCAAGCTATACTGCCCGACGGGACCCGTTTCGCCAACAATGGCTTTTTCAAGGGTTCCAGCAGGGAGCACTATACAATATAAAATACACATATTATAGTATAGTATACAATACATACAAAATAAATTGTTATAATATACAGAATTTCCTGAAAAATACTGTATTTTAACTTTAATTAATCTCTAAATCTATGTGTATATACATACTAAATTTATCAATTGTTAAATTATTGAATTATTATCAAATTCATCCTGACTCAAAAAATACCTCAGATATTAATATCTTTGAGAGTAATTGCATACAATAGAAAATATAATAAATAATATAAAATCATCACTTCATAATTAAATATTGAATGATATATACATATCCAATAGATACCAATCCAGTCAAAATAAATAACCAACCAGTCTAAAAAATAATCAAAAACTAAGAATTTGGCTATAAAAATCAGCATTGAATAAATCATGATCATAAACTCACTTATACTGTATAATAACATTATATATATTAAAAATATATTATACTCTTTTAAAATTGTTATAATAATCTTTACAATAATAAATATATATAAATTTATTAGAAATGTATTATAAATACAATCCATATAAAAATATATAATAGTTTCTACACAGTAATAAATATATATATATATAGATTCATAAATAGATATAAAAAATACTGTGCTAATTAATTTATAAGTTAATAAATTTGTTAAGTTAAATTATAATAAGAAATAAATATAACAAGAAAGTGTTTAAAAAATTAATAATTAAGTGAAATAATAAATACATAATTCTTAATACTTTAAATATTTCGTGAACCACCTGTGTTTAATTGTAGAAATTAATTAATTACTTTAAAAAAATTTTAATTGTTCAATTAATTTTTTAAAAAATATTATGTCCATTGCTGACTCTTATTGATAAATTATTAACCTTTTTATATAAATTTATAATCTCCCATGTTAAAGTAATTGCTAATACAACGTAATTAATTTTAAGATATAGTAAAAATTTTATTGAGAATAGAACCTGGTAATCATTTATTGAATTTAAATTAATCTAATTGGAATAAAAACTATTGATCATTCAATAAAATTAACTTAATTGATGAAGGCTTAACAATACGTACTAAATTACAACTGCCACTGGACTATGTAAAGCGGACGTTTGTCTCAAAGAATAAACTGATGCAACTCATTAAAGGGTTAACAAAGCCACTTTTGTTAATTCATAAAGATAACATTAAATAACCGGTAAAACGCTACTCGTGTCTGCTTAAAAAGCGTAATATTAATGGTATAACTCTTTCTCTTAAAATCGTACCGTATAAAGTGAGTAAAACTCCTGAACGGGCTTACAGATAATAAATGAAAAACCCGTTACGGAGCAAAGCTCGCTTTTTAATTACATGACAAACCAGGGAGACGGCTAAATCGTAACTAAAAACTATACTTCTGTTAACTCTTGAAAGGGAGCAATCAGGTCTTTTACTCATTCTATAGCATTCTGAACAAACCTACAGCGGTAACTACTGATAGTAAATGGATAAAATGTTATATTTAAAGTTACAAACCTTATTTTGGCTACCTCATAGTTCCAGGGCAGGAGCGTACCGCAGCCATATTGTTTTGGCTTATATAGTTGCAAACGCATGCGCTGATCAGTGGAAACATACCACGTGGTCTTCGATTTAGGTCAGCGCATGTGCTAGCTACAGAGACTAAATTATATTACAAACCCTACATTAAACACAAATATATTCTGGAATAATTTCAAAAAATAATGAAAAGTAATAAAAAGAAGAAGAAAATACTTATCATAAGCAAATCACTGTAACTAGCAGGTATGAAAGCCGCTTGAAGTATAGAAATACCAAACTAAAGGATTCAAAGACTATTAATAAGAAAAGTCTATAGTGTTAGAAAAAAGGTTTCCAATCTATAAAGCTGTTTAATCCTGCAGGTTCAACGGATCCTAATTTAAAAATCCATTCGCTCTCTTTTTGTGATAACTTCTTTTTTCTATTTCCTCCTCTCTTGTCTTCTCTTACATGGTCTATCGCCAAATATTTAAGATCTTCAAATTTATGTTGATGAACTATGCAATGTTCTACAAGTGGCTCAGATGTAATAGAACGTTTAATATTAGATTTATGTTCCTGTATACGTATTTTGAATGCTCTAGTGGTCATCCCAACATATATTTTGTTGCAGGGACAGAATATAATATATATGATGAAAGTTGATCTACAGTTCAAAAAATGATTTATCTTATATTCTTTATTATCTATAGGATTACTCCAAGTTTTAGTTTGTATACTCATTTTACAGATGTTACAGGAAAGACATTTGAAAAACCCTTTAGGGAAAATGCTATCTTTTACACTCCTTCTGTTTTCACTACTTCTTAAGATTTCTTTTAAGTTGCGATCTCTAGAGTAAGCTATTCTTAGATTAAGATTATGCAATGAGGGATTTATAGTGATAATGTGCCAAAATTTGTGTAAAGTATTTGAGATAATACTACTACAGTTGTTAAATCTAAGGACACATGTTATAGTATCAATATCTTTTTATTTTTAGATGTTCTTAATAACAACCATTCTCGATTGCAATATTTTGCCCTTTTAAAGGCCCTTTTTATCACTTTCTGGGGATACCCTCTAGACAATAATTTAAGTTCCAGTATTTTTCCTTGCTTCTTAAAACTTTTAAAATCTGAGCAGTTCCTCCTGAGTCTGATAAACTGTGAAAAAGGAAGACTATTCTTTAGTCTGCTAGAATTATTACTTTCGTATGATAGAAATGATACAATAAACCAACAGTGGAGTTCATCCTGACTGATTCTAGACACAAATGATGTGTTTTGAAGCAGGGAGCTTTTAAAATAAAATCGGGAAAGCTAAGATGGCTGCTGCGACAGCGATTTTGGCACCAAAAAAAGTCGGGGGGAACTATAAAAATGTTTAAAAAAACCCAAAACAAACATTCCCCAGGATTTTAGGGGAGGGGAATTCTCAAGGAAGCCTTATGTCCCATATATGGACATTCAGTCGAGGATAGGCTGGTAACAGTTTTGATGGCTGGGATGGTTAAGATGGGCTGGAGTGAGCTTTGATGGAGGCTCCAGTAGATGGAACCTAAGCAAACTACTGGGCAGGGCTCTGGGTTTCTGGCCCAGAAATATCTAAGAAAAATGACCATTTAAACTAAATTAATTTATGGAGCATGTATGGTTGGGCAGACTGGATGGACCACTCAGGTCTTTATCTGCCGTCATTTACTATGTTACTATAAGCCCCAGAAACTCCTCAAAACCGCCAATTCAACTCCACCCGATGTCTCTCAGAGAGAGCAATGGGCTGTACACACATCAGCTTATACTGTAGCTGGACAGAGGAAAAGCTTTTTCTGCCTTAGACAAGCAAGCAGAATATCCAGGGGCTTGTCTCTTCAGGCTGCCTTTTACACAGGTTACAGCAGCCTGAAACCCTCCACCCTCTGCTTCTTCGGGGGTGGGGGGAGGTGGGGGGGATCAGGGGAAAACACAGCCAGCACCCGCTAGGTCTTCCAACCAGTGCGAGGCCCAAAAACAGCCTGTAGTCACACACTTCGAACGAAACCAGAGGAGCAGACTCCTAGGGGCTGAACCCCAAGCCAATCCAAGTGTTAGGGCAGGCTGACTAGAGACTTCAGAATCCTAAGTCTACCTTTTCCCAGGCAGAGCTGACCCAGTACTACTAGGAAGCTCTAAATCACCCCAAAATAATAAATATTAAGCAGAGCAGATGAAAGAGGCACCTTCTCGAAAAGAAAAAACTGAGAAGAGGGCAGTGCCCAGCGATGCAGGGAGGCAGAGTGGAAAATGTAAGATGATACCATCTGAACCCCTCGCGGGTGAAGATGCACTAACTACCCACAGGTTCAGGACTCGTATTTTTTTGCACTGGATACTTTCATTACGATATACCTAGGAAAAGTCACTGCTTACCTTTGGAGGGAGATAGCATGGAGTCTTGATGCTTTTGAGAGTTTTGCCAGGTACTTGTGATCTGGACTGGCCACTGTTGTAAATAGGATAGTAGGATGGACCCAGTACAGCAAATCTTATGTTTTACATTTTTATAGCTGTTCACAAAACACAGGTAGTACAACTGGAAGGGAAACACAGGGCTCCTTTTCAGTCTGATTCAGCATTTATCAGACTATTTTGAGTAACTGAAATAAGTATAGTAAGTAGACTTCAGCAAGCTTTGCTATGTGCATTCTCTGTTTTCATCAAATACCATTTAACCTTACAAGTGTTCCAACAATTAGCACCACAAAGAAGCTGAGAGCATGATTCCTCTCCATGAGCTAACCAACTTATCATAGTTCCACAAAACTGGTCTCGTGCCTTTTCCCACCAGTATATGAATGGGACTGAAATTTTTTTGTAAAGTTAAAATATTAATATTAAATATATATTTTGTAAACCACGTAGAACTTCTGGTAATGCGATTAATAAGTACGTTGTTATATTATGTAAAAGACTGCTCTGAAACTCCAATAATCATCCTGTGTCATATAGGTTAAAAAAAATGTATCTGCACTTCTAGTAACCACTGAAAATTGTTCTTGCAACAGCATTTTGGCTACTCAGCTGAAGAAACCTTAATTTATATTACAGCTTCCAGGAAAGGAATAATATAGTGTTGGAGTAGGTTTTAATGGAGATTTCGGCAGTAGGAACCCTAGCACAGTACCGGGTAGAGCTTTGGATTCTTGCCCAGAAATAGCTAAGAAGAAAAAATTTAAAAAAATTTAAATTGAATCAGGTTGGGCAGACTGGATGGACCATTCGGGTCTTTATCTGCCGTCACCTACTATGTTACTATGACATTCTTTAGCCAAAGAACTACAGACCTATACAGCCAGTGCTTTGTAGGGCTTACACATAGTGCCACAGCCTCTTAAATCAGAAAGAGGAAATGACAATGCTAAAACATTGTGCTTGTACATCCAATAAGGTAGCTTAAAACCAGGAGTTTCCGGTCTCAAACTTGGAATTTACTCCAATCCAGGAAGGTACCTTACCAACTACATATTCCATATAGAAAAGTCAATCCTGACCATGTACACTGCGGTAGTGTTTATGATACTGGTAAACCCCAGCAAAGTACCTCTAAGCTCATTGTGCTCCATCAGCATGACTTGCTATTTTTACACACTCAGGTCAGACTGCACTGTGTATAAACCCCTATCATGTAACATAAGGGGACAGGGACTTACCAGGGCACCTTAAAAGGCCATCAGCCATTTCTAGCTGACAGCCTGGCCCTCTCACACTTCTAATTTGCAATTTTTATTTTATTGCTTGTCCTACACATTCAGAAAGCTTTTGCTTTCCACAATGACAATGAAAACCTACAAAGCAGCTTAAGGGATGGAATGTACTAATCAAAGCCCTCAATGGCGCTACCCCTACCTACCTGACCAACTGCCTTATCCAAAACAACACAACCGGGCTAAGGAGAACTCAAACACCATTTATTCACCCCCCCCCCTCCATCAAAGGCACACAGAACAAGATGTACGATGGTCTACTAGCAACTCAGGCAGCAAAACTTGACCACCACCTCACCTCCTTAAGGACAGCAACAACAGATTACAAAACCTTCCGAAGGGAAATAAAGACCCTGATATTCAGGAAATTTGTCAAGACAATTTAATGTTGTACCTTAATTAGCCCTGATTCTGAATCTCACAGACTTAGGATCTGATTCTGTAAATCTCCTGGAAATGTCTAGAACTGCAAGGTTAAGGCGGAATAAAAGTCACTAATGTACTGTAATGTAATAATTCTCAAATAGCAAAACAAAACACAATATTAAGAAATATTAGGAAAACAATACACAAATGAATCTTTATCCACTTCCTAAAAACTATTAGATCCTGTATCGAACACAAATCTAGAGGAAGATCATTCCAAGAATGAGCACCTATCACAAAAAAAGACAAGCGCAGGAATTAGCTTTACAAATCATATGCAGGAACAAAAGGCAAGCATTGTGTGTTGATGTATGCCAGCGTAATAACACATTCAATTTATACAAATGTACCAAACGTATAGCCTAATTCCAACACCAGATGCTTCATTAAGAACATAAGATTGCCAAAATCGGACAGACCAAAGGTCCATCTAGCCTAGTATCCTGTTTCCAACAGTAGCCAACCTAGGTCCCAAGTATCTAGTTAGATCCCAAGTAGTAAAATAGATTTTATACTGCTTATCCTAGGAATAAGCAGTGGATTTCCCCAAGCCTTCTATGGACTTCTCTTTTAGGAAGTTATCCAAGCTGATTTCACCACATTCTCTGGCAACAAATTCCAGAGTTGTGTGAAGAAATATTTGTTTTAAATCTACTACTTAGTAGCTTCATCGCATGCCCCCTAGTCCTAGTATTTTTCGAAAGAGTGAATAAGTTATTCACATCTACCCTTTCCACTCCACTCAGTATTTTACATAAGAACATAAGAATTGTCGCTGCTGGGTCAGACCAGTGGTCCATCGTGCCCAGCAGCCCTTTGGTCAAAGACCAGTGTTCTAAATGAGTCCAGCCTCACCTGCGTACGTTCCGGTTTAGCAGGAACTTGTCCAACTTTGTCTTGAATCCCTGGAGGGTGTTTTCCCCTATAACAGACTCCGGAAGAGCGTTCCAGTTTTCTACCACTCTCTGGGTGAAGAACTTCCTTACGTTTGTACGGAATCTATCCCCTTTTAACTTTAGAGAGTGCCCTCTCGTTCTCCCTACCTTGGAGAAGGTGAACAACCAGTTTTTTTCTACTAAGTCTATTCCCTTCAGTATTTTGAATGTTTCGATCATGTCCTCTCTCAGTCTCCTCCTCTATCATATCATTCCTGAGCCGTCTCTTCTCCAAGCTGAAAAGCCCTGGTCGATTTAGCCTTTCCTCATAGGGAAGTCGTCCCAAACCTTTTATCATTTTAAAGTTTAAGCTGTATATATTGTATTCTGGCCAATGAATAGCTATAATATATTATTACTAGTATTTTAGCCCGTTACATTAACGGGTGCTAGAATATGTCTGTCTGTCTGTCTTTATTTCCGTCTCTCTCTCTCTCTGTCCTGCTGTCTTTCTTTCTTTCTGTCTGTCTCTGTCCCTGTCCCCCTTTGTCTGTGTGTCTCTCCCTGTCCCTGTGTCTTTCTTCTTTTCTTTCTGTCTCCCTTCCTTCCGCTGGTGTTAGAATATATGTCTGTGTTTCTTTCTGTTTCTCTCCATACTCTCACTCATCTTGTCATCTCCCTTTTGACCTCAAACAAATGGCTCACCACTTTCAGAATTTCCCTCCCTCTCTCCACTGGTCAGGCTATATCTCCCTGTCCCTTTCTCTTCATCCCCTAGCATCTTCTTATCCCAGCTCTCTGCCCTCCCATGGATTATTTCCTCCATTTTCTGTTGTTCTTCTTCCTTCCCCCCTTGATGCTGAACAATAAGATGGATGGAAAAAAGAGATGCTGCATCTCTCTCCCCTTTCCACCTCCAGACCTAACATTTCTCCCTCCCTTCCATCCCTAGGTCCAACTTCCCTCCCCCAGGTCCACCATCTCTCCCCAATAGTCCTCCCTTCAAGTATCTCTTTCCCCAGATCCAGCTTCTCTCCCTTCAGACCATTACCTACCATCTCTCTCTCTCCTCTGTTCCTGGCCCCATAAGCTGTCCCCCATGCCCAGTCTTTTAATACTCTCCCCCTTTGTACTTTTATAAAAATAAAAAAAAAGTTAGTCCAGGGAATTTCCTCGGCCCAGCATGTTCTCCCTCTTCTCTCCATTCCATTCCGATATTGCCTTCACCTTCTGTCTCGCTGAAAAATCCGCTGGCCTCAGCTGTGATTCAGGAACGTTGGCCGTGGCTCCCCTTCCTGCTTTCAATCTGCCGCGGTTCTCCCCCCTCTCCCCGGTGGAATGTTTCTGAATCGCTGCCGAGGCTGGTGCATTTTTCAGCAAAACAGAAGGCGAGGGCGACATCAGACCGGTCCCTTTCTTCCTATCTCCTTCCCTACTTCCCTGTGCAGCAGCCGCAGCATTCCCTCTCCCTCCATTAATCGCAAGAGGAGCCTGCACGGACCTAACAGCCCGAGCCCCCAGCAGTGTAACTTCCCGGCGGCTCCTCTCACGATCGCTGCCTTCTCCGACGCAGGAGCGGCTCGTGAAAGGAGCCGCTGCAGCGTCTTTGAAGTTGAAAAAAAACTTCGATCCGTCTCCGTGCTCGGCCGCGGTGGGCTACAGCTGCCGCGGCCTGCAGCCGCCGCATCAACATCCGCCTTGCCGTATTTTTTTTTTTAGTTGAAAGACGCGGCGGTGGCTCCTCTCATGATCCCCACTTGCGTCGGAAGTCCGACGCAGGCAGGGATCGTGAGAGTAGCCACCGCTGCGTCTTTGAAAGAACCGTAAGCCGCGCATGCGCACTTCCTATGGGTCGCTACAGCTCACGGAAAACGGACGCACGCATAGGAAGTGCGTATGCGCGGCCTAGCCTTTTATAATATTAGATATGTTCTGAGAATAGCATATACCAGAAGTCAAAATTTTAAGGAGATCTTATGTCCGGCAGATACATCACAAGTCCATACAGTAGCCCATTCGTATGGCAGTCACTCCAAGTGTAGGAGGTGCAAGACATTTAGCTCAACAGAAGAACAAGTTGGTAGTTTCATTGATCCACAAACTCGAAAGAAGTTTAAAGTTAAATATGAAACCTCATGTGATGTCCTTGTTAAAGAATATATGTAGGATAAACAATGTGACCCTTTCAAGTGCGATTTGGTGAGCACAGGAGTAGCATCTTTTGCCACTAGTACAGCACTGTATACAATATGGGCATCAATTTTCAATGCTGATATTGGGTCATTGATTATATGCCACCTAACACAAGAGACAGTGACAGAAAGTCAGAAAACTTGCACTACTAAGAAGAGAACAAGAATGGATATATAGGCTAAAACTTGCACTACTAAGAAGAGAACAAGAATGGATATACAGTACTGTATAGGCTAAGATCGGAAGAACCCAACGGTTTAAATCTTAAAATAGAATGGCATCTGTTTTATTAAGTAACCATAAGTTTTCTCCCAGAGTTTTCACAGTAAAAAATTTTTTATAGTAAAAATTTTCTACAGAAATTTTTTTTCCAATTAAATTCGTCATCTCTAAGATTATTTACTTGTTAAGGCAGCATAAAGAAACATGATAATCAGTACGGGTGGGATTGTAGATGTATTTTAACAGACATCACATAGGGAGGTTTAATATACTAACATTATGAAGGTATCATAAGGATGACACGGGTCCAGTATATGAATTAGCATAAATATGTGGTCACAAAACAACAAAAGATAAAAAGCATAAAAATCAACATTAAAAAGTTTTTTTTAGAAAAAACAATAGGAATAGAAAAGCTTTAGATAGAAAGTATTTAGGAATTTGTGTACATAACACATTTGTTAGACTCAATAAAGTTGTGTGATTTTAGCGATGTCATCCATAATGAGGCAGTTGCAGCCAACGGCCATCATGAAGTAAGCAGAGAGGGATAGCTGCTGATTAGAAGTAAATAGCATTTGCATAGGGATAGCAAATCATTATAAGCTTTCATGAAGCAGGGATTTAATGGATTTTTTGTTCTGTTTTTAGTTAGCTTGTTCTGTCCAATGCTCTGACACAGCAAAGCGAAACACAGGCAGCCTTCGTTGGCAACGGACAGCTGACTAAGCATCAACTTTACATTAAGGGCAAAAGTCTGGCATTAAAGCTAAAGCTAAGTACTAGACTGTAGATCAGCACATGAATTAAAGAGTTTAAATGTTAAAAATTAAATGGTAGGGGAAGGCTTTAGCCAATGAGGGCAATCCCATTATGGTTTGCAAGCTAGGTCAAAATAACTAGCGGCAAACAGGGACCTGAGGTTTTCCCTCCAATCCAGCAATTGTATTGCTATACCTATGCCACAATAAGGTATAAATATAAAATTTTCAGTGCAGAGTATTTTTTATACAGAACCCCACCATTTACCCTTCTCCATTCAGAATATTGACCATTTAAACCTACTCTACTATCTTTCAACCAGTTCTTAATCCATAATAGGACATTACCTTATATCCCATGACTTTCTAATTTCTTCAGAAGTCTTTCATGAGGTACTTTGTCAAATGCCTTTTGAAAATCCAAATATACAATATCAACCAGTTTGCCTTTATCCACATGTTTATTCACCCTTTCAAAGAAATGTAGTAGATTGGCAAGGCAAGATTTCCCTTAACTAAATATCCATGTTGGTTTTCTCTCATTAATCCATGCTTATGTATATGTTCTGTCATTTTGTTCTTTATAATATTCTCTACCATTTTGCCTGACACCAACGTCAAACTTGAACATTGTATAGATTGAAAGCATTGACACTCCTTTTTCTTTTTCCTGTTCTGTTGGATTGTGCAGGAGTGTATGAAATAGTGGGAGTATTTTTTAAATGGTGCTATTAGGTAGAGGCTTGAAGCTCAACATTTTTGTGCCGAGTGTGAAATTTGTTGTTTTGATTATATGGTGAACACACTTGGGCCTCTTGAGTAATAGACTAGTTGAAATCACCCATTATTACTGCATTTCCCAGTTTGCTAGCCTCCCTAATTTCTGATAACATTTCAGCATCTGTCCGTTTATCCTGGTCAGGTGGATGGTGGTACATTCCTATCACTATCCTTTTCCTTTACACATGGGATTTCTACCTATAGGGATTCCAAAGTGTGTTTCTGCTCCTGTAGAATTTTCAATCCATTTGATTCAAGGCCCTCCTTGACGTATGCTGCTACGTCTCCACTGATTCGATCCACCCTATCACTACGATATAACTTGTACCCCTGTATGAGTGTCCCCCGTATATGACAGTGTCCCATTGGTTATATTCCTTCCACCAGGTTTCAGAGATGCCTATTATATCTATCTTTTCATTTAGTGCAATATATTCTAACTCTCTCATCTTGTTTCTCAGGCTTCTGGCATTTGCATACAGACATTTCAAACAGTGTTTGTCATATCTATTTACAATTTGTTCAGAAGTTGGCATAGACATAGATGTCTTTAAAATCAGCCTGCTCTGTATTTAAGAAAACCTAATCTAATCTTCCATTTCTGTGTTGTTCATACCTATTCAGGCTCTAGGCGACTTACATAGAGAGGTTAAGAGGGGTTCAGAGGGAGCTTAAGGAGGAGGGCCTGATCTACTGTGGCCTGTATTGCAATCTCACTATCGGGATGCTCCGTCTTTCCTTTTCATTTAAGATACTTGTCCCATACGTGCTCTTTTGAGCCTTCCCCCAGTTTTTAGTTTAAAAGCTGCTCTATCTTCTTTGCAGAATAGGCTTCCCCTTCCCCAGTAAGTCGTCCAATTCCTAAGAAATCTAAAATCCTCCTCCCTGCACCATTGCCTCATCAACGCATTGACACTCTGAAGCTGTGCCTGTCTTTTTGGACCTGCCGTGGAACAGGGAACAGTTCTGAATATGCTGTCCTGGAGGTTCTGATTTTAACTTCCTACCTAAGAGACTAAATTTAGCTTCCAGATTCTCCCTACCACATTTTCCTATGTTATTGGTATCCACATATACCAAGACAGCAGGTTCCTCCCCAGCACTTGTTCAAACTTAGCATGGAATCTCCTTGTGATTGAAGTAAATTTTTAACAGATGTTATAAATTTGGGGTAGTACTGGGCAGGCCAATGATTGACAAGAAACGCCTAAAAGCAGGCCTAATGCCCTGGTGTGATCTTCCACCCCACCCAAAGAAAGGGCCAAGTTCCCTGGAGTGGCCATATCCAGGACACACAAGCAAATGGCAAAAACCCTTATTCTAGCACTTTTCTCCATTTCTTGATTTTTTGCAGCCAACAAAAAGCACAGACGGTTTGGCGCACAAGTTAACTTTACTTGCTTTTTAATGCATCCATAACTTTACCTCCATTTTAGTGCAGAAATAAAGTTTACTTTGGTTTTGCTGCACAATTCTGATTTAGTGCAGATTTCTTTTTTTTACTTCACTGCACTATGCATCTCATTCCATTACATATAAAATTAAGTTAAAATAAAACATAAAAAAATCTATGCTAATAATTGAATGCAGTATTTTATTGCATTCTTATCACACCACCCTGAAAGTTATTTCCGGGCTTTCTTTCAAATTGTCTGTTAGCCACTCTCTAGCCTGCCCCTCTCTTCTTACCTGAGCCTATCAAAGCTGCACCCAGAGCATTTGATTTTCAAACAGTTTAGAGCACGGGTATTCAATGCTGGTCCTTCAGTTCTAATGCCTCCATTGTATGCTAATAGATCTCATACATTTTCATTGGGGAAATCCTGAAAACTTGAGTGGGTTGTGGACCTTGAGGATTGCAACCTGGTTTATCGCTCTCCTGGAGGTACACCTCTTTGATCCAGTTTACAAGATTACCGTATCTGCACACAGTAGAGACCCAGACTGTGCAAAATTATCTTGTGCATATTGAATATATCTATCCTTAAAGCCCAATTAGCTTTGCAGTGTCAGGACACATTTGAAAGTTTTGTTTATCTTGGTGCAAGGAGAACAACAAAATTTGCCTCACCTTAGTTTTTTTTTCTAATTGTAGAGATGCAGCACTGTTACTAGACAATGTATACTGCACTGGATCTCTGTGTGGGTAAATAGACAATATCCAAATCTAAAAACATTATGTATTAATGGAAGATGGGGTATTTGACTTAGCTGATCTCAGCGGAGGAGAAAACAAAGCTACAAATTCTATTAATTTAGGTGATTTCATAAGAATAACCTTACTAGGTCAGACCAATGGTCCATCAAGCCTAGTAGCCCGTTCTCACGGTGGCCAATCCAGGTCACTAGTACCTGGCCAAAACCCAAAGAGTAGCAACATTCTATGCTACTGATCCAGGGCAAATAGAGGTTTCCCCGTGTCTTAATAACACACTATGGGCTTTTTCTCCAGGAATTTGTCCAAACCTCTCTTAAAACCAGCTACGCTATCCGCTTTTACCACAACCTCTGGCAACACGTTCCAGAGCTTAACTATTTTCTAAGTGAAAAAATATTTCCTTCTATTAGTTTTAAAAGTATTTCCTTGCAGTTTCATCGAGTGTCCCCTAGTCTTTGTAATTTTTGACGAAGTGAAAAATCGATCCACTTGTACCTGTTCTACTCCACTGAGGATTTTGTAGACTTCAATCATATCTCCCCTCAGCCTTTTCTGTGGAGGAGGAAACAAAACAAATTCTATTAATTGAAGTGAAATACTGTACTAATATTTTATGGGACCAATATAAAACCAAATCAAAAGATAATGGAGCAAATGAGATTGAAAGCAGAATAGTCTCTTCTTTATATACAGTAGTTTCTTGACAGACAGAAAAGGTATCAAACCTGTTTTCTCCAGAATCATAGTGTAACTAAAACTCTGCACAATAACCAGCTTCCAAAGCCCTGATCAACAAAGTCTAAAATATTTTTCTGGGTTAGCATAGAAAGATCAAGTGTACCTCAGTCTGGACAATCCAGAAATATGCCTTGTGATATGCCAAGCAAAATGATTAAAACAATAAACTTCCTGGGCATTTCAGCAACAACAAATTCATAGATGATGTAGAACAGCACTTTTTTTATTTAAAGTTAGAAGCAGTTTACTCACAAATTAGAAAAGCACATGTTCTTGTGAAGAAAATTCATTGAAATTAAATGTGCATTTTACTCCTGGGGGGAGAGAGGAACAAAAGTGAGATCTTTTGATAAATAAAATATTTATAATTAACACTGCAAAAACAGTAGCAGACCTTGCTTCTTTAAAAGAACACCTTTCCATATCATGCTCACTGCTTCTATTTGTAAACATTTGCCCATATCTTAAGCAGAACAATGACATTAACCTTCTCGCCACTAATCACTCATCCTCTACATAAGCTGTTGCCTTAGCTGTCCTCGTTTTCTGAGCCAGGAACTGAAAATACCTAATATGAGAAAAAGCAGATGATGGGGGTCTTTTACTAAAGATTAGCACGTTATCTGCAGCGGAGCCCATAAATATAAAATGGGTCCTGCATTAATCTTTAGTAAAAGATCCACTATTTTTTTAATCAGGGCTTTCCCAGTGGTCATGAGCTTCATAAGCCATCAGCTACTACACAGTACCTGTCTATCTTAAGCTATTTTGGTGGAAACTGAGCCCTTTTGTTGAGGAAGCTCACCATTCACCTCAATTAAAGCTATCTTCTCTTATTCCAATCCCACCTTGCACACAAAGCCAGAAGGTGGTCATAAGCATCCACATGAATGTTTTGGAAGTCCAGGAATAAGGACTTAATTTGGCACTTGAAATTTCCATGTTTTTAACCGTTATATCCCTAGCAGCATCTACTGGTGCAAGGCAGAATTTTCTCAAAATATAAATCACCAGTCAACCTAACACTAGATATCTCTCACATGGCAAACTCTGATCTGTGTGAAACATTAGCAGGAAAAGTTAATACTGGTAGACTCAATAGAAAAGCCTTAAGAATTGTCATATTACATCGGGAAGATGCCTGCACCATCTTTATACTTCTCTAATGCTCCCTTTCTCATACCCCCCAATCTAATGATGCACATGAACCTGAATCTCACCCAAAAGCTAGTTACTCACAATAGTATTCATACTCTGCCTTGAAACTAGCTGCTTTATTTGAACAGTTGTAAGTAGATGGCTTTGCAGGACACACAGTATGAGCAGTTCTCAGCTCTACCCCCTTCCTAAACATGGTAAATACACCATATATTTCTAAAGAAAGAAAGAAATACACTTGTAGTAATTCCTACCTAGACCCCACATCTATCCATCATGCTTATTGGAAGTTAACAACCTCTCACCAAACAATGAGGTTTTGTGTTCATGAAGTACTTGGAATTTTCCTTTCCACATTATTCTATTGGATTTTAGGAAGCATCATAGCTGCAAGACAGTCCAACAGTTCCCCTCTCCCCCAAAGTTTTAATGTAGTTCAATAAACGACTCCAGCTCATCTGGTACAAGACCTTTGTATGGGATTTTGTGTTTCTCTACAGCTCGGGCAGCAATGCACTGAAGAGTGATGTAACTGAAGGGATGTAGCATCGTCTTGGTCACCAGCTTCTCATCCAGTAGATCATAGGCAGTCTTCTGGCAGGAGTTTGTGGCATCAATGTGTGCTCCAGCCTCAATCAGCGTGTTCATGATTACTGGACAATTGTTCAGTGCTGCAATGTGCAAAGGAGTATTGTTCTCAAAGTCTCTACTGTCCGGATCAGCGCCACACTCCAAGAGAATATTTACCACATGAAGGGATGGGAACTTGCCCACTGGGTAACGGCCCACTGTGGTGGTATCTTTATCCACAGCCATGTGCAATGGGGTGAAGCCACTCTTGCCCCGAGGGCTTGCTTTCAGTAGCCGGTATACTGTTTGCCTTTTATAGTGCTCCTGCTCAGGGCCACAGTCCACTTTCTCCAGCAAGAAGATCAGGTGAAGGATAATGGAAAGGGCCTTAGTGAACTGGATAGAATCTGGCATGTTTTCCCTCTGGCGCATAGCCCTCTCCACTTCTCTGACACTTTTGCTCAGGACTGCCATCAGATCATTGAAGCTCACTTGAGTAGCAAAGGTACCCTTTGAACGATCTTGCAATACATAGGAGAAGAGCTCAGCAAATGACAGGAAGCTGCTTGCCGTCATAGGACTAAGAGGGTCCAGGTTGTTCTGTTGCATGTCGAGAGCATATTTCCAGAGATTGATGCAGCGCTCAAAGTTGCCCGAGTCAGCATAGACAGCACCACGGTAACGGATGTAGTAAGAAGTGTCTGGGTGCGAGGGCCCAAGAATTCGCTCCCTAATCAATAGTGCCTGCATGCGCATCTCATCCGGATCTGTAATAAGGTTTTCCAACTCCTCTGCCGTGCTCACCTCTCTGGAGTAGTCATAGGCCAGAACCAGCTGGCGAGGCTCAGGCTTGTGAACAATGGAGCATTGCTCAGCGTGTCGCATTTCCATGGCCCGTTTCCAACACTTCAATGCACCAAGCAGGTCCCGCTTCTTGTCCACAAAGGTGGCGCCAAGCAGTTCAAGCGCCTCAATGCCTGCCTCCCTTGGGGTTTGTGGTTGCTGGATCAGATACTCCACGATATTATTATGACCAGTGACAGCAGCAGCCAACAGTGGGGTCATGCCATAGCCATCTCGCTCCATGCGAGCCCGGCTCTTGAGCAACAGCTTCAAGATCTCCAGGCTGCCTGACTCGGCACAGTCATGTAGTGCTGTGTTACCCTTGATACTCTTACGGTTCACATCAGCACCCTTCTCCAGCAGATACTGCGCAATGTCGCGATGGCCCTTATAGCAGGAGATCATTAGGCAGGTGTGGCCATGCCGGTTGGCCACCTCCAGGTCAGCGCGGTGTTCAATCAGGTACTTGACTATCTCTAGGTGTCCATCGAAGCAAGCAGCTCGCAAGGGTGTTGAATTGGTCAGCGTGGTGTTGTTCACGGAAGCACCATGCTGCAGCAGGCTACACACTACTAGAAGGTGGCCAGCAGCCGAGGCGGCCCAGAGCGGAGGCGCCCCCTCAATAGTTTCACCATCAAAGTTCACTGAGCCCCCTACCTCCACATTGACCCGACAATGTTCCAGCAGGTACTCCACCACCTCCAGGTGCCCATAGCGAGCAGCAATCAGCAGCGGTGTGCCGCCCACTGTCTTAGTCGCCGTCAGGTCCTCAACCTCCTCGGGAGACCGGTCGCTCAGCAACTTCTGAAGCAGCTTCAACTTCCCGTCGCGGGCAGCGTTGTATACGGCCGTCTTCAGATCCATGGCACCCTTCGGGCTTTCCCTTTGCCATTTAACCCGCCTCGCTCGCGATCCGTACAGCAAATACAGGCCGACTAAAGCGCAGTCGGGAGGCCCGACTACACTACTGCTCTTTCCCCGGCGGCCATCTTATGTTTCCAAACAAAATGGAGCTCAGAGGCATTTGACAAGTACTCCTGGAGAATGGCGGGAAGGGGCAGCGGGATATGCTGGGAGTTGTAGTTTAGGGAGCAGGAGAAGCGAGAGCTTGCTAGTGGGCGCGTGGGCGCTGGAAGACTACAAGGCCCAGCCTGCAGCGAAGTGACACGCTGAGGACGAGCGAGGTGGGCTCCGAACCGACAGAAAGTGGCTGGAGGTGGCCTCAGGGGGCACCGAGTTTAGGGGGGACGAGAGATGGAAATGTTGTGTTTCCTGTGAAAAGAATAGGGAAGAAATAAATCAGTTTTCAGAAAAATATAAATAAATATAACGTTTGAATAATGTATTTTTTTTTTAAAATGTGAAAATAGAGACCCCCTCTCCCAGAATTTGAATTCTTTTTAGATTTCAGTTACCAACATATTATTTCTTTTGCATTATAATTTGTCCCTAAAAAGACAAGAAAAGAAAAAGACTCCCGAACACATAGGGAGCAACTTTTCATTTGACTTCTTGTAAACTGAATTGAAAAATCCCTCTTTTCCTTGTTCCACTCCTTCCAGCTGCCTTTTCCTTGCAGTGAGTGGAAATGTATTTAAAACAAGTAAACTGGATATCTATACGATTGAGGAGTTAAAACTCCTTTTATCTGCTGATAAGTGATACTTTTAGCTGTGATTTGAAATAGGCAAATGAAGTGCTTTTTTCCCACTCTTCAGCACCATGGCCACTAGACAGCTCCTCCAAAGAGAGAGAGAGAGAGAAATAAAACCATGTGTGACAGATTAAAATTAACTATAATGCCTGTATGTAGTGGTAAATGCATTAAAAATAATAATATAAACCTAACAAATATAATAGTGCTCAAATGAATGCACTCAGTACCACCACTCACACCGGTCATTTGGACTGTAACTAATGGAACAGAGGACCATCATTGCAACATCCTGTCCTCTTATTACCTTACTCAAATTTTCTATATAAATGCAGATACTTATTCAGTGTATTAATAATAAATCACCACTTATCTGTGTGAGAATGAACTTGTAGAGTTGTAGGATGTAGATGTTGTGAGATCTCGCATGCTGCAATTATTTCTGTCCAAATGTCCGAGGGAGTGTCCCAAACAACAAAAAATGTCAGTCACCCAAAGTGTAAAAAACATGCCCAAATAATTAAAAAAAAAAATGTATATCATCCATTGTCAATGTCCTGCTGAGTTTCAAATCTCTTCTTCAGGAGGAATGATATGATTTTTTTAAAAACGCCATGTTCAGCAGAAAAACTACCACCGAACTCGACTTCGTGACTCTGAAAGCATAAATAAAATAAAAAAATGGTGCAAAACGCCAAAGGCGTGAAACTAAAAATAAAAAAATTAAACAGATAAAACCTAAGAATTTGCACTATTCTCTCTCTTTTGATTTCTAGCCTTTGAGAAATGAACAATTAATATAAACTTTTCACTTGGCAGCACTCACTTCAGCAACCAGCCAAGAACGCCAGCAGAACACGAACTACTCCCTTGGTAAATGAAAATCAGCTGATACTCCATTTTCAAAAGACCATGGGGCCGGCATCCACAGCATAATGACCTTGACTGGGAAATGAATCAAACTGTTGGCCATTCAATTTCATTGTTTAAAACCCCAGGGCCACAGTACTCCATTAATAAATGAACTTTTGTTCCTTATATAGAAGAATGTTACCAATGTTGCCTTGCTTTTGACCAGACAACCTAAGTAATACTGCAAATTTCAAATCTTGTAATGTGTGGTGTTCTTGTAACCAATGAGGCAGCAAAAACTTATCTTGTAAAGAGGCTGCTTGATATTTGAAGGAGGTAGTGTCGGAACATAACTGCCAGACATGTAGATACTGACCCGAAGGTATGTTATCTCGCAGATGTGTAGGGTGATAACTAGAATAATGGAGTAGCATGTTTCGGTCCGTGGTTTTCCTATGTGAGCTGGTAGAGAAGCCAGTAGTGGGAGTGTACTGGATCTGAATGTCCAAAAACTGTATACTAGACATATGCCAATGGGCTTGAAATGTAATATTGGGATCCACATGATTGATATGTTCCAAAAACCTTTGTAATTCTTCAGTGGACCCTGCCCAAATCATAATAAAGTCTATATAATGCTTCCAGGACAATATCTGTGACATGAACGGACATTCATAAACATGTTTCCTCAAAACATGTCATGTACAGACATGCCACGGAGGGCACCACCATCGTGCCCATAACTACTCCCTTCACCTGCAAAAGGTATTCCTGTTTGAATACAAAATAATTTAAACACACCACTGCCTGTAACATGGAAAGTAACAACGATAACTTTTGACCTGAAATGGAAAGCTGGCCCAAGTAAAATTCTCCTATTTGAATGGCCTGTGTTTGCAGAATATTAGTATATAACAATGTTACGTTCATTGTGACCATAATTATAGGAGTGTCCTGTGGAATTTGTAATGTTATTAGCATCTTTAAATAATGTTGAGAGTCACGAACATAAGAAGCTGCTTTGCTGACAAATCTTAGAAGAAAGTGGTTTTCTATCCCTTCCCTCCAAAAAAATGGTTGTAGGCTGATATAGCTGAAAGGTGAAGGCGTACAGAGTTGGTCTTAAGACCTGAATTTTATAAGGGTAATAAGTTAAGATGTGATCCACAGGGCAGTGGAATGGGTCTTGCTCTTGTGAGCCCGCCCAGATGGAAAAACGTTTCCATTCAACTGATAAGACTTCCTGGTAGATGGCTTTCTGGCTGAAAGAAGCATGGAGCATCAGTGAGTATTGACCGTTCAATTTCCAAGCTGTGAGATGGAAGCTGCGAAGATTGGGATGTAGTAGGTAAGTGTCCTGCTGAAAAAGAAAAGATAGATGATCCTCCAACAGGATTGGATGGGCATCCAGAAGGTTCAGAAGGATGGGATACCAGATCTGTCTGGACCAACGAGGCGCTAAGAAAATCAGTTGAGCTTTGGAGATCAGCAAGATTGGCGGAAAAGCGTAGAAAGACTTTCCAGACTGGACTATTGTAATTCCATCTATCTAAGTCTAACCAAGAAAAATCTTCATAGACTTCAGCAGATCCAGTACACTGCGGCTAGGTTGATTTTCGCAAAAAGCAAATTCGATCATGTTTCCCCGCTTCTGTCAAAACTTCACTGGCTTCCGGTGATTTCTAGGATTTACTTTAAATGTACCTGCTTAATTTTCAAGATCCTACATGGCATTCTTCCTCCCCTAATCCCACTATCCTGGAATTCTTCGAGACCTGACACTACCAGATCTGCCCACATACTCAAACTATTTTTCCCCTCATTAAAAGGTGTCATGTATGCAGGTAAATTAGGGAAATCCCTTTTCTTCAAATTCACTGAGTTTTGGAATAACCTCCCTGCCCCGCTGCGGAACCTAGGCTCATTCAAATTATTCCAAAAGCATCTGAAAACCTGGCTTTTCTCCAAAATGTAAAGCTATCTATTTAAAATGTAAAGCTAGCTATCCTCTTCATAACCTCTAATTTCTTATTATGTCCTTCCCTCATTTATTGAATTACCTGTAAACCGTGTCGAGCTGTATCTTTATGGAGATGATGCAGTATATAAACGTGGAGGGGCATAATCGAAAGGGATGTCTAAGTCCATTTACATCCATCTCGCAAGTCATCCAAAGTAAAAAACAGCTTAAGACACATTTTCGAAAAATACGTCCAATTTTTTTTTCGTTTCGAAAATCGTCTAATTATACGTCCTGCCGATCTGATCGTCCAAGCCACTAAATCGTCCATCTTTATACCACATTTTCATCCAACTTTCCGTCCAAGTCCAAAACGCCTAGAACAAGCCCTGTTGGACGTGGGAGGGGTCTGCAAAGTGATGGACTGCACACCCAGACATGGCACCTAAATAGTAGGGTACCTTACAGGGCACTGCTGTAAACTTAACAAAAAAGGTGCCATGTCTTTTCCTCCCTACAGCTCCCTTATAGGTTACGGTGAGCCCCCCAAACCACCTCCAGAATCCCCTAGACACACTTATCTACCACCCCAATAGCCCTTATGGCTGCAGGAGCCACTTATATGCCAGTAAAAAAAGGGTTTGGGGGTGTATAGGAGAGTGCACATGTTTAAGTATCAATGCAGTGATTACAGAGGCTTATGGGCATGGGTCCTCCTCTCTATGGGTCCCTAACCCACCCCCAAGATGACTTAAGCTGCCTCTGTGCTGGACGACTAGGCTTTCCTATGCCAGGCGGTCAGGTGATGATGGTCTGGAGGCTGAAATTTAAAGATGTGATTAATATTTTTATGGGGGGGTCGATGATTACTGGGGTAGTGTGTGGGGGTCTGTATTATGTGTTTTCAGTGCTTATCTGGTGAGTCACAACGTCCAAGTTCCGTCGATCATGAGCTGTATTGTAGGGTCATGAAATGGTTAACTGTTGTTTAAAATATTGCTCTGGCCTACATAGCTGAAAACAGTGTACAATCTATTGACCTCATCTGCCTAAAATGTATGTCCCTACCTTACCACATTGTAAGCTAAATAGATAAGAGTTTGAGCCATGATGTACCCTGCCCTTCTGTACATTTAACATTTAGAACTGTAAGAGTTAGATAAGTGACCTGCTAGTGTGAGGACCAATAATAATTGTAGAAAAGTTATAGAAGTAACAAATGAAAATTGTAGTTTTTGCGTATATTAGTTTGCGAAAAGGGCATAAAAGTCCGTGTATTTCCTGTTTCTGACACTCTAGTAGGCAGGCTATTAACTGCACTAGAGTCCGGTATTACGTAATAAATCTCTTGTACTTTCTTCACGCCTCTGACTTTGTGTGTCCAAGTGACCTTTCAGTATAACTTTCGGTTATACATGCTGTACGACTAAGTCTAAGCCGGCCCACGTCCCGCCCAACTCCCGCCCTCAACACTCCTCCCAAAATGCCCTGTTTAGCTTTGGTCATTCAGCGGCACTATGAAGGCCTAGGTCGTTTAGAAATCCATCCAAAACCCGTTTATAGTATCGACACTTGGATGTTTTTGAGAAATGTTCATTCAAGTGCCGACTTAAGCCAGTTTTTGGACATATTTCTCTTTCGATTATGAGCCCCTTAAGGTTTAATTTAGTTTAAAAAGATCAGGGCTCAGTCCTGGGTCCAATCCTATTTAATATCTTCGTATGGGATCTACCTCAGGGACTTCAGGGTAAAATTGCATTATTTGCCAATGACGCTAAATTATGTAATGTGGTAGGCGGAGGTACCGTACCCGACAGTATGACACAGGACCTACTTTTACTGGAGAAATGGTCTACTATTTGGCAGCTGAGCTTTAATGCCAAGAAATGTAAAGTTATGCACCTTGGTAGCGGAAACCCTTGCAGAACCTACACTCTGAACGGTGATACCTTAACTAGAACTGTTACAGAACGGGACCTGGGAGTAATCATTAGTGAAGATATGAAGGCTGCCAATCAAGTGGAGAAAGCTTCATCCAAGGCTAGACAGATGCTAGGTTGCATCCGGAGAAGTTTTGTCAGCCGTAAGCCCGAAATGGTGATGCCGCTTTACAGGTCAATGGTGAGACCACATCTGGAATACTGTGTTCAACTTTGGAGGCCACATTATCGAAAGGATGTGTTGAGAATGGAGTCGGTTCAGAGATTGGCCACTAGGATAGTCTCGGGACTCAAGGATCTCCCATATGAAGAACGGCTATGTAGGTTGCAGCTATACTCTCTCGAGGAATGCAAAGAGAGGGGAGACATGATAGAAACGTTTAAATATGTTACTGGCCATATGGAGATGGAAGAAGACATCTTTTTCCTTACAGGACCTACGGCGACAAGAGGGCATCCGCTAAAAATCAGGGGTGGGAGATTTCATGGGGACATTAGGAAGTATTTCTTCACCGAAAGAGTGGTTAATCATTGGAGTAATCTTCCACTCCAGGTAGTAGAAGCCAGCAACGTGCTAGATTTTAAGAATAAAACCCTCTGGCTCCTCTCTGCAGCTTGAGTTCTCAAGCAAGGTCTTGGGCATCATCATTGATTCCACATTGTCCTTCAATGACCACTTCCAATCCATGGTAAAAAAAATGCTTTTTCAGCCTTCACATGCTGAGGAAAGTTAGATCCTGCTTCCATCAAAAACATTTTACCCTCCTTGTCCAATCCATTATCCTCTCCAGATTGGACTATTGCAACTCTATCTACTTAAGCCTAACTAAGAAAAACCTCCACAGACTCCAACGGATTCAGAATGCCGCAGCCAAGCTCATCTTCGCTAAAAGTAAATTTGACCATGTCTCCCCGCTCCTGGCCAAGCTCCACTGGCTTCCGATAATCGCCAGGATCCACTATAAATGCGCCTGTTTAACTTTCAAAATCCTATATGGTATCCTCCCTCCCTTTATCCCTCTTTCTTGGAATTCCTCAAACCTAATACCACCAGATCCTCCCACAAATTAAAACTATCCTTCCCCTCGCTAAAAGGCATTTCCCACACAGGAAAGCTAGGGACGTCCCTTCACTTCAAAATTACTGAGCTCTGGAACAACCTTACCTCCCCTCTTCGGAACTTGAGCTCTCTCCAAGTTTTCCACAAACATCTGAAAACCTGGCTTTTCTCAAAAAATGTAAGTCTCCCTCCAACTTAGGAATTAAGGAAACTCCTATATCTTGGCATCCCAAGTCCTTAAAATTTTCTTCACACTTCTACCTCTAACCCTCTGTTGTAGTTCCTTCCTATTTCTCCTACTGTAAACCGCGTCGAGCTCTACGAACGTGGAGATGATGCGGTATACAAACCTAAGGATTAGATTAGATTAAATTAGATAAACATGTGGGTTCACTTCGAGGAAGTGCTTAGGGGGGCAGGTTATTCAAGTGGGCAGACTTGTTGGGCCCTTTTCTGCCGTCATATTCTATGTTTCTATGCCCTGCCCATGCGAAAGCATCGCTACATGTCTCTTTAGACATGCTCCAGAGGCCTACAATGTGAACGCCCTGCCTCGAGGAGGGTTTTTTTTTTTTTTTTTTTTTTTAAACATGCGTCCCAATTGACTGCCCGATGGCAGTAGGATGTCTACCGCAGCCTGCCATCGGGACACACGTTTTCAAGAATCAGGCCCTTTGTACTTATACTTTGTTGTTGATATACACTGTATTCCATAATGAAATAATTTTTTCAAATGTCATGTTTTTTGCTTCTCCCCTACCAGAGACCACTGCATTCATCTCTCATCTGGTGGCAACATTAGGAAGTACATATCACACTCTTTCAAATGTATATACAGTATTAGATTTCCAGTGTTGGCACATTTTCAAGAGAATAAAAAGAGTTGCTGTGACTTATGAATCAACCTGCATAACAGCCACCATTTGGGGATGTCATTCTTAGATGTGGGGAACTGTAGGGGCTGCTCCTCTGACACAGATCCACATAATTTAAGAAATACCATACTGGTCAAATCAAAGATCCATAAAGCCCAGCACCATGTCATCTGACAATGATCAGTCCAGCTTTAGTGAAAGTCAGAGACTGTCCTAGCTATTAAAAAATGTTGTCATATCAATATCCATATGTATAATATGGTAGGAGTTTGGCAGAGGTTGAGCACTTTTCAAGATTAGTGTCTTATTAGAATCACCAGTACTAATTCATTAATAATCCCTGCAGGTTTAGGCCTTACTCTAATGAGATAGGAAGAGGAAAAAAGAAAGCTGGGAAGAGATGATTGAATTGCGGTAAGAAGCTTAATGAGGATGGCTTGAAGAATGAGATATACTGTACTGTATGTTAATGGCTGAACACATGAAAAGAAAAATGACAAAATAAAGGCTCAGTGTTCATAATGTAATGATTTTCACAAGAATTGGCATATTGTGGACTTACTATTTTGAAATTCATTCCTTTGTGGATGAAGACAGAATCCCCCAATTCTAGGTTTTTAACCTCACCTTACAGAGACAGAGCCTTCAGCTCTAGAGGCAAAAGTCTATCACTTATGTCATTGTAACTGATATATTTTTTTTATATACATGTGAACTTTTGATGCTTCTTTGTTTTGTTTGCTTCTTTGATTTTAGCTAATGGTTAACAAATTTACTGATTTTGCCAAACCTGATGACAAGCAATTGGTTATGGAGAAAGCTAAGTAGGAATTTTCAAATGCAAACACCAGGGGGAGGTGTAAGCATTCACACTTTTCAGCACCTCCCTCTCGTTACTATGGTGACCAGTCCACAGTAGCTCTTTCAACTGAAGTATCCATTAACTAATGCCAAATTATAATAGAACTCCAAAGGAAAGACATGCGGTGAGCACAAGTTGCAAATGTATTCACTCTGATCAGCAAATCCTTAATATATTCATTACAGTTGAATACTTACTTCGAAATAATTGCCCAGGATGTAATGAGCATAACACACAGCCACATATACCTGTACAAAGAGTGTTTGTCCAAATGTAAATATGCACTGCAAACATTTGTTGTAGCTAAGAAATAAGACTGAAATCAGAGCACCATAGGGGTGACCTGGTTAAAGAAGATGAATCAAGGGCATTTCTGCATAAAGCAGTGTGGTTACCATGTTAGTCTACTTAAATACAGAAAATCAAAGATCAACCAAAGAACTTAATCTAAAATATTTTTGACTCTCAAAGCTAGCTCAATAAGAAAGTGTCTCATACATCTTGATTTGATTATTTCTCCCTTCCTTTTTTATAAGCTGCTTTTAGTATACAAATTGTGAACTTATTGGAGCTGCATGAGTTTCAATTAGTACTGTAAATAAAGGTATTCAATTATCCTAATTACTGTAATATTTTGTGTCTGGGATTCCCAAACAAATTGTTGAAAGCACTTTCTGTTACGTCCCTTCTAGATTCCATATGCTAGGTGTTCAGTCCCATCCCGCAATCTACGAGATACTAGACCTAATACTCACCAACGGAGAAAGTGTCACAGAGGTCTCGGTAGGCGATACGTTGGCCTCCAGTGACCACAACATGATATGGTTCAACCTCAGGAAAGGTTTCACTAAGTCAAGCACATCAACAAAGGTCCTCAATTTTAAGGGCACAAACTTCAAAAGCATGGGAGATTTCATCCATCGGGCACTGCAAAACCATGCCAAAACAGATAATGTAGAGGTAATGTTGTCAACTCTGAAATCAATCTTACACGAAGCAACCAACCGCTACGTCAAATCAGTAAGTAAACGGCGAAGAAACAATAGACCACAGTGGCTCTCTGCGGAGATCTCAGACCTCATAAAAAAGAAGAAAAGAGCGTTCATCCTCTACAAACAATCAGGGAAGCGAGAATCCAAGGAAGACTATCTGGCAAAGTCAAAAGCGGTCAAAAGGCAGTCAGGGAGGCCAAACTCCGAATGGAGGAGAACCTTGCGAAGAACATCAAGAAGGGCGATAAATCCTTCTTCCGGTATATTAGTGACAGAAAAAGAAACACAGATGGGATATTACGCCTTAGGAAACCCGACGGGAACTATGTAGAATCGGACTCCAACAAATCCAAACTTTTAAATGAATACTTCTGCTCGGTCTTCACTTGCGAGGCATCGGGATCCGGCCCTCAGCTGCCGACGAGGGAAAACTCGGAAGACCCATTTAGAAATTTCAAGTTTACGCCCAGCAGTGTCTATGAGGAGCTATCAAGACTCAAGGTGAACAAAGCTATGGGACCGGACAAACTACACCCCAGGGTGCTCAGGGAGTTGAGTGACGTCCTGGCGAAACCGTTATCCGCGCTCTTCAATCTTTCCCTAAGTACAAGAAGAGTCCCATTGGATTTGAAAATGGCTAACATCATTCCACTCCACAAAAAGGGATGCAGGACGGAGGCTGAGAATTATAGACCGGTAAGTCTCACATCGATAGTGAGTAAACTTATGGAAACACTAATCAAATGCCAATTGGATACGATCCTGAACGAGGAGAATCTACGAGATCCCCATCAACATGGTTTTACAAAGGGAAGGTCCTGCCAATCAAATCTGATCAACTTCTTTGACTGGGTAACAAGAAAGCTGGATATAGGGGAGTCCCTGGACGTCGTGTACTTGGACTTCAGCAAAGCGTTTGATAGCATCCCACACTACAGGTTATTGAGCAAGATGGGTTCGATGGGACTGGGTGAAACATTAACCGCATGGGTTAGGGACTGGCTTAGAGGTAGACTTCAGAGGGTAGTGGTAAATGGTACCCTCTCCGATATGATGGAGGTGATCAGCGGAGTGCCGCAGGGCTCGGGCTTGGGTCTGATCCTATTTAACATCTTCGTAAGAGACTTAGCTGAGGGGCTTCGAGGTAAAATTACATTATTTGCCGATGACGCCAAACTATGCAACCTAGTAGGCAACCGCACAACAGATGAAAGCACAGTGCCCGACAAAAGCTCAATGCCCGACAGTATGACGCAGGACCTACTCCTGCTGGAGCATTGGTCAAAGACTTGGCAACTAAGTTTCAATGCCAAAAAATGCAAGGTCATGCATCTTGGCGGCAAAAATCCATGCAGGATTTACCCCTAAATGGTGAGATCCTAGCAAGAACTGTAGCAGAACGTGACTTGGGGGTGATCATTAGCGAAGACATGAAGACTGCCAATCAAGTGGAGAAAGCTTCATCCAGGGCTAGACAAATCATGGGCTGTATCCGTAGAAGTTTCATCAGCCGTAAGCCTGAGGTCATAATGCTGTTGTACAGATCTATGGTGAGACCCCATCTGAAATACTGTGTACAATTCTGGAGGCTGCATTATCAAAAAGATGTGCGGAGAGTTGAGTCGGTTCAGCGAATGGCCACCAGGATGGTCTCAGGTCTCAAGGATCTCCCGTATGAGGAATGACTGGGTAAGTTGCAGCTGTACTTACTTGAGGAACGCAGAGAGAGGGGAGACATGATCGAGACGTTCAAATATGTCACAGGCTGAATCGAGGTGGAAGAGGATCTCTTTTTCCTTAAAGGACCCACAGCAACAAGAGGGCATCCGTTGAAAATCAGGGGTGAGAAATTTCATGGCAACACCAGAAAATATTTTTTCACCGAAAGGGTGGTTGATCGCTGGAATAATCTTCCACAACAGGTAATTGAGGCCAGCAGTGTGCCAGATTTTAAGAAAAGATGGGATTGGCATGTGGGATCTCTTCATGGAGGTAGTTAGGGGGTGGGCCATTAGTGTGAGCAGACTAGATGGGCCGTGGCCTTTTTCTGCCGTCATGTTCTATGTTTCTATGAAATCCAAACACTTTTCTGAGCACATACTCCACCCCCTTAGTCTGAAAGCTAGAAACAAATCCAGTTTTTGCAAGCAGTCCATGTCGAAGTCTTTTGCAGTTGCTCTGCTTCTTTTTCTTATTTTTTCGATTAAAGTTCGTTTTTTTCGGTGGCTTCCTTGCCTTGCCGGTGGTCCCATGTTGGAGGAAAGGACTCAGTCCCACAGTGCTGGACTGCTGCTTCATTGAGAATCTCTGGTTTATCTGTGGAGCCAGCCTGCTGTGTTCCACCTTTCCTAGACTTGGAGTCTCTTCCCCTAGAACCTTGTCATGGGTTTTAAGTACAAGCTGTATGCGTCTGGGGCAGTGGTGTACCAAGGGGGGGGTAGGAGGGACGGTCCGCCCCAGTGCACGCCTTGGGGGGGGGGGTGCACAGCCGGCTGTTCTCATTGCTTCTAACTCCAGCCCTGCAGCTCCGGTCTGCCTCACACCTGCTCCCCCCCCCCCCGATCGCTATTATTTTAAATGTTATGGCAGCTGTAGCGCTGTATCCATCGGAGGAGACTTCTAACCTCGGCCTGCCCCAGAACTCTTTCTGCAGCCACCGCCCGCCTAGGCGGGAACAGGCAGTTGCTGTTGCAGGAAGAGTTCCGGGGCAGGCCGAGGTTAGAAGTCTCCTCCGATGGATACAGCACCGCAGCTGCCATAAAATAAAATAATAGCGATCGGGGGCTGGGGGGAGGAGAGCAGGTGTGGGGAAGTCCGGAGCTGCAGGGCCGGCGTTAGAGGGACTAAGAGATGATGGTGCCGCAGGGTCCCGCATTGGGGGGAGGGAGGAAGAAAGAAGAGTAACCGAAGCATTGGCAATTTGGGGGGAGCAGGTGTGGGGAAGTCCAGAGCTGCAGGGGAGAGTGTTGCTGTACCCAGCTGGAGGGAGAAGGAAGATGAGGGAGGGAATGAAAGGAGATGCCATGGCTTGGAGGGAAGGAGGAAGGTATGCAGACTAAGGGAAAAGGAAGAGGGAGATCTCAGAGCATGGAGGGGGAGGGAAAGATGGAAGGAAAGGAGAAAAATGCCAGAGAATCAGGGAAGGGCAGATACCAGACTGTGGGGTGCGAAAGAAAGAAAGGATAAGAGAGAGATGCCAGAGCATAGGGGATGGGTTGGTGACAGAGAAAAAAAATTGGAGAGGTAGAGCTGAAATCAATCATGTACAAAGGAGAGAAGGGGCACAGGATAGATAGTTATGAAAGGAGCATAGAAAGAAGGAAGATGTATGGAAGAGAGAGAGGGCAGACATTGGATGGAAAGGGCAGAGAGGGTAGTGACTGGAAGGGGCGAGACAGAAGGTGAACAGTAGATGGAAGAGGTAGAGACAGGGACAGACACTGAATTGAAGTGTTGGGGAGAGGAGGGATAGCCACTGAATGGAAGTGTGAGGGAGAGGGGGAGCAGACGCTGGAAGGAAGTGGGGAGGAGAAAGAAAAAAGGGCACATGCTGGATTGAGGGACGAGAATAGAGTTAGATATTTGAAGGGGTGAGGGAAAGAGGTGGCAAGCTTTAGGTAGTAAAAAAAGGGCATTGATGAGAGGGTAGTAAGAAAGTAATCTAGACAGATGCAGAAAATAAATTTAAAAGGAAAATGAGGGAAAAAAGGGAAAGGGATTGCAGAGGAGAGGTGTGGGAGAGGGAAGGAGAGGAGAGAGATGCCAGACCAATGGGGGTGAAAGGAGAGATGAAAGGGGGAGTCATACAGTTTCTGGAAGGGGCATAGAAGGAGAGAAGATGTCATATAGGGGAAGAGAGACGGCAGACAGTGGATGGAAGGTAGAGAGTTACAAGAAGATGAAGAAAGCAGAAACCACAGAAGACAAAGGTAGAAAAAACATTTCTATTTATTTATTGCTTTAGGAGACATGTGTCACTGTTTCTGTGGTGTTGCATTGTATGCAGAGTCCAGCTTCTTACTGGTTCAATTTAACCTTTGTCTATGTATTTCTATTTTATCCCCCCTTTTACAAAACCGTGGAGCGTTTTTTAGTGCCAGCCGTGGTGGTAGCAACTCTGATGCTCAGAATTCTATGAGCGTCAGAGCTGTTACCACTGTGGCTAAAATCCACTCTACAGTTTTGTAAAAGAGGGAGGGGTTAGTTTGTGATTACATATTCCATACTAGGCGAAGGTGTCTTCTGTGTTCTGTGTGTTCGAAAGACATGGTTTTTTGTTAGGCTTGACTGCAGGATTGATCTGTACTAGTCTGGCTTGTTTAGTTTTACAATGGGTGTATTGATGTTGTACTGCTCACTGCATATGTAAGATGCTGCCTTTTCTAGGTACTTATGTGTGACATGTGGCTTTTTAACTAAAAATCATGTTTTCTGTACAGATGGGGGGGGGGTCAAAAAATGATGGGCCCTGGGTGTCACATATGCTAGGTATGCCACTGGTCTGGAGTGAAACCCACCCGGTTTTCAAGGTGCAGGCTGCCTTTCCCGCCCCCGACCGCCTGGTGAGAACCTATGGGGATAAAGGTCATAGTCGGTGTCCAGTCCACTGGCAGTCTGAAGATCTTCAACTCTGGTCATTTGGAGAAGTTTCTGAGCAGAAAATCCTTTCCCTCCATGCAGCTGATGTGTAATTGCTGACTGGCAAGCATGGCTGGAACTGTGAGTAAATACTCCATTATTTCCTATGGGCACTTTGGGGATGGCTTGGTAAAAGTGTTTAATTGCATTTTTCATAGTTTCTGATGGCAGAGTTCAGGCCCCCACTTTCCCAGACTCCAAATAGCTATTTTTTTATTTTGGAGTTTTGTTTATTTTTGCTGTGTTTGGCACAAAATCTCTGGTGGTGGCCATCTTGGATTTTCATCAATCTTTATTTCAAAGTTTTATTTCTGCCTCAATACCCCTTGATTTGTTTAAAAATAATTTGGGAAGGATTCCTCAACCCCTGGATGTGTGCAATGATTGTGCCGGATTGGCACCAGATCAGCGACTGTGTACTGCATGCAGGGGTAGGGGGCGGGAGCTTCAGACTTCATCTCCTCTGATACGCTAGGACTGGGGAGCTGGCCTGGGCTGTGACTTTGGAAAAAAATACTGCTCTGTGGTCGGCACTTGGATGTCCTGGCGATTAGGATGTCCAAGTGCTGATTTAGGATGCTTTTTGGAGATCTATGTTTTTTGATTATGGGCCCCTATGTTTACCATGCCACGTTTGTATATATAATACTATGTTTACCATGCTATGTTTTGTCCTACAATGTTTATCATGCTATGTCTCACCACACCATGTTTGCCATGTTATGTTTTACCATACTTTCTTAACTATCTCTGTCAGATAATGTCCTGCCATACCATGTATGTGAACTTGTAACCCATTCTGAGCTCTCCTGGGAGGAAGGGATATAAAACCAAATAAATAAATCTTACAGAATAAAGCATCTTCACTAGTCAGATATAGCTCCTTACCATTATCACCTTATTGGTGGAACTAATTACAATTTATAATTTTTAGCTGCAGTTACCTTCAGGATTTGAACTGATGCCTTCACTTAAAAGGAAAGAAGATGAATTAACAGAATAACTTCAATAAATTGATACTATTTTAAATGTTCAAATTTCTATTGGTCTGTATAAATGCTCAACCCTAGTGGTATGTGTACAAATAGACTATAGTCTAAGCCAGGGGTAAGCAATTCCAGTCCTCGAGAGCCGGAGCCAGGTTAAGTTTCCAGGATATCCACAATAAATATGCACGAGATAGATTTGCATCTCAAGGAGGCAATACATGCAAATCCATTTTATACATATTCATTGTGGATATCCTGAAAACCTGACCTGGCTCCGGCTCTCAAGGACCAGAATTGCCTACCCCTGGTCTAAGCACCACTATACATTTCTACAACTTACATATCCATGGACTGCTCTTGTAGCACTGTGCACATGGGCACTACTAAATATCAATGCAGGTGGGACCTGGGGGCAATAGACTCAGACCCATGAAAATGGCTTTCACTATGGTGTCCCCTGCTATTCATAAAGTAGTGCTGAGAAATGATTTTCTAAAATTCCATCCAACTCTTAGGTTGACAAAGGTTACCGAGTATGATCAGGACAACTTATATAGGGTGGAAGGGATATAATGGAGTACACATTTTTTAAAAGCAAAATTATATCTGGACATATGATTGAGCATGTACACCACTGTCTTCAGCAAATTTATAGATAGATAAGATATCTCTTGCTGTAATTCTAAAGCATCCTGAGACAAAAAGGAGAAGTGCTTCTTTCTGTTTGGTAGTGAAGGCTGTCCTATAGAGAGGTGGGGACCTGCACTGTACGGCAGACTGGGACTTGTTGTCATGCTCAAAGTCAGAACAACAAAATCACTAGTCTTCCAGACAGGGCTGGACCATTCAAACCATCAACACAGTCATTATCTTTCAAAGTGATTGGATTGTGAAGGAACCAGATTACTCAAGGTATCACCAGTTATTATTGTCCTTCAGTCTGTCTTATCTGCTTAGATTGTAAGCTCCTTTGAGCAGGGACTGTCTCCTTTGTGACTCTGTACAGTGCTGTGTACATCTGGTAGCGCTATAGAAATAATTAATAGTAGTAGTAGTAGAGTCATTGACTCATCATAGAACCAGACCTTTCAAATCATCATGTTCCAAGATCAGTAACGTTTCTCAGAAACCGATGGACCATCAATGCCAGATTTACCAGAACCAGTTCATTGTCTAATGAAGTTCCTCTGATCACCACCACAACAGACCTGGGATATGATTTTCAGGTTCTTCCTTCTTAAGTTCAGTATAATAAGTCATGTATTTGTCCAGATGTTATAACATTTTTCACTGTTATTCTGAAAATAGCTAGAACCTTATTGGTTTATAATTATTGATTATATACAATGTATGATTATGGTGTACCTTTCCCCTATATTTGGGGCTGATCAATGCATGTTAAGGAAAATTATAATGCCTCTGGGCAGGCAGACAGATCAAATAGTCTTTAAATACTTTTTTCACAGAATGAAAATAAAAAGTGTTTCTTGTGCATTTTAGCTGGGGATAATATCTCAATGAAATGTAAGGCTCAGGGCAAAAAAACAGAACAAGTACAATTTTAACTTTATCACTTTTAAAAAAGATGATACCTCTTTAGGTAAAATACCACACTGATCAATTCTGACAAATATTTTCACCAGGGACAGGGAGGAAGGCTTAAAGTTTAGGGCTATTGTAGAGGTGGAACTGATACTGTGGTTTTTCAAGTAACAGGGTTTCTTCGAAGAGGGCTATAAGAATACAGGCTAGTTCTGAGACTTTTGCGAGGGTGAACTCCTGAAATTTGGGTGGGAGTGAGGAATCAGAATACTCTTTTGAAAGAAAAAGTAATCATTTACTAAATTTGTCCCTTCTATGTTTCCATGATAAAAATATATTTAATATTTGTATTAAATGAAAATAAAACATTTTCTTTACAACAAGCTCATACTTGTAAACAAGTCTCACAAACAACAAATATGCATTACCAGTCAGGTATAAAACATTGATATATGATTTAATAAAAAGCATATCCTCTTCCCTGTCTCCTCCCCCTTCACCCATCCATCCCCTGTCTCCAAGATTTGTAGTCACCCTCACAAAAGTCTTAGAAATAGCCTCCACTGCACTCAGCTTTCTTCCCTCCTATGACGATTTCCGCTGCCGCTGGTCCTTACCTTGTATGCCATTCTTTGCCTATCTCCAATTTCATCACTATTTTGAGGAACACCCTAGGAGGAACACTAAGGGTTCCCTTTTTTAAAGGTGGATCAACTTTTTCTCTCCCTTTCCTCCTCTTTAAACTCCCTTTCCACCTGGTATGGGTTGGCCCGTGAAGAGTGAGCAGACTCTCAGCTACACATATTGGTGTCTAAGTGGTCTACAGAGTTGGGGGAACCTATTAGTGCCGAAGTTTTGGCTGCATGCTTTTCCAACATAACTCGAGGGGCTAGAAATGCTCAACTGCAGGAAGTACACTTCAAGCTGCTGCATCGCACTTATTTCACTAGGTCCAGGGGTGCACAGGTGGGCCTCTGGTACTCTGATGAGTGTGTCAAGTGTAAGCGCATGAAGGGGACCTTACTGCATATGCTAATTGAATGCCTGGAGCTGAGTGCTTACTGGAATGGGGTCTTGGATTTCCTGGTTAGGATTGTGGGGGGTGCCTCTCCAGTGGTCTTACCCGATACTCATTTTGGGAAGTGAGGAGGGGGGGTGCTGGACCAGGGATTGATGGCTGAGCATTGGCACTTTCTTAAGACCGTCCTCCTGGTAGCCAAACAGGGGGTGCTCTGGCTATGTATGGATGAGAATACCCTGAGGTGGTGGTGTGGAAGCGGTCCCTTGCAGACGTGGCTCACTGGGAATTTTGCAATGTAGGGGAGGGGGCGTCATCTTCCCACCAGCTGTAGCGGTTGCTTTGGGAGGCGGCCATGATGGAGGTACAATCTTTGTAAAGGTTTCATTCTCTTTTCCAATCACTCGGGTGGATGGGTAGGGGGTGTGGCTGGGGGGCAGGGGGTGTGTGTGTGACTTTCTTGGGGGATTATATTTACTGTCAAATGGGAAAATTTGAACAATTTGCTTCACATTGTACTTTGGCCGCTATTTCGTGTCCTTACACTGATAGGGACCCGCCTTTGAGGGGGAGCGTAAGGCTTCGGCCTCTATATTATTAACCAGTCAGTTTTGTGTAAATATATATATGTATATATATATATATTCTCTCATGTCTTTGCTATGGTTTCTTGTTCTGTATGTTCATATTTTCTGACTAATAAAAATTATTCAAAGAAAGAAGATTATCAAGGTAAGTATCTAATCTTTCCATATTCAGAATTGAAAGTTGGATTTAAGGGCTTTGGATTTTCAATGCAAATTGATTTATGAATTTGTATTTCCTACTATTAGTGGAGAAAAATTCATGCTAAATTCCACATTTATAAATATGCAGGCCGGGTTGAAATTCCCTTGTCTGAGCTGGATGAATACACAGAACAGACTTGCCGGGAAAGCTGCAAGCCATAAAAAAATAATGTATTGACAAAGCTGGGCAAGGATCTAGAGTTTCTGAGTTGGAAAAGCACATTGGCAGAAAGGTATATGGCCATCTCTGTACTGGAATAAAAAAGGGGTGCTGCAGGTCAGCACTAAAGAGCATCAGTAGAACCGTGGGTTTGGACAGAGGAGGAGTTTAACAGGTAAGTTTTGAGGTGTATTGGTAGAATCATCTGATTTATCCAGTACTGGAAAGGCAATTGTTTCTTTAAGATTGTTTCTTTAAGATTGAGGTGTGTTAGTGCTCTGGAAATATATACGAGTCCTATCTCTGAGCAGTCATATCAGCCACTTATTCTTTTCAACATTAAAATTTACATAGGAACATAATAGCCTTACTGGGTCAGACCAATGGTCCATCAAGCCCAGTAGCCCATTCTCACAGTGGCCAATCCAGGTCACTAGTACCTGACCAAAACCCAAAGATTAGCTACATTCTATGCTACCGATCCAGGGCAAGAAGTGGCTTTCCCCATGTCTTACCATCTTCATCTTTTTTACCCCCTCTTTTACTAAGCTTGATAGTGCGAGCCAATGCATTAAATGCTCTGACGCCCATAGGGGTTGAATGGGTGTTGGAGCATTTGCCGCATGGCCCTTGTTCCTGCAGTTTAGTAAAAAGGGGGCCTTAGTGAAAATGAAAATAATATGAAAGCAACACTACCAGTTATTGTGGTAGGTGAGCTTAATCTTCAAGTTCATATTTTTGATGTCCTTGAATGTGAGAATTGTTTGGTACGTATTAAAAGAAAAGAACAAATCTTGTTACTTGAGCTCTTTTTGTTGGATAATAAATTTCCTCTTGCTCACACAAGACTCTGTCTCATGAAATTTGCCATTAAGTACAATTAAGCAGCCTCCTCCACAGGAGTCTATGATGAGGCCTGCAGGCACTATTCAGAATCACAGTTTTATTACCATTATGATAAGAAACTCATAGATTTCCAGAGTTGTTTGGATTGATTAAATTGTCTGTACAGGAGCTGTCAACAGTGTCATCCTTTGTCTAATGCTCTTTATAGAGATTGATCAACAAACAAACAAAACTATAGCTAAACCTTAGACGTTACAGAAGGATACGCAAATGCTTGCTAGGAAATAGAAGAGAATAGACAAAAATCTTATAAAAAGAGAAACAGGGAAAGAAAAGAATGAGGAAATGGATGATCTAAGAAAGGAAACAGAGAGAAACAGGAAAAAATATGTGGCAAGAAGAGAGAAAGAAAAGCAAAATACAAAGACAAAAAGACTGGATACCATTTAGGAGAAAGAACGAAAAATGGTTCTTTTGGGATGGAGCTGCTAAAGGCTTGGGGACTTTATTTATCCTACAGTATAAGGAATGAGAATTCAAATAACATGGCCAAATGAGCATACATCCTGTACATTTACTCAGTACGCTGTGACATACTGTATGTACTCGAATATAAGTTGAGACACTCATTTTCTCCCCCAAAAAGAGGAAAAATGGTTGACTCGAATATGTCGGGCGGCTTAAAATTCAAGTGCCCTGCTAGGATCTGCACCCAGCGCCCCCTGCCTCCCCTGTCAGGCTCTGCAACCAGCCCCCTTCCCTCCATCCCCTGTCAGGCTCTGCGCCCAGCCCCCTTCCCTCCATCCCCTGTCAGGCTCTGCACCCAGCCTCTCTCCTGTCAGACTCTGCACCCTACCCCCCAACCTGCCCTGTCCGTCGTACCTCCTCTGCTGATCCCTGGTGGTCCAGCATTCCACGCTCCTGCCCCGCTGCTAACCTGGTTAGTTGGTCGCTACCATGGCCGCCACGAGTTCTGGTTTCTTCAGTCGCTGAGCGGCACCAAGCAGGAGCACACTTTGGTGTTGCTGCTTGGCGCTGAGCAGCTTCCTGACTGGCTCCTACGAATGCCAGTCAGGAAGCCGCTCTGCGCCAAGCAGCAGTGTCAAAGCGGCTCCTGCTCAGTGCTGCTCAGCGGCTGAAGAAACAAGAACTCGCAGCTGCCACCAACCGACCGGGTTTGCAGTGGGGCAGGAGTGCAGAAAGCTTGCTCCTGCCTGCTGCATCTCTGGACCACCAGGGATCGGCAGAGCAGGTACGACAGGGCAGGGGGGGAGGCAGGTGCAGAGCCTGGTGGCCTGCAATAAATCTGGGAGGGGGGTGCTGGCCCGAATATAAACTGGGACCCCCATTTTTGGCCCCTAAAATCCCAGTTTATATTCAAGTATATACAGTACTTTTCTGCTTTTTCTTCCACTTTTTCATTGCTTTCTTCTATTTTGAACATTCTCTATAAATCTTCCCCTCCAGTTTATGAATCTTTGTTACTTTAGAATTTTCTGATGCTAAAGTCATGGGGATTTGAAAGTGGACATTTTAATCCCCAAGATCCCCAGGTTTCCTTCATGCACTGGAAATGATTCTTTCACAAGGGAGCATATAACAAACTAACACAGTAAATAACAGCAAAAAAAGACCAGCATAGTCCATCCAATATGCCCAAAAATGTGGCCAGAGTCATATCTGCCACTCTGCACAGACTCTAGCCACCCACCTTAAATGTTGGTTGTCAAGTCTCCACCATGACAATCATATAGAGAGCCAGACATAATGAGGATGATATGTAGTTATAAACAAGACTCCAAGTATTGCTGACAGTATTCAACTTAAATCAAGATGTCTACTCGTTCCCCTGATCTGCCCAGCACCCTCACTCACAGTATGTGACTATAAAGTGATCTACAAAAACTTCACCTTCCTTTTGCCATTTGCAGGACTAAGACCATAGAAGTCTGTCTGGTATTGGCCTTGGTTCCCCCAATTCTAGAGATTTAAAGGGACCCAGATCATAGAAGCCTGCCCAGCATCGGCCTCAGTTCTCCCATGCTAAATTTGGCTAATCTTTCAGTAATCTTCTTTCAGTATTTTGCTATTTGCGCCATTTGCAAGATGCAGACCATAGAAGTCTGTCTGGCATCACCGAATCTTTAGTCTTTTGCCATTTGTGAGGCACAGACCATAGAAATCTGTCCAGCATTGGCTTTAGTGCCCAGTCCCACTACTCTTGCCCAAGGAAACACCTCCACAGCCAGCCTCTTACACCCAGCTTTCAGCCCAGAGCCTCCGTTTGTGTCCAGCTCCCAGCCCACAACTTCTTCTGGAGTCCCATGGGAGGACAGTCCACCTCTCTTCGTTCTGCCATCTCAGAGCAGCATTTAGTTCCAGCCTTTCAGGAGCAGGGAACTTGAAGCGGAGGAGTCGCTTTTGTGATACCGGCCCAGGCTGGCCTGGCTCAGTTGGGGACATGGAATTAGAAGCTGACTGAGACTGAGGGTAGTAAGAATGACGGGGGTTTATTTTTATTTTTAATTTTCTTTTTGCTTTATTTTTGTTGGGCTGGCTTAATTTTGCTATTTTATTTCCAAGTTTTATTTTTAGGATTTTTCTTTGGGATTCTTTGATATTGCCTTTTATGCACCTATAATATTGAATTTATTGTATTATCTTTTTCCTCTTCCTTCTCTTTATATAGATAAATGTAAGTAATTATTTCTTTCATAGGAACTATTTGTGAGATTGTGAGCCCATTGGGACAGAGAGGGAAATTCAAAGTACCTGATTAGTTTTTTTGGCCATTATTTATGTCAATTTAATTGTTTTGTAACCACTTCAAATTCTTTGGGAGATTTAGTGGTATATAAGACACCACATTAAATTAAATTAAATGTTGTGTTTCCATTCTCTTACTATGTAGGTATCCCCTATGTCCATCCACGTATTTTTGAATTTGTTCAGTGTTTTAACGTCTACCACCTCTCCTGGAAGGGCATACCAGGCATCTACTACCTTCTCTGTGAAAAAGTATTTCCTGACTTTACTCCTAAGTCTATGTTCCTACAACCTCAATGTTCTTTTTACTTACTACTACTAGTATTAATTATTTCTATAGCGCTACCAGAAGCACATAACGCTGTACAGAGTCACAAAGAGTAAGAAAACAGTCCCTGCTCAAAAGAGCTTACAATCTAAACAGGCAAGACAGACCAACAGGATGTCATGGATACCGTTAAGGGGAACAGTTAATCAGCTGGCTGGGTATTTCAGACAAATGATCAAAAATCAGCAGCAAATACCAGGAGTATAAAGTAGTGCTGCCCAATTCAGGGAAAATGTTTTTAATTCAATTCGATTTGGCCTATTTCATTGATTTTTCAATTCGATTCTCTTTTTCCACTCAATCGGTCGTTTTTTTTCTTAATGTCCTGGCGGGTTTATTTTGTAGTCTTTTCACCCATCCCACCCTCCTTTGCCAAACCGCCTAGAAGTCGCAAGATTGTGGCGGTATAGAAGAATAAAGTTATTATTATTATTATTATCTCTAACCCCACACCGGTGCAGTGGTGTAAACAAAATAAATAAAAAACACATTCCTTCCTCTGCTAGCTCATGCTGGCTGTGTAACACAAGCTCTGGCAGGATACACATTTCAAATCTGATATTGTAATTACAAAATAGAAAATAAAATAAAATTATTTTTTTCTACCTACCACTAACATATCCAACATTTGTTTCTTTCCCACTGTCTACCATCTCTCTCTCTCTGCCTTTTGCCCTTTGTCAAACCTCTCTATTCCCCTCCATGTAGCATCTTTCCCTTCCTCCCCTCCATTATCATGTTCAACATTTCTCCCTCCCCTCCACCATATGCATGCTTTCACCCTCTGGCCCATGGGACTCCCACAGGGACCCCCCTCTAGCCAACAGGACTCCCACGGGGATGAAAGGCTTTGGAAGCAGGGTTCGTCCATATAATATAATGGACTCATCAGCCTTAGTAAAAGAGGGGGCTTATAAGTTAATTACCTGAACAGAAAACAAAAAAAGGGCTCCACCAAAGAGATTCCACAAGGAAAACAGCAGCGCAAACACAAAACAAACTGTGGAACTGATGATCCTGTCAGAAGTAATTGCTGCTTTTTATGGGGACGGGCAGGGATGGAGGTAATTCCTTGCGGGGATGGAGAGGATCCTGACGGGGACGGGTGGTGACTGAGAAGATCCGGGCGGGGATGGGTGGGATTTCTGTCCCCGTGCAACTCTCTAGTGTGGATATGAGCAACCTAAAGAGAGGCCACTGAGACAGAAGGAGGGACAGCCATAAAGGGAGAATTGTTTTCCTTCACCCCAGCCAGAGAGGAGCAAGAGTGTGGACTGGGAAATGGAGGGAGTTCCATCTTCCTCATATGTGGTGCAGCAAGGAGTGGAGGCCATGAACACTCAAGAGGTAGTAACAGCCTGAAGCATGCACTGAAGCTATGGACATTAGCTGCTGAGAAATATGAGTTTTGGTTTTTGGAACTGACATCGTTTGTACTGGCTCTATTTTGGGTATTGTTCTTTTTTCCTGTTTATTGGAAAAGTTTTGCCTGTCATGGAAAAGTCTAAGTTGTTAAAGCTAAGAATATTAAGGCCTTTTTTTAAACCTCACAAATTGAAGCCTTATTTATATTTTTGGGTTTTGTTTTTCTGTTGCTGCTGAGTTACATTTGGGCTGAGCCAACTGGAAGGTGGTTTGCACAGCAACGGCTGTGTGTGGGCTGTTCCTCAAACGCTGCTGCAGCTTATACAGAGGCTGTGTAAGAACTTACCCTTTTCTTTCTGTTTCCAATGTTTCAGCATGTTATGTTTAATGGACACTTTACTATGCCAAGGGGAATGTTTGGGCTAATGTGCTCAGCACACTGAGGGAGAACTTTCTGTTGGGGAGAGAACCTGCACAGTATATTCTGGGTGGGCATTTATTCTGGAAGCTTTGCTGTATTAGCAACATAAAGACTCACAGGTTTTGGAGTTGTTCCTTATTAGGTCCTGTGGCGCTCAGCTCTGTCCACGGACCAGCACCTCTGTATTTAGTACAACAGAAAAGAAAAGCGGTTTTGTGCTGTTACTAATTTCCTGCCTTTTGAGGAATCTGCTTAAGTTTGTCTTCTGATGTGGATTACAAATCTGAACTAATTAATTCAAGTGTTAGGTTGTTCTGGTGAAGAGGACTGGAGTAACTTAGCCCAAAGTCCAGAAGCAGCTATTAGACTCTGAGCCATTCTGACCCAAGTGGAAATTTGTGGGGATTTTGTCTTTCTGTTTTTGAATTGCTATTTGGTGTTTTTCTGCTTGTGCAGTGAAGTGGTGAACCTTAAACCCACGGTCTGGCCGGTGACCAAAATAAAAACTTGAAAATTGCTCATTTGTTTGAGTGCTCCTTCTTTCAGAGAAAAGGGATACTTACCAGAAGCATTAATTTTAAGCTTCAGCCTGGAAGTACTAATCCTGAAGGGTTCTCCTGGTCATAGGGGACACGCCAAGCCAATACTTGTCGTGGCTTTCATGGCCCGCTGCACTCACCAGGGGCCCGGCCTGTGACAGTATATGAGATTAGATTGGAGAATGAAACAAGGACCTGTCCTCGTGGTAAAACCACTGTAATGAAGAAATATTTGGGCTGTTTACTGCATGTATGAGAGCAAAGCTTTTCACTACCCTGCGGGAGCAGTAAAAAGCTCTCCTTCCAGGGAAAATAAAACCTTCCAAGGAAAATAAAACCTTCCAATTACTGTGACTCCTCCTGTGTGCTTACCTCTCACAACAGTACCAGCACTGACCTGGTCCATCTGCCTATCCATACTCCCTCTATCTCCTCCTTTTCTTCCTCCCCTCAACTCCTCCTCCACTGTGACATCAGCGAAGAGGGCCCAAGTAGCCTTGTCCTCCATCCCCTTGACTCATCCTCCACTGCAACATCAACGAAGAGGGTCCAATTAGCTTTGTCCTTCCTCCACTCGATTCCTACTCCACTGCAATATCAGAGAAGAGGATCCAATTGCTGTCGCCACTAACTTTTAAAAACCCTATGAAATGTATTATTTTGTAGGGTTTAGATGTGGTGGCAGCAGGCAAGCATGCAAGGAGACAGAATGAGAGACTGAGAAGAGGTCAGGAATCAGGACTAGGAGACAGTTGAGCAAGTGACTGAGCCAGGAGGTAGGCGAGTGAGTGACTGAGGAGCAGAGATGGAACCAGAGTTAGTGAGGAGCACAAGAGGAGCAGATTAGTGATCTACATAGTAAAGTGGCTTTTTTAATTAAAAATTCTTCCTTCCTTCTATCTATTTCTCTCACCCCCTGCGATAAAGACTCGATGCCGGCTGGCTGCGGGTGAAGGTGAGACAGTGACTAGCCTGTGCCTTCTCCACCCGCTGAAGCCACATGGTAGAGAACCTGGAATCTAGCATGCAGTGGATTTTTTTTTTGGCTATGTAGGATTTTGCTTTTAGTGGAATGCCATTGATAATAAAGGGTTCTTTGGATTATTTCTAAAACACAGATGTGTGCAATGCAGAATGACACGGGGGCAAATTTTCCCCCGTCCCTGTGGTTAACTAATTTTCCCATCCCATCCCTGCAAGTTCTTTTCTTGTCCCCGCCCCATTCCTGCAAGCTCTGTCCTCATCTGCACAAGCCTCCAACACTTTAAAATCATAAGTGTTCAAGACTTGTGTGGTTAAGGCAGATACCCAATTGATGGAATACCTTGATCAATTCTCTCTTTTACATGAAACCTAATCTGGCTTCAGACTTCTGTTTAGCACCGAAACAGTGATCGCAGCGATCCTGGATTACTTACGCTCCCTATTCAGCAAGGGCCATAACACCCTGATCATGCAATTTGACATGAGTTCAGCCTTTGACTTAGTCGATCACGAGAAATTGTTACAATGCTTAGACGTAATTGGCATCAGAGGCGAGGTTCTAAACTGGTTCCAAGATTTCCTTATGTCCCGCACCTACCAAGTACATTTCAATTACAACCTCTCTAATACCTGGAGAAACCCATCTGGCGTTCCACAGGGGTCACCACTATCCCCACTGCTCTTCAATGTTTACATGTCATCACTAGGCGCACAGATGGCCCAGCGAGGTATAAAATTATTCAGTTACGCAGATGACTTTAAAATCATTATCCCATTCACCACTTCTCTTTCTGAAGCTACCCCCATGGCTACAGAAGTACTGAACTTGATGAAACAACAGACAACAGAATTCAGACTGAAGCTCAATCCAGAAAAAACTAAATTCTTCGTGACCTCGCCACACCCACTTGTCACCACAACACCACTATCATCAACAAACTCAGCTACCCTATTCAACCTACAATGAAGGTTCTGGGGATAATACTGGACCAAGGCCTAACCATGAAAGATCAAGTGAGCTCCCTAGTCAGAAAGGGTTTTTTTACTCTCTGGAAGCTTAAGTCTATTAGAGCACACTTTAACGCTTCATAATTCAGAATTCTCATACAATCCTTAATACTAAGCCATATCGATTATTGTAACATTGCCCATCTGGCAATCTCCCAGAAGAACATGCAGAGACTGCAACTGGTGCAGAATGTGGCGGTCAGGTTGATCCTTGGGTTGAAGAAGTCAAATCACATAACCCCTTCCTACCGACTCCTGCACTGGCTGCCAATGGAGGCACGTGCGAAGTTCAAGCTGGGATGCTTTTGCTTTAAGGTACTAACCAGTTTAGCCCCTCAATATATAAATGACCTCTTCCACTTCTCAACCAATAGACACAAGAGAGGTACGCACCCGAAGTTCATCTCCTCGGTTAAAGGATGTAAATTTAAAAGACACCATCAACATCTTCTCTCTTACCAGGCGGAATTATGGGGCAAAGACTTTGAAAAACTAATTATAAACGCAAATAACTATGGTGAATTTAGGAAACACCTAAAGACATACCTGTTCTTGAAATACCTAGGTAGCGAATCTGCACAATCTCTCCCATCACAATATCCCACCTCAATCCCCCCCATCACAACTGTTCCCTTAAACTGCTAGCCACTATTCTTCAACTATGTAAATGTTTGTAGTTCTACTCTATTTGTAGCACCTTTCTAATCATTGTAAACCGCATAGAACTCCACAGTCCTGCGGTATATAAACTGTTATTATTATTATTATTATTATCTTACAAAAATGGGGCAGGGTTAGCGACCAAACTCGTGGGGATGAAATGGAGAAATTGATTTCCTGTGGGAACAGGGAAAAATTTGTCCCTGTGTCATTCTCTATTCTGCATTGCACTCATCTGTGTTTGAGAAATAACCCAAAGAACCCTTTATTCTCAATAGCATTCCACTGTCTTATTTCAGGATAATTTATGAAAAACTAAAATCCTGTACTCTTATTTATTGATCTGCTGTAAATGAAAATAGAGATGACTGTTTTGTGATGAATTCTTAGCTGTTCAGTGTCTAATAGTCCGTCACAAAAAAGTCATACATTCTCTTGGGAGAGGATGTTGATCGAGTAAGGATGATAGCAGCAGAGAAATCTATACACTGTAGTATGAGCAGAGAGAAATATTGAAATTTAGATAGCAGTTTGATAAACCTTTTTAAAATGTTAAAATATAGAACACAAATAGCTGGATATGATCTCAGAAATTTGTTCTTATTACCTTACCCCCCCCCAAAAACACACACACACACACTTTTATGAAGTAACATTAGGCTTTTTTATCGCTGGCTGTGGTGGTGTTAGCTCAGACGCTCATTGAATTCCTATGAGTGTCAGAGCCAATACCACCACGGCTGGTGATAAAAAAAGCCTAACACGGCTTCATAAAAGGAGGGTATATGCGTAAAGGAAACATTTTAATTTCATAGATATGTTTGCAAATATGCTGTAAAATTCATAAATCTGTGAAAACGTGTGAAATATGACTGGATGTGCAAATTCCACAGCATCTGTTTGAGACTTATATGGATGGGAATAGAGCTTGTGGAGATGAGATGGGGAAAAATCTTTTCCCTATGTCATTCTCTATGCAAGATTTCCCCACTAAAACCACAGAACTAATTAAAGCCTTCATAAAATTAATTTGCCTATGTCATGGCTAGATTACCTGTTCTTTTGACCTTATTCCTAAAATATATTTTTATGAAAAAAGAATATCTAATCTAATCTGAATTTCTGTATCACACTTATCGAGACGTTCAAGTATCTTACGGGCCGCATCGAGGCGGAGGAAGATATCTTCTTTTTCAAGGGTCCCACGACAACAAGAGGGCATCCGTTGAAAATCAGGGGCGGGAAACTACGAGGTGACACCAGGAAATTCTTTTTCACTGAAAGAGTGGTTGATCGCTGGAATAGTCTTCCACTACAGGTGATTGAGGCCAGCAGCGTGCCTGATTTTAAGGCCAAATGGGATCGGCACATGGGATCTCTTCACAGGGCAAAGGTAGGGGAGGGACATTAAGGTGGGCAGACTAGATGGGCCGTGGGCCCTTATCTGCCGTCTGTTTCAATGTTTCTATGTTATTCAGTACAGGTTCAAGGCGATTTACAAGCTGTTATTTTTAAAATAAAGTTTTTATTTAATTAAATTTTCCAAATACAAAAACATTACAACAAGTTCAGTAATAGATCAGACAATGTAAAGTCATCTGTGTGGTTTCTTCATGGAAACTTAAAGATACAAATTGAGCCCCAAAACAGAAAATAAACAACTCGCCCTCCCAAGCACTCCAGTGTCAAGAATTCAGCAGAGCACTATGGACTCTGTGTGACAAACCATCCCAGACAGGCGCCCAGATGACCTTAAACCTTCTCTACTGACCTGATGTACCCCTTTTTACATCCAAGTATTCTAATTTTAACAATGTAAACATTTCATTACTCCAGAGAGTTTCTTATTGTCTCTACAGTAAAAGAATATATTTTCGAGTCATTAAAGAAGCTTTGTGCAACAACAAATCCCATCCCCCTTGATAGAGAGTGAACCTGGGAAAAAAGCAGAACATTTACCCTCAAGGGGATCTTTTTATGCAAAACGGTCTGTAAATATAATCCAACAAAGGACCAAGATGTTTGTATCCTCTCACATGACCAAAACATATGAAGCAGACCAGCAGGAGTAGATTAATATTGAGCATGAGAAGCAAAGCCAGAAACACAGGCATGATACGGAGAGTGGTAGAAAACTGGAACGCTCTTCCGGAGTTTGTCATAGGAGGAAAACCCTCCAGGGATTCAAGCCGAAGTTAGATAAGTTCATGCTGAACCAGAATGTAAGCAGGTAGGGCTAGTCTCAGTTAGGGCGCTGGTCTTTGACCAGAGGGCCGCCGCATGAGCAGACTGCTGGGCACGATGGACCACTGGTCTGACCCAGCAGCGGCAATTATTATGTTCTTATATAAGCGTAGGAGGAATTTATAGCACTGTTCTTGGAGAGCAACTGATTGGGTCAGATGTTTGTTTCATTAGAAGATGTAATCCATCTCCCGAGATCTGTGAGGAGGAAGGTCCTGATTCCAAACCTCCGCCAAAGCATCATAATCCTGAAGGGCACTAAAGCTGCCCAAACTGACCTGATAGAAAGATAAAATGGCTTTAGTTTGGCGAGATAAAGTAAGTTTCCTGTATCATGTCAGCCATGTCCTCATTCAGGGTGTTGGCATCCAAAGACTGAATATAGTGTGAGACCAGGCTATAATGGAGCCAGTCCCTCTCTTGTAAGTGTCCCGCAACTTGTAGATCTTGAAAAGGGAGCAGTGTACCTTGATCAGATACGAAATTCCACACAAAGCATAGGCCATTATCCAGTTGTCTTTTCAGGTAAGTTTTAGTGACATAGGGATCAAAATCCAAGTTACCCCACAATGGTATCATAGAGTTGGATCATAGAGTTGGATGGCAATTGCATACATTTACACAACCACTGCCAACACTGTCACATAGATTTCAATAAGTGATGTCTGCAAGTAGGAAAAATCCTGTGAGGGTTTCGGGCATGAAGATAATAAAGTAAGGGCTCCTTTTACTAAGATGCACTAGCGTTTTTAGCGCATGCAGGATTTTAGCATGCGCTAAACCCGCACTACGCTTCTAGAACTAACGCCAGCTCGTTGCTGGCGTTAAGGTCTAGCGCGCAGGGCAATTCAGCGCATGCTATTCCGTGTGTTAAAGCCCTAACGCAACTTTGTAAAAGTTTCAAGTTTATTAAAATTGTTTATACCGCTTAATCAAATTTCTAGGCGGTGTACAATGCAAAAAATTCCATAAAAACAGATTAAAATTAGAAATACTAAACATGACCAGGATAGATTAATAAGATACATAACAAGACATATAAACTTACTTCACACAAATGGGGAAAAAAGGGCAAGAACTACAATCTTTAAAGAAAAGAGCACAGGAAGAGGGAAAAACAATGGGTGAGGGTAAAAAGCTATAAAGCTTTGTTATGGTCCTCAAAAAGGACAATTATTGTCCAAAAGCATCCTGGAACAAGAATGTTTTTAATTTTGATTTTAATTGATTTAATACAGATTCGATGCGTAAGTGATTAGACAGCGAATTCCAAAGAGAAGGTGCAGTGACAGCGAAATTGTTAGATCAACGTGTTGATTGATTTTAGTGATGGTACGACAAGGAGATTCTGTGACATTGAACGAAGCGATTTAGAAGGACTGTAAGGAATTAAGAGTCTATCAATGAACTCTGGTTGATTATTTGAACGTACTGTAAAAATTAAAAGTAGGATTTTGTAACTAATTCTAAGTTCAACAGGTAGCCAATGTGCGTTGAATAAGAGAGGTGAAACGTGATCATATTTCTTATTTCCTTTTTAGTAATGCCCTTATAAAGGGCATTACAATAATCTATGCAAGAAATTACCAGAGAGTGGATCAATATATTCAAGGAAGCTGGTTCTAGTAATTTTGAGAGAGAACGTATCATTCCAAGACGATGAAAACATTTCTGGACAACAGTACTAATGTGATAGTGCAAATACACCATAGGACTCAAAGCCCCACTCTGAGGTAGCCATTCTCCCCCAAATAAAGACCACCATAAATAAACAGGCAACACACTTTGTCCCCATCACTCACCCACCCAATCCATATGCAAGACTCCCTTCATCCACACCAAGCATCTAACACATTCTCTACGAAGCTCAGATCACCCAGCCAGCTGTTTACACAGTCAACACAAACTCACGGCACTGCAACACAACAAATGTCTGGGTATACTAGGAATCGAGTCCCCAGCTAGCTCCTTAGTAGGTACTAGGTGCAAGAAGATGAACTTCGGATTCCTAAACCATGGAGAGGCACTGCAGGGACTTCAGGGACCAGACGGACTCCACCTGACCAGAAGGGGTAAGAACGTCTTTGGACACCGACTAGACCGCCTGCTTTGTAGGGCTTTAAACTAGGTAAGTTGGGGGAGGGTACACACTCACATACCGGCGCGGTAAAGAACCATCCTGGCGAGGTAAGTTGTAACGCCATTTCTGAGTCCGTGGTAAGTACACACATTGAAAACAATACTATAGGAGTCACACTAACTCAGGCGGGACTTAGCAAACATAAGGTATGGACGGCTATGTATGTTAATGCACACAATTTAGGCAATAAAATTCTGGAATTGGAGACAGAAATAATGAACGCCGACCTAGACGTGGTGGCGATATCCGAGACTTGGTTCACGGATTCACATGGGTGGGATATGGCTATACCGGGTTACAACTTACTTCGTCGAGACAGAGAGGGCAAATTAGGAGGAGGGGTATCACTATACACTAAAGAGGCAATCAAAGATACCAAAATCGCAGATGTCAAGTACACCAGAGAATCCTGGGTGAACCTGGCCAGGGGAAATGACAAATGTCTGTATCTTGGTGTAGTATACAGATCTCCAAGACAACAGGAAGACAAGGATATAGAATTAATTGAAGACATAGAGAACATCACTTTGCATGGGGATACAGTATTGTTAGGGGACTTCAATATGCCTGATGCAGATTGGAACACACTTTCCGCTACGACCAGCGGCAGCAGAATGCTATTAACTTCCATAAAGAGAGCACGACTCAAACAAATGGTATTGGAGCCCACTAGGGATCAGGTGATACAGGACCTGGTACTCACCAACGGAGAAAGCATCTCAGAGGTTTCGGTAGGTGATACGCTGGCCTCCAGTGACCACAACATGGTATGGTTCAACCTCAGGAAAGGTTTCACTAGATCAAACACAGCAACAAAGGTCCTCAACTTTCGGGGCACTGACTTCAAATGCATGGGAGATTTCGTCCATCGGGCGCTGCAAAACCAAGCTGAAACCGATATTGTAGAGGCTATGTGGTCAACTCTGAAATCTACCCTACACGAAGCAACTAATCGCTATATAAAAACAGTAAGCAAACAATAAACCTCAATGGTTCACTGCGGAGATCTCGGACCTCGTTAAAAAGAAGAAAAAAGCATTTATCTCCTGCAAACAATCAGGAAAAAGGGAGACAAAAAAAGACTATCTGGCCAAGTCTAAAGCTGTCAAAACAGCAGTCTGAGAGGCCAAACTCCGAATAGAAGAGAATTCAGCATAGAACATTAAGAAGGGGGATAAATACTTCTTCAGGTATATTAGTGACAGAAAAAGAAACACAGATGGGATAGTACGCCTTAGGAAACCAGACGGGAATTATGTAGAATCGGATTCCAATAAAGCTGAGCTACTAAATGAATACTTCTGCTCAGTCTTTACCTGCGAGGCGCTGGGGTCCGGTCCACAGTTGCAGACAAGGGAAAGCTCAGAAGACCCGTTTCGGAATTTTGAGTTTATGCCCAGCAGCGTCTACTGTGAACTATCAAGACTCAAAGTGAACAAAGCCATGGGACCAGACAATCTACACCCCAGGGTGCTTAGAGAGTTGAGTGATGTCCTGGCGGAACTGTTATCCGCCCTCTTCAATCTTTCCCTAAGTACAGGAAGAGCCCCGTTGGACTGGAAAACAGCTAACGTCATTCCACTCCACAAAAAGGGATGCAGGACGGAGGCTGTGAATTACAGACCGGTGAGTCTCACATCAATAGTGAGTAAACTTATGGAAACACTAGTTAAACATAAATTAGATACGATCCTGAACGAGGAGAATCTCATGATCCCCATCAACATGGATTTACAAAGGAAAGGTCCTGCCAATCCAATCTAATCAGCTTCTTTGACTGGGTAACAAGAAAGCTGGATATAGGGGAGTCCCTGGCCGTCGTGTACTTGGACTTCAGTAAAGCTTTGATAGCGTCCCACACCGCAGGTTATTCAGCAAGATGAGTTCGATGGGATTAGGTGAAACATTAACTGCATGGGTCAAAGACTGGCTAAGCGGTAGACTTCAGAGGGTGGTGGTTAACGGTACCCTCTCCGAAACGTCGGAAGTGATCAGTGGAGTGCCACAGGGCTCGGTCTTGGGCCCGATCCTATTTAACATTTTCGTAAGAGACCTGACTCAGGGGCTTCAAGGTAAAATAACATTATTTGCCAATGACGTCAAACTATGCAACATAGTAGGCAAAAGCACATTGCCCGACAGTATGACGCGGGACCTACTCTTACTGTAACATTGGTCCTCGACTTGGCAACTAAGCTTCAATGCCAAAAAGTGTAAGGTCATGCACCTTGGCAGCAGAAATCCGTGCAGAACTTACACCCTAAATGGTGAGACCTTAGCTAGGACTGCAGCAGAACGAGACTTAGAAGTGATCATTAGTGAAGACATGAAAACTGCCAATCAAGTGGAGAAAGCTTCATCTAAGGCTAGACAAATGATGGGTTGTATCCGTAGAAGTTTCGTCAGCCAGAAGCCCAAAGTCATAATGCCGTTGTACAGATCCATGGTGAGACCTCATCTGGAATATTGTGTACAATTCTGGAGGCCACATTACCAAAAGAATGTGCTGAGAGCTGAATCGGTTCAGCGAATGGCCACCAGGATGATCTCAGGGCTCAAGGATCTCCCGTATGAGGAAAGGCTGAGTAAATTGCAGCTATACTCACTCGAGGAACGTAGAGAGAGGGGTGACATGATTGAGACATTCAAATATATCACGGGCCGTATCGAGGTGGAAGATGATATATTTTTTCTTAAAGGACCCACGGCCACAAGAGGGCATTCGCTGAAAATCAGGGGCGGGAAATTTCATGGCGACACCAGGAAGTATTTCTTCACCAAAAGGGTGGTTGATCATTGGAATGATCGTCCACTGCAGGTAATTGAGGCCAGGAGCATGCAGATTTTAAGAAAAAATGGGATAGGCATGTGGGATCTCTTAGGGGAAGAAGTTAGGGGGGTGGGTCATTAGAGTGGGCAGACTTGATGGGCCAAGGCCCTTTTCTGCCGTCATTTTCTATGTTTCTATCCGTGGCCAGTGCTCCTCTGGCAGGACCACAACAATTCCTAAAGTGTTCAAAGGTGAGAGCTATTGCAGGAGAGTCAAAAGTTTGCACACTGTCTCTCGATGAATTCACAAGCATGCAGGAAAAAGAAGCACAAATTTAACATTCTTCACAAACAAAGCAGAACAAACAGGCATAAATTCTGTCCTGCGCACTGCCACCATATTGGAATAATCCTAGAAGCATAGAATGTTCTTGTTTTTGTGCTGCAGTCCTTTGCCCACCTGAATAACCTGCAGAATTGCTGTTTTATGGGCAAAATTCAGAATTGTGAAAATGACCACTTGGGGCCAGGAGCCTTCTGGGCCCTTAGGCCCCAAATGGTGTACATGTTCCACTTTGAAGTGCCTATGACGAATGTCCAAAGAGAGCGATTGAGGGATCCAGGTCTCCAGAAACTCAATGAGTTCTGCATTTACGATCCGCTCCGGGAAACCCACCAAGCGCAAATTCTTCTTCTGGGCCTGATTTTCCAAGTCATCCACTTTCTGGGTCAGCAAAGCTAGTTGTTTTTCCAGCCTACTACTGCATGCCTCCATTGGATGCACCCGATCATCCAGGGCACTCACCTGGTTCTGAGTGCCATCAAATTTGAGGCCCATATTGTCGATATGCTCATGGGCAGTGTCAATTTTATCAAAGAATTGTTGCAGCTTTTTATCTATCGTGGCCTCAACCGCATCCGTGACTTCCACAATTATCTCTGCTGTCTACATCAGTGGTCTCAAACTCAAACCCTTTGTGGGGCCACATTTTGGATTTGTAGGTACTTGGAGGGCCGCAGAAAAAATAGTTAATATCTTATTAAAGAAATGGCAATTTTGCATTAGGTAAAACTCTTTATAGTTTATAAAACTTTCCTTTAACAGTTAAAAGGAAAGATATATAAACTATAAAGAGTTTTACCTTATGCAAAATTGTCATTTCTTTAATAAGACATTAACTATTTTTGATGTGGCCCTCCAAGTACTCTATTTTTTCTGCAGCCCTCACATTTAAAGTTTAATATCTTTTCTTTCTCAAAACTGACACATTTCAATCACTATATTGAAAATAAAATCATTTTCCCTACCTTTGTTGGCTGGTGACTTTATTTTTCTGTGCTTTTAACTATGTTTCCAGGGCCTTCTTGTCCTTTGGCTGTTTTTCTCTCCGTATTCACTTTCTGCCTTGCATCCATCTTTGGTATTAACTTAATATTCAATTTTTCTGCTTTCTTTTCAAAATCTACGTTTCCATGTCTTCCCTTCCCTTCCTATCTCTCTCTTCTTCTGTCCTATTTCCTGGTCTGGCATCTGTCTCCTTCCCTCCCCCCATGCCCTAGCATCTCTCCCTCCCCCTCCATGGTTTGTTATCTCCTTTCCTTCCCTCCCTCCCATGAACTTGGCATCTCTTGTTCCTTTCCTTTCCCTTCCTTCTCCTTCCTTCCCTCTCTTTCCCCAATTGGGTGCAGCAGCAACAGAAGCAGCATTTCTCTTCCCCCTTTCCTGTACAGCAGAAGCATTTCTCTTCCCCTTTCCCTCCCCCTCCCTTTCCCTGTGCAGCAGCAGCAACAGCATTTCCCTTCCCCCTTTCCTGTGCAGCAGAGGCATTTCTCTTCCCCCTTCCCTCCCTCTCCCTTTCCCTTTCCCTGTGCAGCAGCAACAGCAGCATTTCCCTAGGGTCCCCCTTTCCTATGTAGCATAAGCATTTCTCTTTCCCCTCCCCTTCCGTTCCCTTTCTTTTGGAGCAGCAGTGTGTCTGGCCAGCTCCCTTGCTCAGTCGATCGTTCCGTTCAAAGCCGCGGGTGGCGGCTCCTCGCGAGATCCGCACCTGCATCAGAAGCCTCTCTGATGTTGTGACGTCAGAGAGGCTTCTGATGCAGGAGTGGATAGCGCGAGGAGCCGCCACCCGCGGCTTTGAATGGAACTATCAACTGAGCAAGGGAGCCGGACAGACACGCTGCTGCTCCACAAGGAAGAGAAGGGGGAAGAGAAATGCTGGTGTGGATGGCGCGAGGAGCCGCCGCCGGCCGCAGCTTTGACCGGAACAATCAACTGCAGCAAGGGAATAGTTGATTATCATGTCCAGACCGCGGGCCGCAAAATAGCACCTGGAGGGCTGCGAGTTTGAGACCGCTGGTCTACATGGAGCTGACCAATGGGCTAGGAGGATTTTGCTCCAAAGCCATCTTGGTTTCAGTTGATTTGCCATGATTGCATTCCTTGTGGACGAGTTTAGAGGCCATGTAGAGGATCGCCGATGCTCCAAAAAGTGTACTACACCAGGTACCATGAGTAGGTATGCAGGGGTCCAAGTCTTGATCAAAAGCGCTGATTATAGCCGATGATAGGGGGACTCGAGGAAGGGAGCAGAGCTGCTCAGCATCTGCTCAACCCCATGACGTCACTGGAAGTAAGGGCGATTTACATGTTAAGAAGCCCATAACTAAACATGGGGAATAATGGATACATCAATGAGAAGGATACAATGTTGCAAGTAGATAGGAATGTTTATTTCTCATATAAATTATATTCCAGTTGTGATCTTTGTTTAAGTGTCCCTACCCCTGTGCCCTTTCTTCAGCTATCTGTGCTATATTAATATGTCCATGTGCTGTCTGCATGGGACTCTGATGAGGATCTTAGAATTATAGTGGAGGGAGTAGCTAAGTGGAAAGAGTTTTCAGAAACTTTAAAAGCTTCAAAATGAATAGGCCAGTTTAATAAGTCATGTATTATTGCTGTGCACTAAAGCTCAGTGCGTGGTTCTCTAATACACATATATAAAAAAAAGAAAAAGATTATGCCCATTTTTTCATACAGCATTAGGTATAACAAACACAGCAGAGCACTTTGGTCACCATGGAAACATGCACACACGGGCATCCATTAGCAGCAAAATTTATATTTTGTCCCAAACTGTATTCAGCATCTGGAGAAAGTCCATGTGTCTGGAATGCTGTTCCATGCATAAATATTATAGCCATAGCATCACCTATATTTTTTGTAGTCAAACACTTTGTCCATTATTTCACAGTTGCATTCTTAAACCTTCATTTAGCAATGCAATTACCTCAGTTCCTCCAAGCATTAAGCTTTCTTCACAGACCTACCATGGAAATGCAGGCACTCTCATAGGTGATTTCATCCAATGAAGCCTCATGTACTAGAGTAGTTATTAATTTAATGTCTCCCTTTATGCAATGTACAGTATATTCCAGGACAACTAAATCAGTGGACTCACTAAGTTCACTAAGTTGCAAGCTGAATCCTCATGAATAAATTCTTGACCCTGACACATTTTAGGCCGTGTGCAAGCAATGAAAGGGGGCAGGGCAACTTCCATAGATCTCTTATCACTCGGGACTAGGGTTACCACATTTGTATAAGTAAAAAAGGGGACATGTGGTCAGCTCCACCCTGTTCCTCCCCAGCCTCACCCTGTTCCACTGTCGCCCTGCCTCCACACATACCTTATCTCCTCTCCTTCCCTGAGCTCAGGGCTGTGTCTGGAGGGCCTCTGAGCATGTGCAGGTGCAACGTGATGACATCACATGCATGCTCGGAGGCCCTCCAGACACAGCCCTGAGCTCTGGCTGCGTCAGAGCTTCCAAAGTCCGGACAAACTGCCGGGTTTTCAAAATCCATCTGGACACCCGGATAGTCCTCTAAAAAGACCTAATTTAAACATAATTAAGTTGCACACAGAAATTGGCTAGGAGCCATTTACAGAATTTCCCCCACTGTGGTTGTACTAGACTGTATCCTATAGCATATATGTGACAGACCTGACGCCCATGTTTCCTTGGAGGATATGATGGGAGGGGCAGGAAACATGCAAAAATGTCCCAGGGTCTTCTCCTTCCTGTTAGTGGTATTAGTTCTGTTCTCTTGCTGCAGATGCACCATAGCAGTGTAAGAAACAGCATAGTCTGATCTAAGGGACCAAGAAACAAAGGAGATGTAAAGAGAAAATAGAGTTTAATATATTTAAATATGCATTATTGTTTTTTAAAATTATTTGCAGGGTCAAATCTGGCAAGTTCTGACTGAGATTCCACCTGAGAATGCCAGTAACTCATAGCCAAGTAGTATAGACTACATACACAAGAAGACATACTGACCAATCACAGTAATGCAAGCACAGCTGTCCAGGTTTCCCCACACACTGACCAAACACAGCATAATCAGCAAACAGTGCAACCTTCCATCACACACTAGCCTACCATGGAACAGGTACAGGAAAGGCAACTGCAGTATGAGCTTCTATCACATACTACTTGACAATAGAAGAGGCTGCAGCAGGCACTTTCCTCATGCCTGCCCTGAACCTCTGTAGGTGTCAGTTATTTCTTAAAGATTGCGATATTAGTTTATTCTCCAAGTTTTAGTGTTGAGGACATTTAGTCACCATAAGCTGGAGTGAGACCCGCAGCCTATTTACAGAAGCCACTGACTGACTTCTGAGCATTAATGATCCGGGTTAGATTTGCACTGGTGTCCTAGGAGATGAAAGATGGTAGTATGTTTGTACTAATGGTGGTAGCAATGAGGGAGTACTATCTTCATTTATAGCAGAAGTCTGACACAAATGTGATAGAGGACCTGGATTGAAAATGAGCAGGTATCTGTCAAAGAAACATCCATCAAAATGCCACAAGAGAGTATGGCAGCCCATCATACTGAAGTATTTTATGTTACAACATGTGAGCATTTTGACAGGTGGTAGACCCAATCAGTCAGTTGATTGAAAAATGGCCTAGATGAGAGGGGGGGGGGGCTTTTGATTCTTCCCCTCCTCATCATGAAGGACAGTGACAAAAATAGAAGAATAAAATGGTGGGCATCTTCTGGACTTCAAGTCTCTCTTTCTTTCATACACTCTCTCTCTTGGATTTAATTACTTGCTCTTCCAAGCCTGAGATCAAGGTGAATTGCAGTCAAGTACAATAAGTATTTCCTTGTCACCCCCTCAGAAGGCTTAAAATCTATCTCCCCCCCACCCACTTTTATGAAGCCATGTTAGCATTTTTTTATTGCTGGCCCTGGCGATAAATGTTCCAACACTCATAGGCACCTACATACTTTAAAGAATCATGCCTAGCAGCGCTTAAGTCCTTCTCTGCCCCAAATATGCCTACTTTGGAGTTAGGTGTTGCTAGGTGCCATGAGATAGGTGCCTATCTTTGTAGAATTACGGAAAAAAAAGATAGGCGCCTTTCACTCAATTAGGTGTTATTTTTTTCAATTATGAGCTCATAATTGAGGCCAATTTACTAATTAAGTTGGGCGCCTAACTTAGGCACCTATTTTGCACCTATCTATAGGTGTCTTTTATAGAATTTCCCTCTTTGTGTTTTGTCTCTCTCATTTTTCTCTCTCTCTCATCTGTGTTATCTTCACCTCCTCTATTTTTTCCTCTTTGTTGCATTCCCATTTGCTTTGTCTCTGGTTTTCTTTGGGTGTGTCACTTTCTCCCCAACAATTTATTTTTTTTACATTTTCACTCTAGCCTATGACTATATTCTACTTGTTTAGTGCAGGAAACACAATCATCAAAAATATGTTTAAAAAAATATTCCCTATACATTCAGTTTTCTTGCAGACACCAAACTAAACACATTTCATTGTCTAACTATATTTACTGCTGTTGAATATTATCTATAATGTTCTGGGATGCTGAGTTACTGTCCTTGTAGGAGGCATCAGGGTGTAGGGCTCTGCAGTTATACAGTTGACTAGTACCTGCAGAAAAGGACATCTATGTGGTTAAAATTGCTAATGAGGCTGACAGTGGAGAGCTGGCAGACAAGGAGAAGACATATGATTGGGGAAAAGATGCAAGTAGAAAAAAAAGAGGGAGTTAGGGAGAGTGGAATGGTGGGCAGCAACTGATTCTTCTGAAGCCGAGAGATTAAAGATCCAAGATTCGATTTAGGATAAAGTGGTCTTGATGACTTCAGAGATGGAGTGTCCCTGGTGAGAAACTTCAATCTGGACTGAACAGCCTCAACTGAGTCAATCAAAACTCTGTCCTCAGAAATGGGGGCAAGGCATAGCTTTAGGAAGAGTCAGAGCCTGACATTCTCATCCCACATTAAAGCAAATACAAAATAATTTAAATCTCACACCATTCAGGAATAAGAGTGCATAGAAATTTGGTTTGCTTCCTCTGTTTTCTTTTAGTGCAACTAAAATGAATCAATTTTGTCATCCCCCCCTCGATAAATGTATAAATCCACTTTTTCCCCCCAGGAAGGGCTGGGGCAAGGGTATTAGACATCCTAAGCAAACCCTCAGTTTTCTCCTCCCCCCACCAATCAAATATCAAGCTGTTAGTCCTTCTCCCTCTCTCAGATTTTGATAATCAAACATAATAATCTTGATTACCCCGATATCACCTTTCCCAGAACAATCTTACATAAATGGGTACATTTAATATAGATCACTAAAGGTTAGCTGTTAAAAAAACTGGGCACAGTGCTAATATTCTATAACAGCAGTGTTGTGTGACAAGGTAACAAATCAGTTATGGAATACCAGTGTAAGTCTGAAGTTATGCACCAAACTTTAACCATGACAACTTAAGCTATGTCTATGGCTGGTGTAAATAGTGGCGCCTAAATGTACTTGAGTGCGTAAATGCAACTATTTTATAAAACAATGGCCTTATTAATTCAAACCAGGTTTATTGGAAATAACAAAAAAGTTGATTTGACATAGAGCCGTGTTTCGGCAAGGACAACCGCCTGCCTCAGGGGTCTAAGTATCTCAATATGTGAAGTGCAACAACTAATCAAACATTGCCGCTAAAACCAATCCTACTTGGACTATATTTTAACTCCAGAGAAATGTCTTCTCGTAGAATTTCCCCAGAACTGGCTCCAGCTAGTCCAAAACATGGGGTTTTGGAGAGAGCTGTGGAACTACTATCTTGCAGCCACATTTTGAACTAGCTGGAGGCAGTTCTGGGGAAGTTCTGAGAGAAGAGGACTTTGTTTTTAGTGGCAATGTTTGATTAGCTGTTGTACTTCACATATTGAGATACTTATAGGGGCATTTTCAAAACACTAAGACATCCAAAAAACTAACTTGGATGTTTTTCTTCCAAAACATTTATGTGCCAATTGTCGAAGCCAACTTTCTGCACATATTGCTAGGCTTCTTAGTCACTATTATCCATAGTTCATGGGGGTGTGTTGGAAGCATGTTATGGGTTGGCTTTGGGTGTGCTTAGCATTTGAACATCTTACGATGATAATCAAACATTTCCCAAGATGTCCAGGACAGAACATAGATGTCTGAAGCTAGACCTGTTTAAAAGTATCTAATTGCCAAAAAAGAATCCAAACTGATCAGATGACCACTGGAAGGATTATGTAATTACCCCCCACACCCAGTGGTCACTGACCCTCTGCCATCCCACAAAGGTCTGAATGAAAAAGTACATACCTGTCTCTAGAACTGCAGTAACTAGTATAGGAAAGCCTAATAGAGCAACACACAGGTGTCTAAGTAGCCTGGTGAGTAGGTTAGGGAACCACGGAGAGGAGAAACCATGCCCATAAGTCAATCTAACCACTACATTTATGTGGATAGTGTGAGGCCACCAAAACCCTACTATCATGCCATATAGGTGCCACCAACAACCATAAGGGCTACTGGGGTGGTAGACAGTTGGGTATAATAGGTTTGGGGAGAGCTTTGGAGGGGTCACCATAAATTATAAGAGGTTATTATGAGATGTACATCTGGCATTCTTTATGTGACAGTCACAGCAGTGACCTCTAAGGTGCCCTACTACTCTGTTAGCATGTCTGTGTGGCCAGTCTATTACAATGCTGGCCTCTCCCTCATCCAAATGGTCTGGATTTAACTTGGACATTTTTGTGGTTGAAAATGGTGAGAAAAGCTAGGCATTCTAATATAGGATATCTGATGGCCAAGATGTCCAAATAGGTCATAAAAAAAAATTTGGGGAATGTCTAGTGGTTTCAAAAATGGATGTTTCCCACTCCAACTTTTGGATATCTTGCAGGAAACATCCAAAGTTGGATATAGACATTCTTTCGAAAATGACTCTTGAGGCAGGTGGTTTTCACCATGTTGAGTCAACTTTTTTGTTATCTCCAGTAAACCTGGTTTGAATTAATAGGAGTTAGCAATTCCAAATAGAGCTTACTATATAAATAGCAAGATCAATAAAAATATATAGTAAGCAGTTATGACAAAGAACATCAGCAATATTATAACCACATATTGTAGATACTCTTTGTCATCATTGTTTATTTTAAATTTTTGTCGATTTTAAATTAATAAGACCATTGTTTTGATCCCACTTTTTCATGGACTTTTTAGGCTGCTTTTATGAAGCCGCGTTAGCGGCTTTATCGCACGCAACTTTTTAGCGTGCACTAACCCCCGTGCTAGCCAAAAAAATACCGCCTGCTCAAGAGGAGGCGGTAGCGGCTAGCGCAGCCAGCACATTAGCGTGCGCTATTATGCACGTTAAACTGCTAACGCGGCTTCGTAAAAGGAGCCCTTTGTGTATATTCATGGGGACTCCATTCCCTTGTAGTTCTTTCTTTGTACTATTTTATAACATGCAGACAGGTATAATTGGAACATCCGTGATACACTCATGCCCCTCCCATGTTAATGTCCCATTTGCATTTGTGCACAAGACAAGTTAGACGTGCTATTTATGGAATAACAGCATAAATTTGTTAGGTGCGTGATGTCAAATTATCACTAATTAGTGCTTGTTAATGCCAATTATCTATATTTATCACCAATTTAGTACCAATTAGTTAATTATGTCACATGTATAACTAGCCCTATTCGATAATTATGCCCCCAATTGCACACCTAACGTTGGGCATCATACTTTGGGGATCATTTAAAAAAAAAAAAAAAAACTCCAACCATCCAATAAGTGGCATAAAGGGACAGATGGACATTTTTCTCGCTAAACTCTTCAAATTTGCTATTTTTGAAACCTATTTTCTAGATGAATTTCTATACTGTTCATCTGCAGGTCATTCAGATCTCAAGGGGGAGTGTTAGAAGTCTGATGTGTGCAGGACTAGGGTAGACTTACGACTTGGACAGTTTTCTGTCATAATTGAACATTTTAGAATACGTATGTCCAGGACACAATTTGGGTGTTTGTGGCTGAATCTGTTTTAACCATGAATAAATGCCAAAAAAGTGCCCAAACTGACCAGATAAGAACATAAGAATTGCTATATAGGGTCAGACCGAAGATCCATCAAGCCCAGTATCCTGTTTCCAACAGTGGCCAACCCAGGTCCTAAGCACATAACTAGATCCCGAGTAACAAAACAGATTCTATGCTGCTTATCCTAGGAATAAGCAGTGGATTCCCCCAAGCCATCTCAATAATGGCCTATGGACTTCTCTTTTAGGAAATTATCCAAACCTTTATTAAACCCCGCTAAGATGACCACTGGAGAGATGTAAGCAATACCCTTTGGCACCCCTCCTCCTCTCCACCCCCTGCTCCTTCCCACTCCTTCCCCCGCCGGGCGTGTGCCTTCACTTCCTCCCCACCGTACCTCTAACTCTTCACTGGTGCGAGCAGCAACTCCAACCTGCTGCTTGCGCCAGTGTCGGCTCTCCCTCTGATGTCACTTCTCGGTCCCTTGCCTAGGAAGTTACATCAGAGGGAGAGCCAACGCTGATGTGGGCAGCGAGTTGGTGATATCGCTCATGCCAGGGAAGTTAAGAGAGGTATGGGGGTAGGGCAGAGGAGCGGGGGAGGGGGGCAAAGAAGAGGGCATAAGGGGCTCCACCACCCCGGCTGCCTCACACCCTCACTACGCCACTGACTGCACAGAAGGATTCCCAGGCCCATATCCCACTTTAACTACTACACTTGTGGCGGAAAGTGTGAGCCCACCAAACATATTATACTGTTATATAGGTGACGAGGTGATACTTGAGGGCTGTGGCAATTGGGTCCAGTAGGTTTGGGGTAGGTTTTGGAGGGCTCACTATACAATATAAGGGGGTTATGGTGAAGTTCACTGCCCCCTGAGGTGCCCCACTGTTCGGCAGAGATGTCTGGGTGACCAGTCTACTAAAAATCTTGGCCCCTCCTCCATCCAAATGGCTTGTTTTGTGCATTTTTCTTTTGGATGTATTTTTCAAAAATGGTTTTAACAGGAATATGCACCTGTGAAAAATGTCCATGTTCAAAAAGCCAAGATGGATGTTTTGCAGTTTTGAAAATGGGCATGTTTGGTACTGGATTTTTGTGCGCCTTCCACAAAATGTCCAAACTCAGATTTGGACTTCATATGGAAAATGCCTTTCCGCATTTTGTACATATTTACATAAGACACTTTCCAAAAACCATTTATTCAGATAAAATGAGATCTTTAAATAATTTTCACCTTGTTTGCAGGCAAATGTACATGTTGATGGTTATTTGAATTTACCTGGCTGTTAGGACCTATTATTTCACCTTGAATGCAATTGTCCTTTGGTACCTCTATAGAAACTGCCACCCTCTGCAACCATATGCTTACTTTAGTTATGGAGCCAGCCTTGTTCTCACTGTTGTCTCTCAATCCACCCTTCAGTCAGCTACTGCCATTTTGAAGAATAGCAATGTGAGTGGAGATACTACTGCCCCCTTTCTGATCAGTAAATGAGGAGGAGATGCTAGAGAAGATGGTAGGAGGAATTCATTCTTTTGTTTTTAATAATAATAATAATAATAATAATAATAACAACAGTTTATATACCGCAGGACCGTGAAGTTCTATGCGGTTTACATAAGATTAAAAGAAGGTACAAGTTGATTGAGCTTAAAGGAGGTGAGAGAAAGTGGTTAAGAGGTCAAGAGAACTGTTATTGAGGGGAAAGAGATGTACGGGTCAACTGTATAGATATTTCAGGAACAGATATGTTTTTAGGCGCTTCCTGAATTCCTCATAAGTAGTGGGCGAGAGCAATTGTTCTAGATCTTTACCCCATAATGCTGCCTGATGTGAGAGAAGGTGTTGATGGTGTTTTCAGTTTACATCCTCTAACTGGGGGGGAGGGGAAACAAAGGTCAAATTTGAGCTTCTCTTGTGTCTGTTGGCTGAGAGGGAGAAAAGGTCAGTTTGTTTTATATTGTTTCATTTTTGTATTTACTAGCATGTGATAGCTCACTGGAGGCATAGGTATCAACTTGTCAAAATGATTGGGGGTGCTAAACACAGCACAAATTATTCTTCCCAGAACACAATAAAGGAACTGCCTCAATATTGGGGTTTCTCTGCCTCACCCACAAATCTGGAGTTAAAGCTTCAGCCTCAGCAATCTGAGGTTGTGGACTCAAACCCATGTTGCTCCTTGTGACCCTGGGCAAGTCACTTAATCCTCCCACTGCCCCAAGTACATTAGATAGATTGTGAGCCCACAGGGACAGACAGGGGAAAACGCTTGAGTACTTGAATAAATTCATATAAGCCATTCTGATCTCCCCTGGGAGAACAGTATAGAAAACTGAATAAATAAATCTATGACTAGAATGAAGGAAATGGATTTAGAATAAGAAACATTCAAATTCCAGTGTTTTATTGAATACTAATAGGTGCATATTGAACCAAAAGGGTTCAGCCTGGAGGAATTACACCAACATTTAAACAAGAATTGTTTTAGCTTACCTACAGCCAGGAAAGATGTAACATCTAAATACGAGGGGCTGCTGAAAAGTTCTCAGCCCAACTGTTCTGTCTAAAAAAATATGGAATGAAAAAAAGTGCAAAGTCACTGGACTAAGTAGCTAGCTTTAAGAAAGGTTTGGACCATTTCCTGGAGGGAAAGTCCATAGTCTGTTATGGAGAAAGACACGGGGGAAGCTACTGCTTGCCCTGGATTGGCAGCATGGAATGTTGCTACTCCTCGGGTTTTGGCCGGGTACTAGGGACCTGGATTGGCCACTGTGAGAGTGGGCTGCTCGGCTTGATGGGACTGTTGGTCTGACCCAGTAAGGCTGTTCTTACATAGCCCTCGATAGAGACTGCCCCAACTTTCTTGGTTGGGCCGAGAACTTTTCAGCGGTCCCTCATATACCATGTGGCATGGGCTGCCATTAGCATTTCAGGAAGCACAAGAGAAGAATCACTCTACAAAGATGGCAGTTCCATTGCCAGAGCAAAAAGCTTCCATGTGTGCAACTATTGCTCATATGTGTAATTATCACACGTTAATGCAATAAAGAAAAGTTGATCTATTTTCTATTTTTTTTACATGCATCCAGCCTGCCTTCTCACTCTCAGCAGTCTTTCTTTACGTCTCTAGATGAGCTGCTGTTTGTTGACTGTACAGCTCAGACAACACCACATGTGGTAATAATTCCATAAATAAAGGAAGAGCAGCAGGTTTAACATCATTGCTTCAAAAACAGAAACTGAAATCTTACAGCCATTATGACTGAAGGGGATGGAGTTTGTTTCAGCACCTATTCACAATACAGAGCTACCTGGGAAATGGGGGTTTCATTATCAGGGTTTAGGCTCTTCCTCTTTTTAACCAGGTCTGAGTATCCTGGTAAAGATTCGGGGGGGGGGGGGGGGTTGGGAGGGGAGAGGAAAGGAACCCAGGACTGCTCTGACACAATAATAATGGGCCAGTCTAAGTGAAATGTTGGAAGAATTTTACATTTTATTACTTCAAATGCAACAAAATAGCATGGGCAGGACGGAAGAGTAGGGCGACAGAGGAGCGGGAGGTGCAGTGGTTAGAGCTACAGCTTCAACACTCTGAGGTTGTAGGTTCAAACCTTGTGCTGCTCCCTGTGACCTCGGGCAAGTCACTTATCCTCCACTGCCCTAGGTACATTAGATGGATTGTGAGCCCACCAGGACAGATAGGGAAAGTGTTTCAAGTATTTGTATGTAAACCACAGTTTCAGCGTTTAGAAGACGCCTTCTTCAGGGGACACTTTGCTGTATCGGTGCTGAAATTAAATGCCGATACTGGAATCCTTGTTGGGATTATTGTTTTTAACATAGATTTTATCATTGATTGCAAAATAAAGACTTCATCATTGGTTGAAAAGACACCTCCCTTGCCTTTTCTTGTTGTACTGCTTATATTTCAAGGTGAGGTGTTCTTCTGTTTGCCAGGTACACATCTCACCAAAACGCTCTTATAGTATAATCTCTTTCAGAGGTGCCCAAGACTGGTCCTCGAGATCTACTGGTGGGCCAGGTTTTCTGGATATCCACAATTAATATGCATGAGAGATATTTGCATACCAAGAAGGCAGTGCAGGCAAATCTCTCTAATGCATATTCATTGTGGATATCCAGAAAACCTGGCCTGCCAGTAGATCTCGAGGACCGGACTTGGGCAGCCCTGTGACTTAAATCACATTAGAAAGCCTATTGTTTTAAACTAGTGCTTGACCCTAGTTAACACTTCAGTTTAGTTCTTCCTTTGCTTTCTTCTTCTTGCATCTTTTTCTCCTATCCTCCTGTTTTTACTTTATTTGTTCTTACCTCTTTATATTGTAAATCTTTCCTGCCCTTGTCATTTTGGGTCTAGTATTGTTAATTGTACAGTGTACATTTCCCTGTTATGTTTATTTTATTTTGTTTTTTAATTATTTCTCTTTGACTTTTATCTATTGTTAACCGCTTTGATTTGACTGTTTTTTTTGTTACTAATAGCGGTATATCAAATAACATAACTGTAAATGTGAACCCTCCAAAACCTACCCAAAACCTACTGGCCTCAACTATAGACCCCACCAATAGCCCTTATGACTGCAGGTGTCACCTATATGTAGGTACAGTGGGATTTGGGTGGGTTTTGAAAGGCTCACAAAGTCTACCATAAGTATAATAGTTAGCGATAGATATAGGCCTGAGTCTCCATCTCTGTGATTGACCACACCACCCACTAGGCTACTCCAGGAACCTGCTTACTGCTGTACTAGGACTGGCCATAACATCTGAAGCTATCATACAGACAGGTATATACTATTTCATTCACATCTTTGGGGAGTGGGAAGGGGTCAGTGAGTACTGGGAGAGTGTGAGGGGTTATGCCTTCATCCCTCCCTGTTCAGTGTGTGGCCACCTTTTTGGCACTTATTCATTGTTAAACCAGGCCTAGCCTCAAAACATCCAAACTGTGCCCTGGATGCTTTATAAAATGTTTGATTACTGCAGAACAACGTCCAAATCATAAGCCCTTCCTAATCTCGCTCAACCACACCTCCAACATGCCCCCTTGAGATTTAGATGCACTGCAGACAACCACCATAGAAATCCATCTAGAAAATGAGTTATGAAAATAGTGAATTGGAAGGGGTTGGCAAGAAAAATATCCATCTGCCCCTTTATGCCACTTTTTGGACATTTTTCTTTTTCAAAAATGAGCCCTAAGGTCTCCAGTATAATAATTCCTGGGTTATGATTGAGCCAGTATGTACTTGGTTGGGTTACTAGATTATTATGGTAAGTGGTCTTAGAGAAACTGGATTCTTTCTTGGCTGTAATACCTTTTATTTGGCCAAAGGAAGCATTCTCCATACTGGGTGATGGTGAACCACAATGAAGTCAGAGAAAACCAAAAAAACTCTGTGGAGTGACGATGTTCCTAAATGGACTTTATTTGAAAGTATCAATGAAGTCAGAAATTTGGAGGAAATCTCCCTAGGAGTGCTCAGGGCCAAAAATGAATAATTTAATTTTCATCTAAAACTACGTAAAATTAATTTATTCTTATACATTCTGAATTTTCTATCTTTTCAAAGGAGGTGTGAGGTTTGTATAATGTAAGCTGCTTCTTACATAGTCCCCTTTTCATATGCCTGCAAACCTTCCACTTTCGATGTATGAAATTTTGGTGTTTTCAGATTTCTTTTGCTTTGGAAAACTGAAAAAAAAGCTAAATGAAATGTACTATGTCATTATTCCTTTTCTGGAATATTTTAATGATAGGAACCTATGTAAAAAGAGAACCGCCACAACCCCCAAAATAAACCCATAACAAATCTGTGTCCTATCCAGCTGTCAAAATAGGACAGAATGTAAAATGTTCAGCTGCGCACTTCATATAAATGACTGTGCTGCCACAAGAAGATCCTCTTTAGAATTACAGAGGCATCAGGAATTGAGGCCCCAAAATGTGTGTGTGTGTGGGGGGGGGTGGGGGGGGGTGGAGGGCGCAAAACAGTGAAAAGTTCCATAAATGCACAATTTTGAAAAAGTGGATTTTTTTCTCCACTCACTCATGAAAAAAATATTGGGCAGATCTACAGGATGCAGAAATGGTGCTGCTGGCCTTTTGACCAATCCTTAATGCTGGAAGTATACATTTAGAATTTCTATATGCATGGTGCATAGTATAGTTATTGTCTTTTGTTGAATGCATTGTCTTAGGTACTTTAATTGGCTAGATGCATATTTGGTTGTGAGTTTGGGGCTTGTGAAAGAAGCTAACAGGGTGGTGATGCGGTTGCGCAAATGTGAGATAATCACAGACAGGTACTAACACAAACCATTGGCTGGCAAGGATTATAGATGAATGTAGCACTTGGACCTCTGAAAGAAAAAAATACAGGGGTGCCAAGGGACCAATCAACGACCTAATAGATTTTTAAAAGGCATAGCTTAAATGTCTAATGGCTAATTTGGCGCTATGGCTTTTACACTGTATACAGTGAGCTCATTTTTAATATGTTGGACAATGAACATATATTAGCTGTAGAACTCTGCAGCACTAATTTAAATGACTAATTAAGTGAACCACTTTAGTAATCCAATCTGGATTGGTTTCTTGTTAAAGCGCCACACCTAGGTCACAACTTCATCCCATTGAAATCTCCTGCACTCTCATGTCTGTTCCTTTCTTATCCACCTATGTTTGCAGTTTCTCTAGCAATGTCAGCAATCCAGACCAGCAGTTCCAGAAAGCAAAAGATCAGGAAAGAAATAATGAGGGATAAAAGATTAACTAATTCACCAGACCATATGCCACTGTAACTAAGAAAGTGTCATGTGACATAGAGTCAAATAGAGACAGAATAAATAGGGATCAGAAACTCTCAAATCCAGACAATTTACCTTCAACATAAGAACATAAGAATAGCCTTACTGGGTCAGACCAATGGTCCATCAAGCCCAGTAGCCCATTCTCATGGTGGCCAATCCAAGTCACTAGTACCTGGGCAAAACCCAAGGTGTAGCAATATTCCATGCTACCAGTACAGGGCAAGCAGTGGCTTCACCCATGTCTTTCTCAATAACAGACTATGGACTTTTCCTCCAGGAACTAGTCCAAACCTTTCTTAAAACCAGCTACGCTATCCACTCTTACCACATCCTCTGGTAATGAGTTCCAGAACTGAACTATTCTCTGAGTGAAAAAAAAATTTCCTCCTATTGGTTTTAAAAGTATTTCCCTGTAACTTCATCGAGTGTCCCCCTAGTCTTTGTAACAAGTGACATATCAAGGGTTCTGGAGGGCCCCTTAACAAGGAATAGGTGTCAAGCTAGAGTCCCTTGATACAAAAAACATGCTGTCACCCTGACCACATTCTTATCCAGGATCTTTCCCCAGTTTTGCTTCATTCATAGATACACATTGTTCTCATTTATTCATATACCCTTCTACCCTGAGATCTGAGTGGCTTTCACTAGAAATTATAATTAATAATAATTTAACAAGTGGATCCTAGAAGCCCTCCCTGGTCTAACTGAAGGAGAAAACTACAGTGGCAGAAGTTCAAATTAAAAGCCATCAGGTACAATATTGGAAAAGAAAACACAGGAGCACCTATAAGTGGGCTCCCTCCTTCCCTGCCCCCCTCTGCACTGCAAGGAATGTTTGGATGGAATTTATTCCACTGAAAAACTACCTTTCAAACTGAAATGCAACATTTTCAGCTGTAAGCTCTCTTTCTTTCTTTTGGCCTGGCATTTATTATTTCTGCAGTGCATTAAAAAAACAAACAACCTTCTGTCTTATGTTGAGAAATCTTAAACTAATGGGACAGAAATATTTAAACATGCAAACAGGAAACAAGACCAGAATCTTTCACCACCACCACCTGCTAAGAAAGCAATAAATACATTTTCATCATCAGAGTCTTCATTTTCTACTACAATCTACTTTCAATAACGCTATAAAATAACACCCAAAGAACAGAACATAGAACTGAAATAAAATTTTGCACAGGCAATTTGAAAAGAGAAGATTGTGCATCCCTAATAACTACGGTTTCTATATTTCAAAATTCAGGCAAATAAAAAGTGCATGCAGGAGAACAAGGGGACAATGTACTATATTGTGGGCTTTTCTACAGGTTAACCATAGACACATGATGGCTGATAAAAGGCCAAATGGACCATCCAGTCTGCCCATCCGCAGATTGCTATAGTGCAAATGAGCTCGTACCAAAAACGTAGAAGAATGTCTAAAAAAGATAACGACACCTCCTGGATGTGTAGTTGTCTTTTTTGGGGGGAAGACTGTGTATGCAATATTTTTTAGCACACCTCTTATCAAAATATTGATTATTAAGGGCTCCTTTTACAAAAATGCGCTAGCGTTTTTAGCACATGCACCGGATTAGCACACACTAGCTGAAAAACTACCGCCTGCTCAAGAGGAGGCAGTAGCAGCTGGCGCGTGCAGCATTTTAGTGCGCGTTATTCCGCGCGTTAAGGCCCTAACGCACCTTTGTAAAAGGCGCCCTAAATGTTATGTATAATTTTGCACTGGAGCAGCTCATTAATAATCTATATGAACCTCCACACATTATGTAAAATGTAGCTATTGTGAAGGCTGTCATTTGTAAAAAAAAAAAATAAAATGAGACTTTGTATGGAACGACCCATGAAAACTCCTAAACGTTTCTGATTTTGGCTATTTTGTGTAATTATACACTTTTCTGTGTGAAGTTGAAAGTGCAAAAATATACCTGCAAGGAAAAGACCAGAATATGTCCCCAATCCATGAGAATGCCATTTTTCAGCATGAAAATAATGGGGTCTTTGGCAACATTTCTAGTTATTTGGTCATTTATGGGACCCAGAAGTTTTACATCTCAATAGATCTGCTGGGGCAAGAAATTACAAACTGGAAGAATTTAAAGGATGTCGTCAAATCCCACCCTCATACTCTCCCCCCATGATATTGAGTAAATATTTTATTTGCCATGTGCCTTACTTTACTCAACAGTAAATGAGTAATTATACAATAATCTTAACAAGCTCTTCTCTAGCATTTTTTTTGGGGGGGAGTTATCATATAGACAGCACTCCAAAAGGGGCAGCTAGATTGCCCATCCCTAAGAGACTTGAATGGATATTTTTGAATAATTAAACAGTTAGATAGGATTTGTGTTTTGATGAAAAAAAGAAATTTACATCCAAATAATTATATAAATTATGGGCAGTGGCGTACCTAGGGTATGTGGCACCCGGGGCCCATCATTTTTTGACACCCCCCCCCCCCCATGTAAAATTTTTTTTTGCAATAATTTTTGCAATAACCATGAAATGGAATAAATGGTCAGAATAGAAACGGCACCAAAAAAAAAAAAAAAAAAAAAAGAAACAGGCAGTGAAAATTTTCTTTTATTGAACCTCATTTATGTAACCATTATTCCAAACATAACATAACATAAATTATGTCGGAATTGTCATGACATCAGAAGTACATATGGAGTAGTTGCAGGTGATGCTTGGGACAGTTCTGATTATGTTAGTTTGGTTTTATGTGTTTTTTGAATAGAAGGGTTTTTATTTCTTTTTTTAAGGTTTTGTAGTTTGTGGTCGAGGTCAATAGGTTGTAGAGTTGGGGGTCAAGTGTTGCAGCTCGAATGGCTAGGAGGTTGTCGAACAGTTTTTTTCTTTTGACGTTTTTGGTTGGAGGGTGTGTGAATGGTGCGTGAGTTCTCCTATGTCTGTTTGAAGTGGATTGAATTATTTAGCTGAAGAAATTAGTTACCCCCCCATTCCACACACATTAATTCTCTTCCATTTTTGTTCCCATTATAAAAAAACACTGATAAGTTCCCAGGAAAAAAATACATTAAAATAAGAAGTGAAAACAAAGGCCCCTACAGATGAGAACATAACATAAGAATAGCCTAACTGGGTCACACCAATGGTCCATCATGCCCAGTAGCCCATTCTCATGGTAGCCAATAGTGCTGCCCGATTCAGAGAAAAATATTTCATTCGATTCGATTCACCCTGTTTTCGATTAGATTCACTGTTAATGACACCGCTTTTTAAGTTTAAACAAAGTATAACAATAAATTTCACAACAACAATAAATTTCACAAAGTACTTAAAAAAAAAAAATCACATTTTTCCATTAAAGCAGTTCTGGAGACATTTGCTTGAACAGTCTTTTTTCCCAGTCCATAAGCAAGCAATATGAAAAAGATTTCCTTAATTATCTACTCAAACATTTTTGCTATTTACTTTCATTGTACCTAGACTATTATTCAGTAGAAAAAATTGTTGCTGCTGAGTGCACCAATCCAGGGCAAGCAGACGCTTCCCCCATGTCTTAATAACAGACAATGGACTTTTCCTCCAGGAATTTGTCCAAACCTTTCTTAAAACCAGCTACGCTATCTACTTTTAACATAACTTCTGGCCACTTCATTTTTAAGCTTAGATCTTTCCTTCCAAACAGAGACCTTGCTAGATGTCAAATACAGCACAAGGTAACTTCACATGGACTTAACTGTGCAGGAAATGAATCTCCTCATACACCCACCATATAGTGCAAAAATGTGCAAAGGTCTGTTTTTTTCTTTCGATCACTACATAGCCTAATGCCACACAAGCAGCGCTGTTACAAACATATTCTGAAGGTCAATGCTAAGGTTGACAAAGTTTCCTTCCTTGGACCAGAAGGAGATACTGACAAACCACTGGAAGAGATTCTAAAACAACTACCCAGAAATAACACCCAAAGACCCACTCAGTGTGTGAACCAGTTGAGTGGAGTGGACTAACTGGGGGTGGAAATGGGCCCAGAGTTTGCTCAGCAGAATTTCCCAGACTACCTCTTCCTCTCAACACACTGACATGCTACCACCACCACCAACACTAGGAACACCTCACCGAGTATGCCAGCAATGCTTATAAACTTTATAAAACACATTATTATATTTTCTTATAAAGCATATATTTTAACTGAACTCAGCCTTGCCATTCACAAAAATAGAAAAGTTCCCATTTCAAGCTGTCTCATGTACACTTTTCAAATCTAACATATTGTAATCACAAAACAGAAAATAAAATTATTTTTTCTACCTTTTGTTCTCTGATCAATATTCAAATCTTGTTGGTCCCAGGCTCTTGTTGTCTTGCTTGCCAGGGTCTCCTTTCTCCGTGCTAACCATCCGTCTGCCATCTCTGTTCTCCCCTTCCGTTTCCCTTCCCTCTCCCGGAGATCTGGCATCTTTCCTTTTTTTTGTCTCCATCCACAGATTCACCTTTTCTCAACTCCCCACCACCCCAGGATCCACCATCTCTCCCTTTCTGTTCCCAACTATCCTCCTATCCAGTATCTCTATCCCCCCTCCACACCATCCCCTGTTTCCAAGTTCTCTCCCTTTCTGTTCCTTCCCTCCCTAAATCCCATTATGCACCATCTCTCTCCCACTCCTCTGTTTTTAGACCCATTATTTCTAACCCCAAAGTCTGGCATATGCACGTATCTTTGAACCCCCCCTTCCCTCTCTCCCTCTGTGTACTTTTACACCAGGACCCCCCTCCCCCGAAGGTCTGTCCCCCCTCAGAAGGGCTACACCCCACCCCTGAAGACCTGCACCCCCCGAAGGACTTTACCTCCCACCCGAAGGTCTGTCCCCCTCTGAACGCCTAAACCCCACCCCTGAAGGCCCGCACCCTCCCCGAAGGATTGTACCCCCCACCCGAAGGCCTGCACCCCCCCGAAGGCCTGTCCCCCCACTTGAAGGCCTGCCTGCCTGTCCCCCCCAAAGGCCTGCACCCCCTTGAAGGCCTGTCCCACCCCCTTGTAGGCCTGTCCCCCCCTTGAAGGCCTGCCTGCTTGTCCCCCCTTGAAGGCCTGTCCCCCCCCTTGAAGGCCTGCACCCCCCCTTGAAGGATGGCACCCCCCCAAAGGCCTGCACCCCCTTGAAGGCCTGTCCCACCCCCTTGTAGGCCTGTCCCCCCCTTGAAGGCCTGCCTGCCTGTCCCCCCCTTGAAGGCCTGCACCCCCTTGAAGGTCTGCCCCCCCCCCCCGAAGGCCTGCACCCCCCCGAAGGCCTGTCCCTCCACTTGAAGGCCTGCCTGCCTGTCCCCCCCTTGAAGGCCTGCACCCCCTTGAAGGTCGGCACCCCCCCTGAAGGCATGCACCCCCCCTGAAGGCCTGTCCCCCCTTGAAGGTCTGCACCCCCCCCCCGAAGACCTGCACCCCCCCTTGAAGGCCTGCCTGCCTGCCTGTCACCCCCCTCCCCCTGAAAGTCTGCCTGCCCGCCCGCCCGCCCCACCCTGAAGGCCTGATGCCCCGACCCACCCCGAAGGACCATTCGCCCCCCTGGCCTCCCCGCACTACCTATGAAGCAGCCGCAGCAAGATCGCGACGTCAGCTATCTTTGCGCTGCTTAGGAGCTGCTTCCTGCGCCGGGCTACCTTAAGCTACTGCCCCCCCCCACGCCCGAAGGACCGCTCGCCCCACTGACCTTCCAGCACACCTATGAAGCAGCCCGCAGCAGGATCAAGACGTCAGCAATCCCTCAGCTGCTTGGGCGCTGCTTCCTGCGCCGCGGTCCCGCCCCCTCCTCTGACGTCAGAGGAGGGACGGGACCGCGGCGCAGGAAGCAGCGCCCAAGCAGCTGAGGGATTGCTGACGTCTTGATCCTGCTGCGGGCTGCTTCATAGGTGTGCTGGAAGGTCAGAGGGGCGAGCGGTCCTTCGGGCGTGGGGGGGGACTGAGCGGCAAGGCCGGGAACACCCCCTCAGGGCTGGTACCCGGGGCGGCCCGCCCCCCCCGCCCCCCCTAGGTACGCCACTGATTATGGGTTTTGATTATACTGGAAGGTAGATACATACTTTTCATATTTTGAACTTCCAAATTCTTTCTCTCTGTTGTTCATACAGAAACCTACCCAAATTAAGTAGGGAAGGGGCACAGAGGTAAGAGTAAAACCACTGATTCCAAATATATTTTTCTGTATTGTGAACAGCAATATTAACTATACAAAAGAACAGTTGATGACTACATTTTGATACCATAAATACATGGAAAAAGTAGACGTTTCTAATTTAAATCTATTGCTATTTTTAAACTATACAGTTTGGTAACAAAAACAAACAAACAAAAAAAGAATTACTTCAAAGTATATAGATGCTCTGGCTCTTTAAATAAGTTTTACTAGAAGTGCTACAGCAACACATCAAAATTATACATCAAAGGTATTTGCTAAAATTTGCTAAATACCGTATATGCAGTTTATATAATATCAGTTTTTGAAACCGTTTTCTTACCTTGGAATTTTAAACTCAGCCCCATGCGTCTTTCTCCAATCCCATCCTCCACCTTCTTCGCCCTGTCTCTCCATGATTTAGGAATTTCTGGTTTCAAACCCTAGACTCGGTACTGACCTTTTCCGTTACCTAGTTACCTTCTTCAGCCTCTTCTCAATACCACAAACCCTTACTCATGCTTTCCCATAAATCCTAACTCCATCCCGGTGCTCAGCTAAAAATTGCAGCCTTCTCCCGGTGTACAGAGCTCCTTTTTAAAAATTATTATTATTCTAGACAGAGCTCATGTCTCAGCTCATTCCGTGCTCCCAAAGGTGTAAGTTACTTCATTCCTAATGTCAACTCTGTATTTGAGCCCTTCCACGATTGAACTCTGTTCATTTCTCCAGCCTAGATCAGCGTCTCAGTTCCTCATGGTATCTATCTCCATATGTCAGTCTCTTTGAGCGTCTAATTCCACATGTTTGAATCACACAGCACTTGCCATCTGCAAAGGCTAGCCTTCAGGTTTCATCTCACTTTAATACTCCAGTCTTTAGTTCTAAATGTCAGTTCCATACACCCAATTTCAGCGTTTTCCCCTCTTTCTACAGACTTTTTCAGCCTGGAGCATTCTGTGTTCACGCTGTTTTCAAACTGCTTTACAACAGGTGTAATAGTCCCGCAGCATCCTCTAGATCTGAGCCCACTAGCAAATTTCTACTAAAATTTATGGGAGACAAGACTCCTGGTCACTACAATCCCCTTTTATTCACTCTGGCAGCTGGACAGTTTTCCAGAGGTCATTTACGGTAGTACCTGTGTCTTATATACGAGGGGTCGTTGAAATGAAATACAATGAAAAGTGTCAAGGAAAGTGTTGGTTGGGCTGAGAACTTTTCAGCGGACCCTCCTAGTTATGATACAGCTGCAGAACGTGAGTCCCTCACAAAGTTAAGCCTTTTCTTGTGGCAATGTCTGTTCTCTTCTAGCATCCTTAAGAAGCACTACACTGTTTAAGTCTGCTCCTTTTATCCCGGGAAGATGCAGAATATTAGCTCCATTTTCTGAGTGAGCGATTCTGCGTCCACATGGGCCCAGAATTTCCCAAGACTCTAGAAATCTGTCCAGCATCAAGATCAGACCCCATGAAACTTTTTCCTGTGGGCCCCACAGCCATTGTGTGTGTGTTGGGAGGGGGGGGGGAAGTTAGGTTATTCATAATTAATATGAATGAGAAAATTTATATGTAATCAATATCTTCTATCTGTTATATCATGCATATTTATTGTAGCTATCCTGAAAACCCCATTGTCTACGAATCACCAGAATAGGTTTGGGAAGCGCTAGTCTCTGGTTCTTCTTTTTAGAGGCTTCCAGCTCCCAGACAAGGAAGAACTGTCCAGCGGATAGGATTTAGCCAATCCTTTCTGTTGGTCTGGTGGAGCTGTCCAGCGCTGGGTGCTGAAACAGCGGCCGGGGGAGGAGGGAGGCTATTTTCTTGCAGATTTTATTCCTACCGTGGCACGAACAGTATTTTTATTTCCTGACATATTTTATTACGTTTTAAAACCAAAGCTAGGTACAAGTACAATAAGTATGATCTTCTAAATACCATGAACCACGCAGGTCAATATAATCTCGAAAAGCCCTGGGAATGGCACTAGGAAAACAAAATGTTTGATTCAATAAGGTCTAGCATAAGGAAGCCAAAATCTCAGCTAGGCAAAGCTGCTCTACAGGTGGCTTTTGGGATCCTTCGCTTCCCTCTGAAACAAAGGCAGAGGAGAATGAAGCACTTGACTTTCCTGCCTTAGAGATGAGCCTGGCGCCAATCCTCACTCTACAGGTCTGGAAGCTATCTATGCAGCACTAATTAAAAAAAAAAGCCAGCAAACATCTCACCTTTACTCCTCATCACCTCAGGTCTGCCCTCGTTGCCCTTCCTTTGGCTAGTGGGGTTTTATGGATACAAGGATGGCGAGTGGGAGTTCCTATAAGGAGGAGCCTGAGGGACCGACCAATAGGAACGCGTTCTTTATTGCAAAGGGGTTGATTACATCATGGGTAATAGTCTGAATCTCAGCAAAGACGGCTGCGTCTGTTTTTGGCTGATATCTGGCCTGGGGGTGGGGGGTAGAGAATAAAGTGTAACAGGTTTATTCAGCAGGAAAGGGAAAGATGGAGTTGCCTCTTTTAAGCATATTGTCTTCAATGTTTACTCATGTTTTCTCATAATACACCAGGCTGAATTATAGGTGTTTTTTTTTTTTGCACAGTAACATTGGTTCTCTTTTTAAATAATAATAATAAACCCCCCTCCGTCATAATCAAAGCTTTTAAAAGACAAAAAAGCGCGAATTACTCCTGATTCCCAGTGACTAGACAGTAAGTGACCCCTCCCACCCTGATTTTCCAGGAGTAGTTTGCTGTTACCTTCTCCAGAGCACTGCTAGGCATCACTATATGTTGCTGCTTTCCAACATGAAGGGGGGGGGGGGAGGGGGACATAACCAGGCAGGCACAGCTGCCAGAAACTGTCCAGCAATGGGCCCAGGACAAGGGAAGGTTAAATGGCTTGTCCAAGGTATGGGATTTGAACCTGTGCCTTCTAGTTTCTAGTCTACTGCTCTAACCAATAGGTTACTTATCTGCTCTAATAAATATATACATGCCTTAAAATCAAACTGAGATCAGTGAATGGAAAAACAGCACTCACAATACAGCTTCCCTTCCTAATCATCCTTTAATCTGGAAATACTGCTGAGTCTTAGCAAATAGGGAGGGGGGGAGAGAAGAACAAGGATGTCCCTCCATCCTGCTATTCTCTTGTACCTAAAAATGGATTCTGAGTTTAGCTAAAGGCAGCTAATCACAGTGACTGAACAGTGCAGCCAAACTGTAGGACACTGGTGGACAACCTGTGGCCTATTGAATTTTATGCATCTCGCAAGACCATGGGAATTATACACAGAAAAAAATCATTAGCCAGAGTTTTGGTAATTTGAAATACTGTATTTTGTAAATATTTTCAGATTAGCCACTCTAGCAGTTTGTTTCCATCATTTTTAGTTAAATCTTTACTTGCTTATTTATTGCAGAAGGTCTACGGAGCTCTGTGCATTTCTGGTTCCAACATTGCGTAATGTTGTAGCCCAATACATTACATTACATTACATTAGAGATTTCTATTCCGCCATTACCTTGCGGTTCAAGGCGGATTACAAAAGAGATAGAAGGAGGGTTACAGAGTAAGATCGCAGGTCATTTCTTGTGATGGTAAAGAATAGATCAGGTAGTATTGGTGAGTTAGGGAGAAGATGGGAAGAAGGAAGGTACTTGTGGTATTAAGCCTTTTCCAGGGATTTCTTGAAGAGTATAGTTTTTATTTCCTCAATAGGGACATTATTGACATTCATGTGGCCCTCTGTGTATAAAGACTGTCTGCCTCTGATTTAGGAGAATTTAGGTTGGACATAGGAAATGATAGGACATAGGGATTGGGAGAGGTGCTGCTAAGAGATAGAATTTTAAACATCTTCTGATGCCACTGACAGGGATTTTTGCATATTTTGAAGAGCAGTAAAACTCTTGTGTTAGCTATATGGTGCTATAACCAGCAGAGCTAAGGATGCTTTCTTTTGAACTGTACAGGGGAGATCACTCTTTTTAGCAAGGTGAAAAAGGGCTGGGACTAAGAATCCAGTAGCTTATCCACCTCAGAAATAAGACCAGGAACAAGATTCCTCTTCAATTTAGACTAAATATCTTTACAAAGTACCTCTCCCTATTTCCAGTTACCTGTACATAGATAGGTCCATGTGCCTCACACTCCAGTCCTTCTTCTTTGGTCACTATTGAGGCTTGAGAGGGCATTCTGATCTTCCTGAGTCTGGAAGGTGTGGACAGATGGTGCTGCTGATCCTCCTGAACCGGAATTGACTGTTGTTATTGTTCCTAGAAGAGATTTGTAGCTCTGGGGGGATTATGAAAACAGGGTGACAACTTGCACATCTGCTTGGGGCACTGAAACCTGAGCCAGCCACCCAGGTTGGAGGAGATTACCTGGCTCAGCCATCCAGAAGGAAGCAGGGACTGGCCTGGGTTTTGTTATTAACTGCTCTGCAGCTGGTAGAGCTTTTCCACTCAGATGCTGGCAGCTTTTCACTTTTGTTTGAAAAGACAGGGGAACAACAGCACTGAACCCTAAGTTAGCAGGAACCTGTTAAGTTAGAGAAGGATGCAAATTAATGAGTGCACTACCTTTTCTGAAACCTTAAAAAGGAATTGGAGGGGGGAGAAGCCGCAGAGAGGAGAAAGTTAGGTTAGGTATTAGCACTTAATTACACTATATTCTGTACAGTTCCAGGCTTATATCATATATCTAAACTGAACATATCAAGGACCTGCGTTGGTAATCACTAGAGCAAGGTTCTCTTGATAATAGGAAACTATATTAATCATACCTGGGCCTTACAGTGCTTTAAAAGAGAGCACTTCAGACCTATAAACATACATGAAGCAATCATGGGGATTTACTGTACAACACAAGGCTTTAGGTCTTGCACATGGCATTGACATCTTTAGCTATTAAGCAGAGACTGGGAGAAAGAAGCCTTATTTAGTCAGTGTCTGATAGGCAGCCCTTGGTTTTCAGATGCAGTTCAGGTGTATTTTTTGTGACTCGTTTGCATTAATAATCCACTTATGCTGGCAATTAATGTCTTTCAGAAGTTAATTCAGAAACAGCAATAAACCATACCAAATCACTATTGTTTGTTTCAGATTTTCTTCTGGGATCTTAGCAATGCCACCCAATAGGGACTCAAAATTTCATTGTCGCCAGGGATTTACATATCAAATCTTCACTGATCCCCTTTAATTCTTCTCAATTTTCCTAATTTTTTTTTTTTTTTTAAATAGCATTCTATCACATGCATTGACATCCACCAATTTACTTGCCCATCCCTGATCTTTCTCTCACATTCAAGTTATTGGTACCCTTTCCCTTGTTTCAATTGCCTCCATGCTGCATTAATCCCCTCCCCTAGTTAGTACCCTCTCATATAGTAACATAGTAAATGATAGCAGATAAAGACCAAGTGGTCCACCCAGTCTGCCCAACCATACATGCTCCATAAATTACTTTTGTTTAAATGGTCCTTTTTCTTAGATATTTCTGGACCAGAAACCCAGTGCCCAGTCCATTAGTATGCTTAGGTTCCATCTACTGGAGTCTCCATCAAAACTCACTCCAGCCCATCTTAACCATCCCAGCCATCAAAACCCTCCCCAGCCCATCCTCAACTGAATAGTCCATATACAGGCCCAAGCCGTACAAGCCTGCCCAGTACTGGCCTTAGTTCCTTCAATGTATACCCATTATTTTCTGATTAGAGATCTTCTGTGTTCATCTCACGCTAGTTTGAATTATGTCACCGTTTTCTTCTCCCCCCACCACCCTTGGGAGCACATTCCATGCATCAACCATCCTTTTCGTAATGAAGAATTTCCTAACATTACTCTTGAATCTACCACCCCTCAACCTCAAATTATGCCCTCTGGTTTTACCATTTTCCTTTCTCTGGAATAGATTTTGTTCTATGTTAATACCTTTTAAGTATTTGAACATTTGAATCATATCTCCCCTGTCCCTTTTTTCCTCTAGGGTATACATATTCAGGACTTCCAATCTCTCCTCATACGTCTTCTGGCAAAAACCTCCTACCATATTCGTCGCCTTCCTCTGGACCGCTTCAAGTCTTTTTATGTCCTTTGCCAGCTATGGTCTCCAACACAATACTCCAAGTGGGGCCTCACCATCTACCTGTACAGGGGCATCAACACCTTCTTTCTTCTCTCTATACAGCCTAGCATTCTTCTGGCAACAGCCTCTTGTACTCACATCCTCTTGGCCTCACATTCCTGGCTTTATCCACCCTTATTTCACACCCCTTCCCCTCACACATGCACACACTGATTTAACCCTCTCTGCTCTTTGCCAATTTCCACCTCCACTGTGATGATTCTCACTCTCTTATCCCTTTCTCTGTCTATTTTCCCAGTAATTATATGGGGTCAGCAGGAAGCAGGGGAGAGTGATGGTGTCCCAGGATGCTGCTTGGAACCCAAGTTAGGGATTACATGGAGAGGGACACTTTGGTGTGCATGGTTCAAATGGAGGATGAAAACAGGGCTTCAGGCACTTCTATATCTTTTCTTCCTCCTGTTTCTGGACCAGAGGATGTGTATATGAAATAACAAATAGGAAAAGACAACAGTTTTAACTCCCCATTCTTTCTGCTGTTCATTAAACCTTCCTGGCTGTTAGGCTTTTCAAAGCCAAGAAAGCTCGTAACTGATCTGGTGAATAAAAGACATATTTAACTCCCAGATATTTTATCAAACATTTGCACGGGTATGCCAATAGAAATGTTGCTCTGAAAGTTAAAGTCTCAGTTCTCATAGCAAGAAATAGTTTTCTCCGCTCTTGCGTAGTTCTTGTGACGTTGAGGAACATCGACATCTTTTTTCCATGAAACAAAGTTCGAGGATTACGGAAGTATAGTCTCATAATGACATTCATATCTTGTTCAAAGTCAAAAGATATGAACAATGTAGCCCTCTCCATAGATTCAGAGAATATAGATTCTAATAATTCGGTAACATTTAGGGTTCCTTTTTCAAAGGCATGCTAGCGGTTTTAGCATGCGCTACAATGCCACGCGTGCTAGCCGCTACTGCCTCCTTTTAAGCAGGCGGTAATTGTTTGGCTAGCACGCGCTATAGCTTATGCCATAGGAGGATGGGGAAATACATGGAAGGACAAGAAGCTATATTGCACTGATGGGCTACATATTACTACAGCAGGAAAAAGAAACCTTGCAGAGAAATTTAGACAATATTTTTCCAGGCATTTAAACTAGAAGGTGGGGGTGGTGTATGTACGAAGGACAATTATAGAGACCACCCCCGGCAAAAGAAAAGATGTGATAGTAGTAAAGGCTGCAACATAAGCAATATCAGCAACTCATTTCTTAGTATTGCAATGGAAAGTGAAACGACACAAAAATCCATACGAAAAAGGAGATTATTGCTGAAAAATAGCTGGAAAGCGATGACCACAAATGCTCGCAGTCTAAGCAACAAAGTTCATGATCTGCAAGCCCTGATATTAGAGGCAGATCTAGATATTGTTGCTATCACAGAGACATGGTTCAGTGAATCACATGGATGGGATGCAAACATACCGGGATATAATCTTTTTAGGAAGGACAGAGATGGTCATAAAGGTGGAGGAGTAGCTCTCTATGTAAAGATCAATATCCAAGCGACCGAAATGCAAGGGACCTGGGGAGAGGAAGAAGCGATATGGATTGCTCTGAAAAGAGAAGATGGAACTTCTATCTACGTGGGTGTAGTCTACAGACCTCCGACTCAATCGCAGCAAATTTATAAGGATCTGATGGTGGATATCCAAAAGTTTGGAAGGAAAGAGGAGGTTCTGCTGTTGGGAGATTTCAACCTGCCGGATGCGGACTGGAATGTTCCGTCTGCGGAATCGGAAAGAAGTAGGGAGATTGTGGATGCCTTTCAAGAGGCTCTGCTCAGACAAATGGTGACAGAACCCACAAGGGAAAAAGCGATATTGGATCTGGTCCTCACAAATGGAGAGAGTATCTCTAATGTTCGAGTGGGTGCTCACCTGGGTAGTAGCGATCATCAAACGGTTTGGTTTGATATAACGGCTAAAGTGGAGAGCGGCCGCACGATACTTAAAGTCCTAGATTTCAAACGTACGGACTTTAATGCAATGGGAAAGTACCTGAAGAAAGAGCTGTTAGGATGGGAGGACATAAGAGAAGTGGAAAGACAGTGGTCTAAGCTGAAAGGAGTGATAAAAAAGGCTACGGACCTTTATGTGAAGAAAATCAATAAAAACAAAAAAAAAAGGAAGCCGATATGGTTCTCCAACCTAGTGGCTGAGAAAATAAAGGCGAAAGAGTTGGCGTTCATGAAATATAAAAAAACCCAAGAAGAGGAGAGCAGAAAGGACTACAGGGTGAAACTGAAAGAAGCCAAGAGAGAGATACGTTTGGCGAAGGCACAGGCGGAAGAACAAATGGCTAAAAATGTAAAAAAGGGAGATAAAAATTTTTTCAGATATATTAGTGAAAGGAGGAAGATAAAAAATGGAATTGCTAGGCTAAAAGATGCTGGGAACAAATATGTGGAGAGTGATGAGGAGAAAGCAAATGTGCTAAACAAATACTTCTGTTCTGTGTTCACAGAAGAAAATCCTGGAGAAGGACCGAGATTGTCCGGCAAAGTTACACGAGAACATGGAGTAGATTCTGCGCCGTTCACGGAGGAGGGTGTTTATGAGCAACTTGAAAAACTGAAGGTGGACAAAGCGATGGGACCAGACGGGATCCATCCCAGGATACTAAGGGAACTCAGAGAGGTTCTGTCGAGTCCTATTAAAGACTTGTTCAACAAATCTCTGGAGACGGGAGTGATTCCCGGGGATTGGAGGAGAGCGGATGTGGTCCCTATTCATAAAAGTGGTCACAGGGATGAAGCAGGAAACTACAGGCCGGTGAGCCTCACTTCAGTTGTTGGAAAAATAATGGAAGTGTTGCTGAAAGAAAGGATAGTGTATTTCCTTGAATCTAATGGGTTACAGGATCCGAGGCAACATGGCTTTACAAAAGGTAAATCGTGCCAAACGAACCTGATTGAATTTTTTGATTGGGTGACCAGAGAGCTGGATCGAGGACATATGCTAGATGTAATTTATTTGGATTTCAGCAAAGCCTTTGATACAGTTCCTCATAGGAGGCTGTTGAACAAACTTGAAGGGCTGAAGTTAGGACCCAAAGTGGTGAACTGGGTCAGAAACTGGCTGTCGGACAGACGCCAGAGGGTGGTGGTTAATGGAAGTCGCTCGAAGGAAGGAAAGGTGACTAGTGGAGTCCCTCAGGGTTCGGTGCTGGGGCCAATCCTGTTCAATATGTATGTAAGTGACATTGCTGAAGGGTTAGAAGGAAAAGTGTGCCTTTTTGCAGATGATACCAAGATTTGTAACAGAGTAGACACCGAAGAGGGAGTGGAAAATATGAAAAAGGATCTGCAAAAGTTAGAGGAATGGTCTAATGCCTGGCAACTAAAATTCAATGCAAAGAAATGCAGAGTAATGCATTTGGGGATTAATAATAGGAAGGAACCGTATATGCTGGGAGGAGAGAAGCTGATATGCACGGACGGGGAGAGGGACCTTGGGGTGATAGTGTCCGAAGATCTAAAGGCGAAAAAACAGTGTGACAAGGCAGTGGCTGCTGCCAGAAGGATTCTGGGCTGTATAAAGAGAGGCGTAGTCAGTAGAAGAAATAAGGTGTTGATGCCCCTGTACAGGTCATTGGTGAGGCCCCACTTGGAGTATTGTGTTCAGTTTTGGAGACCGTATCTGGCGAAAGACGTAAGAAGACTTGAGGCGGTCCAGAGGAGGGCGACGAAAATGATAGGAGGCTTGCACCAGAAGACATATGAGGAGAGACTGGAAGCCCTGAATATGTATACCCTAGAGGAAAGGAGAGACAGGGGAGATATGATTCAGACGTTCAAATACTTAAAGGGTATTAACGTAGAACAAAATCTTTTCCAGAGAAAGGAAAATGGTAAAACCAGAGGACATAATTTGAGGTTGAGGGGTGGTAGATTCAGGGGCAATGTTAGGAAATTCTACTTTACGGAGAGGGTGGTGGATGCCTGGAATGCGCTCCCGAGAGAGGTGGTGGAGAGTAAAACTGTGACTGAGTTCAAAGAAGCGTGGGATGAACACAGAAGATTTAGAATCAGAAAATAATATTAAAGATTGAACTAGGCCAGTTACTGGGCAGACTTGTATGGTCTGTGTCTGTGTATGGCCGTTTGGAGGAGGATGGGCAAGGGAGGGCTTCAATGGCTGGGAGGGTGTAGATGGGCTGGAGTAAGTCTTAACAGAGATTTCGGCAGTTGGAACCCAAGCACAGTACAGGGTAAAGCTTTGGATTCTCGCCCAGAAATAGCTAAGAAGAAAAAAAATAAAAAAAAATTTTAAATTGAATCAGGTTGGGCAGACTGGATGGACCATTCGGGTCTTTATCTGCCGTCATCTACTATGTTACTATGTTACATCTTAGTAAAAGGAGCCCTTAATAGTTCTGTCTCTTGTGGTGGCAATTCTACTCCTGGCGTAGACCCGGCAGTTTTTTTAAATAGGTAAATAGTAAATACTATTTAATGGTGGAGTATGTTCAGGGGATATTTGTTGTACTTGTGATATGTCCCTATGATGTCCACTCACTTTACTGTCTTTATTTACCTGAGATATCTTACCATGCCTTTATTTATTTGAGTCACTAGGACTATAAACACCGAACTGCTGTACTGTAATATGCTTTCAGCTCTCTAGTTGGAAAGTGTGAAATAAATAAAAAGTGATTTATGGAAGATATTTTCTAGTTCAAAGAATCCTGCTGCTTTCCCCCCCCCCTACCCCCCAGGCCTGGCTTTCCAACATTAGACCAAAGCTCCACATTTTGATGATGCAATAATGTTATGCAAAACACTAGTGATGCTGATGAGATGAAAATATAATCATAAGTTAAAGTATGTTAAAAATACAAAATGAACCCCCCCCCCCACCACAGCAATATTTTATTGATTGGATGAGGATAACCAGTCCTTTTTAAGGACCAACATAACATTAAAAAATATATATATTTATGTAGTAGGATTTATTCCCCCCCCCCTTTTGAAGAAATACACCTAAAGTGTGCAGCAAGAATAAGCCATTTAAATAGAAAATTTTTGAGCCTCAGCCCCACCATTCCATCGTATCAAATATCTTTCATTGCGGTGAGCTTTATGTGGTAATTTCCTCATTGGCTCTTACTTATTTATTATTTTTCTTTCTTGAGTCATTTTAAAGTGCATCGTGTTGCATGCTACAGTTATTCTGCTCTTATCTATAAAGTGCTTAGTTCATCTTTTGACCAAGTTCATAGAAATTTGAAAAATTTAAGGCTCATAAATTTTCTGTTTAAACGGCTTAAAATAATTTTTGGTGGCTTAGAGTATTTATAATTGAAAATTGATGTCCAGACTCTGAGCAGAAAAATATAATACACTATGGGGTCCTTTTATCAAGCTGCGGTAGGGGTTTAACACGCGCTAGCCACTAACGCCTGCATTGAGCAGGTGTTAGTTTTTTAGCCGGCCACAGGGGTTAGCGCATGATGAAATGTCCGACGCGCTAACTTCGCTAGCGCGGCTTGATAAAAGGATCCCTATATTTTCTTGGGGCAAGAATAAGCCAGACTAGAATATCATACCATACTCATTAAAACATCTTAATAGCCAGCATAGGGTGTAAGTGGAGATGGAATATAAATACAGATAAGATAAGTGCAACAGGAACTAGATAGAAATAAGAGCAACTAGCTTAAGGACAAATTACATGCAGTAGTGTAGCTATGGGTAGGCCTGGGTAGTCACAGGCCAACCCATTTTTGGCTCCGGCCTATCCATCAGTAGCACTACTCTTCCCTCTCCTCTGCTGCAGCTTAGTATCTGCCCCATCTCTGAACACCTTCCCTAGTGTACCTCAGAGGCAGTTGAAGTGATTCAAATTCAATGCCTGCGCAGGCCTGACATCTCTCCACTGTCCTGCCCTAATTGACATCACTTGCTGTTTCCATACTGGCAGAATGCACAGAAGGACACCTGTCAGGCCGGCACAAACAATAAAAATGAATCACTGCAGCCACCTCTGAGGTACACCAGGGAAGTGATTGAGACAGGGAAAGTTGGTAGTCCATGAGCTGGGGATTGGAGAAAGAGATGTTAGATGTGGGGTAGGAGGGAAGCTGAGTGAGGGTAAAAATAAAAACTTTTTTATATATAGTATCTAGGGGGAGGGGGTGGAAGAGCCCATCAGAAATATACTCTGGGCCCACCCAAAATATGCCACTGATTGCATGTGGAGTCAGAATAGGTGTGCTAAAATAATTTCAGCTAGACATAGGAAAATGTAGTAGGGAGGTTCTGTAAGCCAAATTTACCCCCCCCCCCCTTCCTTTACAAAACCATAGCACAGTTTTTAGCACCGGCCGTGGTGGTAACAGCTCCGATGCTCATAGGAATTCTGTAGTGTCGGAGCTGTTATCGCTGTGGTTGGTGTTAAAAACTATGCTACAGTTTTGTAAAAAAAAAAAAGGGGGGGGGGGTAGGCTCTTAGGTAGGAAGCTGAAATCCAGAACCTCCAGGGTAGCATTTTCAAAAAAGGAAAGGAATTGGGACTTGATACTGTCTTTCTGTGGTTACAATCAAAGTGGTTTACATATTATATACAGTTACTTATTTTGTACCAGACGCAATGGAGGATTACGTGATTTGCCTAGAGTCACAGAAGTGTTCCCTGTTCCATGTGCAGGACCTAAGAGAAAGGCAGAGCTCCAGAGTCTCAATGCATGGTTGAGGAAATGGAGTTAGATTTGTTAGGAACTGGGCAACATTCTGGGGAAGGGGGAGCCTATTCTGCAAAGATGGGCTCCACCTTAACCAGGGTGGAACTAGGCTGCTGGCATCAACATTTATAAAGGAGATTCAGCAGCTTTTAAACTAGAAACGGGGGGGGGGGGGGGAGGGAGGGGAGGCTGACAATCGCTCAAAAGAGCATGGTTTGGAACAAGATATCTGTAAAAGATATCACCAAAACAGGGAAGATAGCGAGACTGCATTACATAATACACCAGGTGTCCTTAAATACAGAGCAGAGAGATTTTAAAGATTGCAAATTATCCATGCCAACTGCTGAGCAAGTTGTAAATAGGAATGACAAACATTGTTTGAAATGTCTGTATGCAAATGCCTGAAAGTAAAGTAAGAAACAAAATGGGAGAGTTAGAATATATTGCACTAAATGAAAAGATAGATATCACAGGCATCTCTGAAACCCGGTGGAAGGAAGATAACAAATGGGATACAGTGATACCAGGATCCAGTGGTGTACCAAGAGGGGGGCGAGGGGGAGGTCCGCCCCGGGTGCACGGCTTGGGGGGATGCACAGCCGGCCAAGTCCTCCTGCACTTCCTTTCCCCCGGCCCCGCCGCTACAATCCTACCTCCCCTGCCGACAATTCTGACATTGGAGAGGACGTTCCGGGCCAGCCAGGCAGTGATTGGCTGGCCCGGAACGTCCTCTCCGACGTTGGAATTGATGTCGGAAAGACTTCTTGTTGGCAGGTGGAGGTAAGATTGCAGGCACGGACTGGGAGAGGGGAGAGGCGCTTTTTTTTTTTCCCCCGCGGTAGGTAGTGCAGGATGTAGGCAGGCAAGCTGGCTGGCTTTAGCGCAGCAGGAAGGGAGTGAGATAGGTAGGCAGACAGGCAGGCTGGCTTTGGGGGTGGAGAAAATCTGGAAGGCAGTGGGGGGGGATGGGGACATAAGGAGGCACTGGGGGCACCATGGACACGGGAAAGAGGCACTGGGTGCACCATGGACACAGGAAGGAGACACTGGGGGCACCATGGACACAGGTAGGAGGCACTGGGGGGCACTATGGACACGGGAAGGAGGCACTGAGGGCACTATAGACACGGGAAGGAGGCACTGGGGGCACTAAGGACACAAGACGGGGCACTGGGGACACTAAGGACACAGGAAGGGGCACTGGGGGCACTATGGACACAGGAAGGAGGCACTGGGGGCACTAAGGACACAGGATGGAGCTATGGGGGCACTATGGACACAGGAAGGAGGCACTGGGGGCACTAAGGACACGGGAAGGAGACACTGGGGGCACCATGGACACAGGAAGGAGGCACTGGGGGCACTAAGGACACAGGATGGAGCTATGGGGGCACTATGGACACAGGAAGGAGGCACTGGGGGCACTAATGACACGGGAAGGAGACACTGGGGGCACCATGGACACAGGAAGGAGGCACTGGGGGCACTATGGACACAGGAAGGAGGCACTGGGAGCACTAAGGACATGGGAAGGAAGGAGGGAGGGAATAGAAAGGGACAATTGTTGGGCCTGAGTTCAGAAAGAAAGAAATGAAAGAAAGGATACACAGTCAATTAATAGATGTCCCCTTTTGATGAAAAAAATAAATGGTCACGTTACCTCTGACTTACTTTTTCTGCAGCAGAGTCGGCAGCTGCGCTGAGGTGCAGGAAGGTCCCATGATGACTCATCTGCCGGCTCTGCTCCAGAAGAAGTAAGTTACGTTGGAAGGGGTGGACACGGCAGACGCAGACATTGCGGGACTTTGCCACAACTCCCTGAGTCTGCCGGGTCCACCCTCTCCAACGTAACTTACTTCTTCCGGAGCAGAGCCAGCAGGCAAGTCATCGCAGGACCTTCCAGCATGCGGCTGCTGAGTCCACTCCAGAGCAAGTACGTCGGAGTGGGGTGGACTGGCAGCCGGCAGCTACAGTCATCGTGGGACCTTGCTGAATGAAGGGAGAGAAAGGAGCAAGATTGCTGGAATGGAAGAGAGGTAGAGGGAAAGAAAGGGGGCAGGATGGTATGGAAGGGTGGTGCTGATAGAATTGATGTACAGAGAAAGGGGAGAGACATAAGGGGGAAAGATATTGGAGGGAAAGAAAGGGGGCAGATGCTGATTGAACAGGGGTGGATGGCGAGAGAAAGGGCAGACTTTGGATGGTAGTGGGGAGGGGAGCCTATGGTGGATGGAAGTGCAGATGGGAGAGATAAGGGAGCAAATGCAGGAAGGAAATGGAAGGAGAGAAAGAGGGGAGCAGACGCTGGATGGAAGTGGACAGAGAAAGAAGGTACTAGATGGAAGGGTTGGAGAAAGAGGGTACATGATGGAAGGAGGGGATAAATAAAAGGAGGGCACATGATGGGGAGAAAAGGATTGAGTTAGGGAAACACTGGAGGGGTGAGGGAAAGAGGTGGCAAGCTTTAGGTAGACAGTAAAAAAGGACATTGATGAGAGGGTAGTAAGAACGTAATCTAGACAGATGCAGAAAATAAATTGAAAAGGAAAATGAGGGAAAAAAGGGAAAGGGATTGCAGAGGAGAGGTGTGGGAGAGGGAAGGAGAGGAGAGAGATGCCAGACCAATGGGGGTGAAAGGAGAGATGGAAGGGGGAGGCATACAGTTTCTGGAAGGGGCATAGAAGGAGAGAAGATGCCATATAGGGGAAGAGAGACAGCAGACAGTGGATGGAAGGAAGAGAGTTACAAGATGAGGAAAGCAGAAACCACAGAAGACAAAGGTAGAATAAAATTTTCTATTTATTTATTGCTTTAGGAGACATGTGTCACTGTTTCTGTGGTGCACTGTATGCAGAGTCCAGCTTCTTACTGGTTCAATTTAACCTTTGTCTATGTATTTCTATTTTATCCCCCCCTTTTACAAAACTGTGGAGCGTTTTTTAGCGCCAGCAGTGGTGGTAGCAGCTCTGATGCTCAGAATTCTATGAGCGTCAGAGCTGTTACCACTGTGACTAAAATCCACACTACAGTTTTGTAAAAGAGGGAGGGATTAGTTTGTGATTATATATTCAATACTAGGCGAAGGTGTTTTCTGTGTTCTGTGTGTTCGAAAGACATGTTTTTTTGTTAGGATTGACTTCAGGATTGATCTGTACTAGACTAGCTTGTTTAGTTTTACAATGGGTGTATTGATGCTGTACTGCTCACTGCAGTATGTAAGATGTTGCCTTTTCCTAGGTACTCATGTGCGACATGTGGCTTGTTACTAAAAATCATGTTTTTCGTACAGATTGGGGGGGGTCAAAAAATGATGGGCCTCGGGTGTCACATATGCTAGGTACGCCACTACCAGGATCAAATTGGTGGAGTTGTAGATTTCTGGGATCACTGGATGAAAACTAGAACATCCATTTTAGATAAAATTGCTCCTAAATGAAATAGCAAAAGCTGCGCAAATAAATATAACAAATGGTTTGACACCGAACTTCTAAAAATAAAACAACTAGTTAGACGACTGGAAAGAATTTGGAAACAGGAGAATTGTCAGACCGCAACAACTGGAGATCTAAAATAAAAATCTACAAACAACTGATAAAAGACAAACGTAAAACATTCTACTCTTCTAAAATCAATTTATCTAGCACTAGTTCAAAAGGAATCAATACAAAAGAGCTGTTCAACTTGGTTACGAATCTATCTGACACCACACACCACACTCAACTCATGCACAATATTAAACTACCTTCAGCAAATGATTTAGCACAGCATTTCGATTCAAAAATTAAAAACCTAAGAAACAACTGTTCGACAAATGACACTAATGGTCATCAAATAGCTAACATACAAGGAAATTAAATACCAGCAGACATGATCTGGAGTTCCTTTCAAGATTTAGAATGGAATAATTATATCAAACTAAATAACAAATACTCAAAAATCATACTGCGATCTAGACTCATGTTCCCCGGAAATTATAAAAGCGGCTCCATTAGAATTTAAACTATCTTTGCTGAATTACTTAGCCCATAACCTAAAAAATGGAAAGTTTCTTACTAATAATGGTCTCATAATAATAACCCCAATTCCAAAAAATAGTAAAGAATCATCAGAACTGGTAACCAACTATAGATCAGTAGCATCAATTCCATTTATTGTAAAAATCATGGAAGGATTGGTACATACCCAACTGATGGAATATCTTGATTAGTTCTCTCTCTTGCATGAAACTCAATCTGGTTTTAGACCTTTGTTCAGTACTGAGACAGTAATTGCGGCTATCTTAGATAATCTGCGTCTCTTGTTCAGTAAGAGCCTTAATGCCCTGATCATGCAATTTGATATGAGCTCTGCCTTTGACCTAGTTGACCATGGGAAAATGCTACAATGCCTAGATGCAAATGGTATTAGGGAAGAGGTGTTGGACTGGTTTTGAGGCTTCCTTATGTCCCGTACCTGTCAAGTACGTTTCAATTACGATCTCTCTGATACCTGGAGCAATCCATCTGGTGTACTGCATGGGTCACCAGTATCCCCATTGCTTTTCAATGTCTACATGTCCTCACTAGGTGTGCAATTGACCCAGCTGGGGATAAAATTATTTAGTTACGCAGATGACTTTACGATCATCATTCCATTTACTAACTCTCTCTTGGAAGTTACTCCCAAGGCATCAGAAGCACTAAATTTGATGGAGCAATGGATGACTGAATTCAAACTGAAACTTAATTCAGAAAAAACAAAATTTTTTGTAGCTTCGCCACACCCGCTTGACACCAAAACACCACTATGCATCAATAAACTTAGTTATCCTATTCAGTCTACTATGAAGGTATTGGGTGCAACACTAGACCAGTGCTTAACCATGAAGGACCAGGTAGACTCCTTAATCAGAAAGGGTTTTTCACTCTCTGGAAACTTCGATCCATTCGAGCATATTTTGATATGTCAATATTTAGAATCCTGGTACAATCCCTCGTACTGAGTCAACTTGATTACTGTAACATCGCCTATTTAGCAATTTCCAAAAAAAATATGTGATGATTACAAATAGTGCAAAATGCAGCGGTCAAACTGATTTTCGGGTTGAAGAAGTTTGATCATGTGACACCTTTCTACCGACAACTGCATTGGCTACCAATGGAGGCACGCGTAAAGTTTAAGTTCGCCTATTTCTGCTTTAAAGTACTATATTGTCTAGCCCCTAAATACATAACTGACTTTTTCTCCTTCTCAGCCAACAGACATAAGAGAAGCTCACATTTGTACTTCATTTCCCCCCCAGTTAGAGGATGTAAACTCAAAAGACACCATCAACACCTTTTCTCACATCAGGCAGCATTCTGGGGGTAAAGATCTAGAATAATTGCTTACGCCTACTACTTATGGGGAATTCAGGAAACGCCTAAAAACATATCTGTTCCTGAAGTATCTAGGCAGCTGAATCATACAACTCTTTCTCCTCAATAACTGATCCCATGAGCTGTTAATCACTAGCTTCCACCCTGTTAAGTTCAATCAATTTGTACCATCTTTTAATCTTTGTAAACTGCATATAACTTCATGGTCCTGCGGTATATAAACTGTTATTATTATTATTATTATTATATACATTAAGGAGGACCTTAAATCAAATTAGACTACAAATTTTACAGGAGCCAAAATACACCTTGTAATCCCTATGAGTAGAAATTCCATGTGTAAAAGGAAAAGGATAGTGATAGGAGTGGCCTGGCCAGGATAAATAGACAGATGCTGAAATGTTATCAGAAATTAAGGAGGCTAACAAACTGGGTAACACAATAATAATAGGTGATTTCAATTACTCCAATATTGGCTGGGTAGAAGTAACATCTGGGCATACTAGGGAGGTAAAATTCTTTGATGAAATGAAGGATGCTTTATGGAGCAGCTGGTTCAGTAACCAACAAAAGGTGAAGTGATTCTAGACATAGTCCTTAGTAGAGTGCATGAAGGTAATGGTGCTGGGGCCACTTGTTAACAATGATTGATTTATTTATCTGTTCATTTTTATAGCCCGTCCTCCCCAGAAGCTCAAAACGGGTTACAATAAAATAAAATTAGGTACTTGGAACTTCACTAACTGTCCCGAAGGCTCACAATCTAGCTAAGTACCTGAAAACCAATTATGAAATAGTAAAGATATAACAATCAAATAATAAAAAATAAAAAGAATAACATTAAAATAAATTAAAACCTCAAAGACTCAAAGCAGGGCCGAATCGTCAGGATCTCTGGCTGTGTGATGTCTCAAGGCCACACAAATATCCTTCCTCCAGAATACTTCACAGCTCCACCAGCGATCTTCCAACATCATAACATGATCAGATTTGATATAATCTGTGGACACATAGGAAATCCAATACAATAGCATTTAACTTTAAAGAGATTATAATAACATGAGGAAAATTATAAAAAAAAGAAGCTCAGAGGAGCAGCTGCAAAGGTCAGAAATGTACATCAGGCATGGATGTTATTAATACCATTCTGGAAGCCCAGACCAGATATATTCCATGTATTAAAAAAGGAGAAAGGAAGACCAAACGGCAGCTGGTGAGGTTAACAAGTGAGGTGAAGGAAGCTATTAGAGCTAAAAGAAAATCCTTCCAGAAAGTGGAAGAAGGATCCGACTGAAAATATTAGGAAACAGCATAAGAAATGGTGAGTCAAAGGTGCTGATGAGGAAGGCAAAGAGAGATCTTGAAAAGAAGATTGAGTTGGAGGCAAATACATATAGTGAAAACATTTTTAGGTATATTAGAAGCAAGAAGCCAAGAAACACTGAAAGATGTAATTTGACAAATTGAAGAGTAGCAAATCACTTAGACTGGATGATATACATCCCAGAGTACTGATAGAATTGAAAAATGAATTTGCAGAGCTATTTTTAGTAATATGTCATTTATCTTTACAATCCAGCATGGTACTGGAAAAATGGAAGGTGGCCAATGTAATTCCAGTTTTTTAAAAGGGTTCCAGAAGTGATCTGGGAAATCATAGACCGATGAGTCTGACGTTGGTGCCAGGCAAAAAGGTAGAGACTATTATAAAGAACATAATGACAGAGCATATACATAAGCATGGATTAATGAAACAAAGCCAACATGGATTTAGTCAAGGGAAATCTTCTACATTTCTTTGAAGGGGTGAATAAACATGTGGATAAAGGTGAGCTGGTCAATACTGTGTATCTGGATTTTTAAAAGGCATTTGACAAAATACCTCATGAAAGACTTTTGAAGAAAATAGAAAGTCATGGGATATGAGATAGTGTCCTATTTTGGATTAAGAACTGGTTAAAAAACAGAAACAGAGAGAAGGATTAAATGGTTGATATTCTCAATGGAGAAGGGTAAATAGTGGGGTTCCCCAGGGGTCTGGGACTGCTGCTTTTTAACATACAGTGATCTAGAGATGGAAATCATTAGTGAGATAATTACATTTGCAGACTCCAGTAGATGAAACCTATGTTCAGTACCGGGCAGAGCTCTGGGTTTCTGGCCCAGAAATATATATGAAAAAGAACAATTTAAATTAAATCATGAAATTATAGAGAGTGTATAGGCAGACTGGATGGACCACTGAGGTCTTTTATCTGTCATCATTTACTATGTTACTATGACTAAGGAGCATGTAATGAAGTTACTAAGTAATAGATTTAAAACAAGCTGGAGCAAAATATTTCTTCACTCAATGTGTAATTAAACTCTGGAATTCATTGTTAGAAGATGTGGTGAAAGCAGTTAGTATAGCAGGGTTAAAATTTTTTTAAAGATAACTTCCTAAAAGAAAAGTCCATATGCCATTACTAAGATGGACTTGGGGAAATTCACTGCTTATTCTAGGATAAGCAGCAGAAAAGACTAAAGAGGTTGGGGATCTTCAGCTTGGAAAAGAGATAGTTAAGGGGGGATATGACTGAGGTCTACAAAATCCTGAGTGGTGTGGAATGGGTAAAAGTGAATTGATTTTTCACAATTTCCAAAAGTACAAAAACCAGTGGACACTCGTTGAAATTATATGGGAATACTTTTAAAAAAAATAGGAGGAAATATTGTTTTACTCAAAGAAACAGTTAAGCTCTGAAACTCCTTGACAGAGGAGGTGGTTACAGCAGTTAGAGTAGCTGGGTTTAAGAAAGGTTTGGACAAGTTCCTGGAGGAAAAGTCCATAGTCTACTATTGAGTCAGACATGGGGAAGCCACTGCTTACCCTGGATCGGTAGCATAAAATGTTCCTTCTATTTGGGTTTCTGCCATGTACTTGTGACCTGGATTCACTGTTGGAAACAGGAGACTAGGCTAGATTGACCATTGGTCTGATCCAGTATGGCTATTCTTATGTTCTTGGGATCTTGGAAATACTTGTAACTTGAGTTGGCCACTGCTGAAAACAGGATATTGGGCTTGCTGGACCTTTAGTCTGTCCCAAAATGGCAACTCTTATGTTCTTATGAATGGTATATTGAGTGATGGTATAATATTTATAGTGATTTATAGTATATAGCTATGGCAGGCAAGTATGTGCGACTTTCGAGGCGCGAGACATTTCTGGTTTCTTTTTTATATTTCTGATTCAAATTTCAGCAAGCTGCCATGGCACCACTAAAACATGGTATGGCAAAAATAGATAGTATCAGATTGCCCATGACCTTCTGAAGAGAAGGTGTTTCATCTCATCTCAGTACACTACTCAGATCATTTCTTCTAGAAAAAATGCACATATGCTTTCTGCCTACTGCATTTATTTAAAGTACGAGTTGTGTCTGATGTTCACATGCATCTTGCTAGGGTTTCCTTCTTGGTCCTCCTGGAGCCCAGACCTTCAGATCAGAATTACCCTCTGACTAGATAACTTCTAATCTAATATTTGTGAGTTGCACAAACCTAAACAGGCTCTAGGTGACTTGAAAAGGAAAAGGGAAGATTGGGTAAGAAGGGATGTAAGAAGGAAAGGGGGAGAAAGGAGGAGGGAACCTAATTGTACTAAGCAAAAGAACAGGTGTATATGGTGAGCTTATAAAATTAATTGTCAAAGAGAAGAGTTTTCAGTTTTTTCCAGAATCGGGCATGGTTGGCTTCTGTTCATATTGTCTTTGCGAGATCATTCCAAATTTTGACTCCCAGGAAGGTGAACATGGATTGGAAAATTCTTCTGCACTTGAGATTTTTCATTGAGGGGAGGTTCTGTTGGATCCTGTTTAGTAGTCTGCGAGAGGCGTACTATGCATTGGATAGAAGTTTGATGAGAGGAGCAGCTGAGTTTCTGTAGATTATATGATGCAGGATGTTTTGAATTTTATTCGGGCTGGGATGGGTAGCCAGTGGACAGACAGGCACAGAGAACAAGAAAGTAGAGTGCAGAGGAAGGGAGTCAAACGTGTGAGAGCAGCTGACCAAAATGTCTTTGTTTTAGCACTGAACCTATATATTGTATATGACAAACTCTGAAAATAAGGCTGGCAGTTTAAATATAAAGACTCTCTGAATGTAAGATTACATATCATAGAACATAGAAACATGACGGCAGATAAAGGTCAAATGGCCCATCTAGTCTGCCCATCCGCAGTAACCATTATCTCGTTCTCTCTCTGAGAAATCCCACGTGCCTATCCCAGGCGTTCTTGAATTCAGACACAGTCTCTGTTTCCACCATCTCTTCTGGGAGACTGTTCCACGCATCTACCACCCTTTCCGTAAAAAAGTATTTCCTCATACTGCTATGACAGGAATCCACGTGCATTAGAGATCCATCATATACACATTTCTCGCATACTCTTTATGGATACCCTGAAAACCTAATTGGCTGTAGCATCCTCAAGACAGGTTTGAGAAGCCCTGCTTGTAGTTCATTTCAGTGGTGCCAAAACATCAAAGATGCAATACCTGCTGCGAATTACAGGATGGCAGCTGCCAATTTTGATAAAGAAATGTACATTATAATGTATTAACTGGAGGGCTAGATAATAATAAGAGTGAAAATCAGTAGGGGGCAATGTATTCATTTGGCTATAGATAAAGCCTTTTCATTGGTAGTTGAAGGCTAGTGAAGATTGGATTTATAGATTCACTAATATGCATTGATATTTTTATGCATGATTATCAGTGAGGCCTATACATTCCTATAACCCTCTGTCTATTGCATGCATGCATATTAGTTAATTTCCCCCTATCTTTGTATCTGAGACAGTAAAGGATAAAGTGACTTGCCTGGAACATCAACAGGATTTAAACTCTGGCGTCTTCAGCTCTCCACCTGCTACTCTAGCCAGCAGACTATGTCTCCCTTTCATTAGAGGCTGCATACAGTGGATATTATACTTGCAAGAGGTTGCTGGGAAAAAAAAACAATGAATAGATAAGAAAATCAAATTTACATGTGTTGCTTCCCCAGCTTGCTCTTTTCCTGACCCCAGAAACACTTCCTCTCAATATGGATAACGATGAGCGTACACAATGGACGCTAGCACATACATTAATCAAAAAAGAGCAGTGCCATAGCCCAAGGTTAACATGGGAAAATACTTGACATTATTGGATTCAAAATTAAAGGCATTCTTTCCTCATCTTAACTCTCCCCCTACTCATGCAATGAGGATGTATTCCCTGCCTTTCCCTTTCCTCTTTATTTGCTCTCTCCTCTCCTTCCTGAGAATGTATCCCTTTCGCTGTTCCTCTCTCTGGCTAGTTGCCAACATTTTCTTGTGAGATCATGAATGAAGCATAATACCTATGAGGGTAGAAGCTCTTGGATCTCTTTTCCTGGCATAGCTTTGGCATCCCCACTAGACAAGGAAATCCACGCTGTCATTGGACTAGAAAATTGAAGAGATCTGAGTTGAAAGTGAAGGGGCTTGGACCTCTCCAGGCCCTCACCTGTAGCTACATCCCTGGGATGGGGGAGGCAATTTTTAGCCAAACCAATGTATCCAAAATAAATTCCTAAAATTTTTCCTGGTCAATATTCAGCCAGTGGCAGTCACCCTCCTCTGAATCATCCCCTACCCTTCCTCCTTCCCCCAAAAAAAGTGATGTCTACTCCTTCCTGCCACTGGATGCTCCCCTGAACCTCTCCCCACCACCCAAGGGGAGGGTTCTTAGGAATCTGAGCCAATCAGGGTCCTAGGCCCCTCCCTGTGCATCACATGCATCCCTCCTGTCTCTCTGTTGGGGGTTTGGGGACCTGCGGTTGTTGTTGGGGGTAGTGGCTTATCATCAGGGGAAGTGGTGGCTGGGCTCTAGGTTTTTATTTTTTAATGGGGCAGATATGCGTGTGTAACACACACACAGCATGTGTGCCCATTTAAAAAAAAAGGTATGGCATGTTATAAGTGATCACATTTTTTGTGCATCGGGAAGCAATGTTAGTGCATCAATTGCTCGGTTAGTTTGCATGGCGTTTTAATATTAAAGAGCTTATTTGCATGGCTGAGTTGGATCGGGCAAAAAAACACGCAGTGAGCCATTTTGTGCATCGGGTCAGCAAATTTGATCGTCTCTAAACCAGTCAAAACTGGTTTAGCGAAGATCGTTAGGCGATCGCTAATTTTAGTGCATCTAGCGCTCAGTCTCTCTCATTGTCACTTTCATTCTCTCAGACTCTTTTTTTCCACTAATTTCTCTCACTACATCACTAACTCTCCTCTACACCAACTCCTAACTATACCCACAAAGAATTGTCATGCCACATGCAGGGCTATATATACACATGTGGAGCATAGAGAATGTCCTGTTAATATCACGGTAATGTTCTGATGTTATTGGAGAAAAGGGGACTTCTACTTAGGATATCAAAGCATGGGATGTTTAACTTAAATGTTGTAGGGGTTATATAATCAATACTCTTGGATGTCCATGAGAACTTGTTTTATACGGCGATTTTGTACACGCCTACTTAGTTCATTTTCAAATTGTTCTGTCTTCCTGGACATTTTTTTTACTATAACCCAATACTTTGGACATCTAACTCTGGATGTTTTGAGCCGGACTTAGACATCCTATCAAAAATGGCCCTCTATGTCACCTATGCTCAGAACAAAGGAGGGCCAGTCTGATTTCATTGGTGCAGAATGGGGGAGGAAACCTTATTTTAGGTCTAGTCATCTATGCAGTCACTGGACTATATTAAGATTGAGTAACTTGGTAAAAAGGAAGAGAGTGCTTCCAACTCTTTCAGCACATGGTGGTATGTATATTCTCTAGATACAGTACCACCTCCTGCACCCAAACCTGATACCACCCATTTTCTTCCCATACTTCCTTCCATCGTAGGAGCCAGTACTGCGTGTGCAGTAGCCACTTGAGCAGATTCTTTCATTATGTCCAGAGAAGGGTGATTTGTGTTGAGTGCTGCTAATCATTTTGTAAAATTGACTTTTATGCCGCTCAGTAAGCAGCATAATAACTTGAAAATATTTTTGGGTAGTTTACATATGTTGAATGGATTGAGGACATTGAAAAACTTATAGACTGTTGATCAAGGTAGTAGCTTGTTAGTTGGAGGTGGGTGTGGACAGATGATTACACAGATGAATCACAAGATGGGGATCTGGAATAACTGTGTGTTATAAGAGATCCTATGATCTGATACACTCAACATTGTATGATGTCCTTCCTTGTATTTTCTGATTTTGCTCAGTAAGCCGGGCAGATTTTTCTATATCCCAATAGACGTGCACAAATTTGAAAGGAAAGCCACACAATCTCTGATTACATGTCAGTGTAACCCTTCACCTTCCGCACAAAGCAGTGCTACTTTTTTTCAAGTGGAAAATTCTCTTTGGGAAGAATTCTTCAATCTCTTCCTCCTATTGATCCTCCTCTTACCTCCTTTTGCTCTCTTCTTTAACCAGTTCTCTTTCTTGCTGTAGCTTTCTGCAATTTATCCAAAACCCAAGGGCTGGGTTCTTCTTGATAAAACTGAGGAAGGACATGCTAAGGTCATGCTGTGAGATGGTACAGCCAAGGTCTCATTCATTAAGGTAATAGTCTCATATGCATTTAGGTAGCTTTTCAGTAACACTCCAAAAGAAAATGGGGGTACTTAACCGTAGGTGCTTAGTTCTTTGTTCTTCACATGCTGCTATTTACTCCCACATGATTATGGGGACTAATAGCAGGAGTTCTGAGAATCCCCACGCATTAGCAATGAGTACCTAATTAATCCGACCCTTTCATTCTTATAAAAATGGACTTCAACTAGACAAGAGCTTAGAGACAGCGGCTCTTAACCAGAAAAAAAAATGACTACTGACGCAAAATCCAGCAGCACCAGCCTTTCCTGTCTGGAAAAGAGTTGTGGAGAGGGAGAGCCACTCAAAAAGGTAGATGGGTAAACAGAAGTCAGAAAGAGAGAGAGATACAAACAAGTAGAGACCAATGGGTAGAGGGAGAGACCGAGACAGAAGGGGAACATATCAAAATGAATTATAAAGACAAGGTGACAGAAAGGTGGGAAGAAATTGTGTAGACATAGCAGGCTTAAATTGCAGGAGCTCTAACCTATCACTGCTAAGGAAATGTTACAGTTCAAACTGCCACAGCTGAGCACTAATCTGAGGAAACTCACTATACTGGAGACTTAAAGGAGTAGACTCAGGAGTAATATTCAATGTTTCCAGATGGGTTTGGTGGCTCACTGGCAGTGCTTGATGTTGGGATATAGACAACTTGGGTTTGATTCCCACCTCAGTTCTTCTATTTCAAAAGTCAGCTGGGAGGGGTACTGCAGAAGCAGCATTCACCATCTCTAAGGCCTTGGTCTTCATTTCCAGTTCTAGAGGGCCACCAATGTGTCAGGTTTTCAGGATGTTCCTAATGAATAATCATGTGAAAGATTTGCATGTCTACTAGCCCAATTGTATGCAGATCTCTCTCATGCACATTCCTTAGGGAAGTCCTGAAAACCTGACCTGTTAGTGACTCTTGAAGTCAAAGAGTGAAGATCAGTGCTTTAGGGCAGGAGTTCTCAACCCAATTTCAAGTTTATTATGACTTGACATACCGCTTTTTATTTCCAAAGCAGTTTACATAAATACAATTGTCATTGCTGGTTTTGTTCTGGGTTGGTTTTTTTTTTTTTAATGTAATTTTAATATTTGATGTCTTTTTATTATTCTGTCTTAAATGTCTTTACCCCACTGAAATGTTTTATGAATGTTAGCTGCTTTGAAATATTGAAAAGGCGGGATAACAAAATGTAAATAAACTTGATCTTGAAACACAATTAAAAAAATTATAAACAGTAAAATTGTGGGAGTTACAAACTCAAATACATAGAAAGACGAATCTCAGAACACACCCACCCAGTCAGGTTTTCAGGATATGCACGATGAATATTTATGAGATAGATCTGCATACAATGGAGGTAATACATGAATGGAGGTAATATGAATTTCTTGAAAAACCTGACTGGCTAGGTAGGTCTCAAGGACTGAGTTGAGAACCAGGGAGAGGGAGTCCTAGTCATTGTACAATGTTGACACCTAGTGGCCAGATATGGGGTCTGTGATTGCAGGGAGGCCAGATAAAATAGTCTCCAGCCCAGGACTGCCACTGCAGTGAATGGACTAAGAGAACTGGTATAGCAGACTATAAATTTCTGAAAATAATTCATGGAAGACCAAAGGAAAGAGTAGTTGATATATGAAACTGGTGAGATGGTTGAGGGAAAAACAGTAACAAAGTTCAAGATGGCCTGGCCTAAGCATGGAGTAGCCTTAGTAGCACTGATGTCTGTGGCAGGAGTAAAACAATGGAATTTCCTCCCTGGCATCCTGACGACCTGTTCGGATCGATTACTGTTTAAACGAATGTTAAAAATGCGATTGTATGTAGATATCTTCCTATGATACTATGTGGAAGGGAAATGTTTAAGGAGGAATCTGAACTATGAACATGCTCTTGAGTCATTAACGATTGATGATATGTAATCCTGTACTGTGATATGTAATGTGTGTACTGAAAGTATCGTTAAATGTTGTTCTTTGAATCATTGTGAATGTGAAGGGCTAGTCTCAGTTAGGGCACTGGTCTTTGAACTAAGGGCCGCCACGTGAGCGGACTGCTGGGCACGATGGACCACTGGTCTGACCCCAGCAATGGCAATTCTTATGTTCTTATGTTTAACATTCTCAGCACGAGCATCAACCTCCAACCTGCTGCTCGGGCCAGCGTTGGCTCTTCCTCTGACATCACTTCCTAGGCACGGGTCCAGGAAGCGATGTCGAAGGAAGAGCCGACGCTGGCACGAGCAGCAGGTTGGGGGTTGCTGCTCGCGCCGTGAATTCTATTGAGGTACGGGGGAAGGGAAATGACGTGTGTGTGTGGTAGTGGAGGTGGAGGAAGGAGCCGGGGGGGGGGGGGGGAGGACGGGTGCTGGCGCCCCCACTAAGATGGCGCCCGGGGTGGACCGCCCCCCTTGTCCCCCTTACTATGCCACTGTGTTCGGCATCTGCTGCATCCAGTGGTGTAGCGAGGGTTAGAGGTGGTGTACAACAGGTACTGTATAGCCTGATAGACAACTTACTTTGTGTATCGGCATAACATTAGTAAAATGACCAAATATTAGCATAAAACACAGTTAAAATGAGATAAACGATGGTAGGTTAATTAAATGCTAGTAAGAGTAACAGTGTGAACCAGGGTCAATAATATACAGATTAAAACATCACAGTAGAATATTCATATAACAGAAACATAATACATGTCAACAGAATACAAACGCTATCCCATAATAGGTAGCATGGCAGAGCATTCATATACTAACATAGACAACCCACAAAGACAGCAGACTACAAGGTGATATCTTAATAGGGAGCAGGAAGGAGAGTTGGGGTATATAGACAGACAAGATGGGTAAGACAAAGGCAATGGGATTCATAAGTGGGAGACTAGATTGAAGGCAAATTATAGGTACAGATGAATGAGCTATGTGGAGCATAAAACCTCTCAGCAGTTCACAGGAGCTTGAACTCCAGTGAAAATCAGCTTGAAGTTGGGGTTGGGGTTTTTTCCCCCCCCTTCTAACCTCTCTCTGCTCTTCCCCCTCCCTTTGGTCTAGCTAGCCCCTTTCAGGATGGACATTATCCCTGCATCTTTCTTTCTGTCTGCTCTCCTAGACTCCAGCTCTGGGGTTCACAAGCACTCTGCTGGGAGAGAACTGATGCTCAGATGTTGGCAGAATTCATTCTGAGCAGGTACAATGAGAACATCCAGAAGAGCTCTTGAAGGAAATGAGAGGTCCCTCATCCCAGCTCAGGGCTGCAGCACGGCTCTTTGGCAAACCCAGGGAAGGGTTCACATACTGAAAGCCACAGCTGTCTCATCAAGAAGAGAAAGAGAGAAATACATAATAACAGAAAGAAACTGTTCCAGTTACTGTTAATGACAAGCACAAAAGAAGGGAGAGAGATGAAGGGGAATAGGAAGCTTGTTCTATTTGCTGCTAGTGGCATTGTAACAAGAAAGAGAGAGAGTAACCCTCCCCCCCCAAAAAAAAAAAGAGACTTTTTCCTTATCTGCCAGTGACACACAATGAGAGGAAAAGCTAGCACCTGTTTCTGTCTTCTTCTGTCTAATGAAACTAAATGGTAGCCAGAAGAGTTTTTTCACTTACTGCCCAAAGGTCGATTACATTGAATTGACAGTCGGTGCCCCAAGCCCTGTCCTTGGTGTATAAAGCCCCAGTGGGAGACACTAGTGTGAGGATCCGTGCCCTGCTCTTATCAGAAGCCGTTAGCACAATGCCTGCCAGAGCCAAGGGAAGGAAAGCGAGAGGCACGCACAAGGCTGGAGCCTGCAGTAGCATAAAGTTACTATCCAGTCACTTCCCCCACCTCCTGGAACACATTGTGTATATCTACTGAACAATGAGCCCCCCCTCCCCACTTTTAACAGAGAAGGAAACCTTTTTACCAGAAAAGACATTAGAGCAAGTCTTAATATATTGATTTTAGAATTGGTTAAAAACCATAATCAATTGCTGCATAAGGATAAGATGTAACCAGAAGCAAAGGTCATGTAGCAAGTTACTCAGTAATAGTGTTGTGTACTGTCATTGTGGAGGTGGACCTGGATTTGATAAGCAGCTCAGTTTATCCACTTAGGCCTACTGGAACTGATGATCTGGCTGGGAGTCATAGTAATCATGCAGTGGGGACACCTAGTGGTCAGTTTTAGTGACTCATAATTGCAGAGTTCTGGAAATAACCCTGTTTCATGGCGGTCAGGCCAGGAGAGTTACTGTGATGACTAACATTAGCAAGGAATACTGTATAACAGAGATGGGAAATCCTAAGGTAGTTGCAAATGAAGGCCCATAGGTCCTGATTCCAGCCTCAGCTCCAACTGAGGTGGAAGACCAAAGAATCAGGAGAAAAACTACTGGGTCAAAAATAGCAGCAATGAAATTAAGGGGTGGGAGCCAAGAAATGAGCTTAGCCATAATTTTGTCCAAGGGGCCTAAGATGAACTATGATGACCAAACCTATATAAAAAAAGAAGATGGAGAACAAATGAAGAGATAGACAGTGTAAGAGAGAATAGGATAAAAGGGGATGAGAAAGAGGGTGCTCAAAAGAACAACAAGCTTTCTTCAACTAAATACATGACCATGGCTGGCCAACAATTCAAAGGTCACTCAGGGTCAATAACTCTCATCAGTTATCCTGAGAAGTGACCAGCACCTCCAGAGCACCTGAACAGAGGGAGAATAAAAATGGTGTAATCAAGCTACCACAGCATAATAAAAATGTGGAGGAAGGCTATCCAGAAACTGTAAAGGAGAGAAAGAAATAGGATGGCAGGATTTGTGCCTCTACAGGGCTTACTGGTAGTATTGATGTAGAAAGAAGTGGCAAGCTTTTTTGGAGGGGGAACTTAACTGAAGGCTGGGCCCCCCCCTTGGTTTGGCATTGTTATTCTTGTAGACTGGTGGAATGACCCAGCAGCAGCAGGGGGCAGGTAAGTGCGGGTCAGTAGAGTGGTCAGAGATAGAGAAAGGGAGTAGTCCCGAGGTTGCTGATTGGACCATTCAACTCAAAACTAGAGCATGACATGGGGACAAATTTTTCCCCGTCCCCATGGGAACTCATTTTCCTGTCCCTACCCCATACCTGCAAGCTCTGTCCTCATCTACACAAACCTCAAATACTTTCAAATCGTAAATGTTCGAGGCTTGTGCAGTTAAGGCAGAGTTTACAGGAATGGGGAAGGGATAGTGACAAAACTCACGGGCATTCAAAACTATAAGAGCAGTTAGGAAGACTGGTTAGTGTAGGGGAAGGAGGGGAAAAGAGCAGAGTTTGCTGTACACTTCCATAGAAGACAGAAGTCTGTCTACTTCTCAGAGGCGGCTGCCCTGCCTGCCATCCCCTATGATATTCTGTTTTGTTGCTGTTTACTGTTGTCTCCTCAGGTGTTAGCTGTTGCAACAGGTGGTCACCCATGCTACACAACTTTGGGCTCTGGTCAGGTGACTCAGGTCTACGAGCATGGAGGCCCAGGACAGCTTTTATGGCTCTAGCTGTTAAGGTGGGGTCAGAGCAGAGAATCTAGGATGTTGCTGTTTAACTGTCAGGGTGAGCATGGATGAAAGGGGGGCTGTTTTTCTTTGGTAATTGATGTCTTTATCTAGTAATTGTAGCGCTAATAATACTGTATGTTGATACAATCAATAAATGAAGCTTAAGACCATAATGGTGTCTTATACTGCTATAGAATATTGAATTGGGGAACAATAAAGTGGGGGGGGGGGGGAGGGGGGAGGAAGGAATGAGGAGATGGCAGGGAGGGTGAAGGAAGTCCCAGTTCTGAAAATTTATAGCTTTGTTACTGGTGTCTGGCAGAAAATGAAACCCAGGAACAGTCCCCCAGGTCTGTGAGGATTGGTCTAGTAGTGTTAGAGCTGCTGCCTCAGCACCCTGAGGTTATGGGATTGAATCCCAGCACTGCTCCTTAAGACCCTGGGCAAGTTACTTAATCCTCCATTGCCTTGGATACAAAATAAGTACCTGCACATATGTAATCCACTTTGAATGTATAAAGCAGTATACAAGTCCCATTCCCTTTCTCTGGGTGAGGCAGAGTGGCAAAGCCACGTCTTCCTCTGCTCTTTCCAGTGCTTGCCCTCTATTCTCCTTCATGCTCTTCTTTCCCTTCACTGTCCACAGGCCGAAGAGCATGCTGGATCCAGTCTCCATGGCTGCGCTCTGGCTACGCAAACACACAGGTCCCATTATCTGCAGACAGTGGGACAATCATGTTTTTTTCCCCCTCCTGCCCTGTCCCCCCTATCATTATTCACCCTGACAAAAAGCAAAAAAAGCTCTTCCAATAAATCAACCTCCTGCTTCCTTGCTGACAGCACACACAAATTCTGAACCTGTTCAAAGCAGGGCTGCAAATTCAAAGACCAAGATCTGGGAGGGGGTAGATCAACTGTTCCCATTCCCTGCTCTTCTCTCTATCTTGTCCTGCACTATCTTTGCTCAGTTGAGCTCTGATGTTCTTCTACAGCCAGTGCGCCTATATTAGAGAGGCTAAACTTAGCATATCAGTGCCCTAAGTGAATCATTTCTACTGGCATAACTCTCAATACAAAGGGAATGGAGTCCTAACCTTCTTTAGACATAAGAACATAAGAAGATGCCTCCACTGGGTCAGACCAGAGGTCCATCACGCCCAGCAGCCCGCTCCTGCGGCGGCCCATCAGGTCCATGACCTGAAAAGTGATTCTTTGTCTGAAACCCTTCATTCCCCTTTTCCCTTCTATTAACCTTCATAGTCCTATCTCTACTCCTATCTGTATCCCTCAATCCCCGAGTCCTTCGGGAATTTATCCAATCCCTCTTTGAAACCCCGTAATGTACTCTGTCCTATCATATCCTCCGGAAGCGCATTCCAGGTGACCACCACCCTCTGAGTGAAAAAGAATTTCCTAGCATTGGTTCTGAACCTGTCCCCTTTCAATTTCTCCGAGTGCCCCCTTGTTCTTTTGGTTCCCAATAGGCTGAAGAATCTGTCCCTCTCCACCTTCTCTATGCCTTTCATGATCTTGTATGTCTCTATCATGTCTACTCTGAGTCTCCGCTTCTCCAGGGAGAAGAGCCCCAGCCTTTCTAACCTGTCTGCGTATGAAAGGTTTTCCATATCTTTTATCATTTTTGTCGCCCTTCTCTGAACCCTCTCAAGTATCACCATGTCCTTCTTTAGGACCAATATTGGAGACAGTACTCTAGGTGCAGGCGCACCATCGCACGATACAGCAGAATGAAGACTTCCTTCGTTCTGGTTGTGATACCCTTCTTAATAATACCCAACATTCTGTTTGCTTTCTTTGTGCCATTGACTTCATTGTTGTATCCACCAACACACCCAAGTCTTTTTCAAGGTTACTTTCCCCTAGTACTAATCCCCCCATTTTGTAGCTGAATATCAGATTTTTTTCCCCTATATGCATGACCTTGCATTTCTCTACATTGAAGTTCATTTGCCATTTGTTCGCCCACTCCTCCAGTTTGTTCAGGTCCCTTTGTAGGTCTTCACATTCCTCCACGGTTCTAACCCTGCTACAGAGTTTACTGCCATCTGCAAATTTTATAACTTCACACTTCATCCCTGTTTCTAGGTAATTTATAAATACATTGAACAGCAGTGGTCCGAGTACTGACCCCTGCGGAACACCGCTCGTGACCCTCCTCCAGTCCAAGTAGTGCCCCTTCACTCCAACCCTTTGCTTCCTGTCTGCCAACCAGTGTTTAACCCATCTGTGTACGTTCCCTTCCACCCCGTGGTTCCACAGCTTCTTGAGTAGCCGCTCATGGGGTACCTTGTCAAAGGCCTTCTGGAAGTCGAGATAAATGATGTCTATGGGTTCCCCTTTGTCCATCTGGCTGTTTATCCCTTCAAAGAAGTGCAGTAAGTTCGTTTGGCATGATCTTCCTTTGCAGAAGCCATATTGGCTCGCTTTCATTAGTCCATTTTTTTCTATGTGCTCACAGATGCTGTCTTTTATCAGTGCTTCTACCATCTTGCCCGGAACTGAAGTCAAGCTTACCGGCCTGTAGTTTCCCGGGTCACTCTTGGTTTGCTCTTGGTGATCTGCTTAATGTTTTAGAGAGCCCCTGAGCTGCTAATCCATGAGGCATTATAAGTTACCCATAGTCTCCACAAGCTCCAATTGGATTGAACCTATGAGAGCAGGAGTTCGAGCAGTTCCACTGCCATCTGTTTTACATCATAGTAACATAGTAGATGACGGCAGATAAAGACCCGAATGGTCCACCCAGTCTGCCCAACCTGATTCAATCTAAAAATTTGTTGGGTTTTTTTTTCCTTCTTCTTAGCTATTTCTGGGCAAGAATCCAAAACATCATCCCTTAAATCACTACCAAGTTGTTATGATAGCTGAAAAAAGATGGGCATAGAGTCCAGCATTTCTCTCTAGTTCCTTCTTATGCAATCAGGAGCACCAGACCTGCCGGCATAAGCTTAAAATGAACGCGTATGAGACGCCCCTTTAAGACATGCGCATGAGATGTACATTTAACACATGCATATATGGCACCCCCCATGTATCATCTCTCATGCAATTGGCAGCCCAGGCCTGCTGGTGTACACTTTTGATGCATGTGTTTGAGATACGTCTTTAGAGCATGTGCCTGAGATGCGCTTTTAACACACACAGTTCATCGCTACGGGCACCTCCAGACCTGCCAATAATTTTGGCGCATTAAAGGTCAGCGCTTCATTCCGTGTATCACCAGGCAATGTCTGGGCTACGCCTGAAGTGCTCAGTTTAATTTTAATGACCTTGTTGTGCTACATTTACATAGTATTATCGAAGGATGCTACGATACATGGAAAAGACTGCGCACAGCCATCATGTACTGTACATTGGAAGCTAAAATACTTTGATGCTAAACTGGTTAGAACTGGTTTAGCATCAGTCGTTAAAGGCACGGTAAGTTTAGAGCATTGGAGCCTATATTAAGCTGTTTAGGGAAGGGGGGGGAACCTTGAGTATTCTGATCCTAGCTGAGCTTAATTTTTTGTAATAATGCAGTTGGGTAATAATTTAGTTTATTTTTCATAAATAACAGTAAACTGCTGAAAAATCTAGGTATCTGCGACCACGTTACCCCTGCATTAGCTTCCATGCATTGATTGCCCATTCAAAAGTGCTGCGCCTTCAAGGCCCTGGTCCTCGCTTTCAAAACCTTCCATGAAATGATTCCACACTACATAAAAATTAAACTACAAATCTACTTCCCATAGCGACCACTGAAGTCCCAAGAAGAAAAACGTCTGACCATACCTTCTGGTCGTTCCCTCAAAACTGAAACAGCTCGCAAACGCTCCTACTCACATTTCATACCCAGGCTATGGTACACCATCCTCCCCATCTGTTAGAACACTAGATGGACTTTGGAGCTTCAGGATGGCCGTGAAAACCTTCCCCTTCACAAACCCAGCGCCTTAAGCTCAGGCTCCCAGAAATGCCATCAGAGTCAACGCACCTACGCCACCTATTCTCACTAGGTTTCGGGTAGAAAATCACACCCGAGCTAAGTATCTTACACAAATACTATGGCCCTGACAAGGGCTCATATTCTTTCATGCTAGTAGGGTAAAAGCCCTTAGGCATTTATTTATTTATATTTGAGAAATAGAAGATAAAAAATAAGTAATAAAATTAGAAACTAAGTAGCTCTCAACAAGAGACCTTTTGGACCGATGATAGCTCGCATTTAGGCTAGCAAGCCTAGACAAGTTCAAGTGACTACTAGCTGTGAGCACTTGAGATCCATAGTCTCTAATAGAGTGCTATTGAGATTAGTTTGCTCTGGCATTAGCCTATGTCTAGGTAATTTTGGTGTGTTACATGTAAGTAAGGTAGGGTTTAAGAATATTGTAAATTATGTCATCTCTATCTGGTCTCGATTATATTGTGGATGTACTTTGTAACCTGTTCTGGGCTCAATAAATAAATAAATAAAATATTGGTTAGTCAGGATAGATCCAGGCATGAATAAGCTAGAAAGGTTTAGAACAAACTAGAATGGTTAGAACATACCTTTTTGGGAGAAAAATGTGTGTATGTAGCAGAGAAGTAATTTCACCTGAAGTGCATGTAAAAAAAAAGGGGAGGGGGGTGCCTCAAGGATCTTCATTGTCAGTGATGTTGTTTAACATCTATTTGCCCCCCTTGGGTAATTTATTTTTTTAGGAGATTGGGGTGTCTTTTCATATGTATGCAGATTATGTTCGGTTTTATTTTCAAATTACAAAATGGGGTGAAAGATTAACTGCTGAATTGAATGGATTTATGAGTAAGATTAGTGAATGGATGTGTATGAATGGCGCTGAATGTAGCCAAGAAAGAATTAATGATCGTGGGTAATGTGAAAGAACATATTTGGCCAGATGTTTTAAATAAATAAACTAGACAGTGGACACTAAGTACCAAAAATCCATCCCCACCAAAAAAGGCTGACTCCCTGAAACCTTCTGTGACTCTGCCATTGTAAAATCAGTAGCCTACAGCATCCTGTCTTGGCTAGTGCATCTGCATGGGTCTGCTCTTTGCTGGCCCAGCCTTGCATCCAAGTTGCCTTGCCCTATCTTCTTCCCTTTTGTCCCCCAATCCATCTGTCTGAGGGTCAGTAATTGGCTTCTGCTGTCATTGTGCAGCCTCGGTGATACAGCAGCTCTTCTGACCTAATTTGAATCAATGGCCCCTTTGTGCGGTCTCGGTTTATCTAGTGGCATAAGAGAGCAACTCGGGGCTCTCCAGGCACCGCAAATGAGCGTCTAATGGGGGGTTATTGTCAGGGCCAGCCGGCTCTCATTGTCACCCAGCCTCCTGCTCTGTATCGAGTTCCTGGGCTTCTTTAATGTCTGTCTTATTCTCTGTCACAATCAGACTAACTGGTTCCTAACTGTTGCCGACATTATGCCCACAAAAAAAGGGGGGGACAGCTTGAAGCAGCCAGGGCAGTTAGTTTATTTTGAAGATGCAGCCTATGGGGAGAGTGTGGCGCAGTGGTTAAAGCTACAGCCTCAGCACCCTGAGGTTGTGGGTTCAAACCCACACTGCTCCTTGTGACCCTGGGCAAGTCATTTAATCCCCCCATTGCCCTGGGTACATTAGAGAGATTGTGAGCCCACCAGGACAGACAGGGAAAAAATGCTTGATTACCTGAATAAATTAATGTAAACTGTTCTGAGCTCTCTTGGAAGAACGGTATAGAAAATTGAATAAATATTTTAAAAAAATATTGAGGGAAGATGAAGTGAAAATGGATTGTTTCTCTTTCTAGCCAGGTATCTGAGAGCAATTCTCACTGCCTATTTTGTACCCCGCCCAGCCTTAACTATGTTTTATTTTTAATATTCTAGACATTGTACCTGTAACTTTGGCCATTTTATTGGTAAAATGACTAAAATTAGACATTTAACAAACATCCTGGTTTGGCTCATGCCTTTTTTTTTTTTTTTTTTTTAATGTTGTAGTTCAAGAAAAAAAAAAAAAAAGTTACATTCAGGTACAGTAGTTTCCTTGTCCCCTGAGGGTTTATTATCTAGGGTTGTAATTAAGGCACTGGTTAAGCGAGTTAACCAAGGTCATAAAACGCCATAGCTGAATCCAAGTTGAGCTTCCCTGGTTTTCAACTGTTGCTCTAAATATTAAGCCACTCTCTCTCCTCCCCACCCCTCCGTCCCACTCCCGAAGTATAAATACTTTTTAAGAAATGTGCTTTTCTGCACCTCTTCCAAAAAAATCACATCTCCCTACAAATCTTTCTCCACTGATATTTCCATTATCTGAGGAAGTTCCTTAAGCGTGTGCAGCCAGACTAAGGCCTAGATTCACAAAGCAAACTGATAGTGTACCGATCGGTTTGCTATCCCTTTGCGACCTGATTTTACTCTGGCCCGATTCACTTACCTCTCTGCCGCACATACAAAAGAGGGGAACGGCATGCAAAGTAGGTAGGGATGTGATTCACAAAACAAATTTTGCGAACTGACTGGGCTGGCCAATCAACTCAAGAAGCGACTGCTGGGGAACAGTCGCAAATGTCCTTTCCGACTCTCCAGCTCCATTGCCGCCCTGATCTCTGCTGCCCCGATCTCGCTGCCTTTACTCCTCTCGTCGCCCTGCTCTCTGCCCTTCAGCCCCGCTGCCCCGACTCTCCTCTTGCTGCCCCGCTTTCTGCCCCGAATGCAAACTCCCCCTGCTCTCTGCCGCCCCGACTCTCCTGCTCTCTGCCTCCTTCCCCGCAGTGCGAGCCCGCGTGTTTAAAGCGGGGCTGCACTACGCAGTGCAGCCCTGCTTTAAACCTGTGGGCTCGCACTGCAGAGAAGGCAGCAGAGAGCAGGAGAGTCAGGGCCTGTGAGTTTAAGGCTGCTGCCACCGGGGATCACCCTTCAAGAGAGTTGGGGGCCCCAAAAAACAACCACAACAAAAAAACACAACAGAGCAGAAACGAACAAGAATGCATGCGCGGACCATCTACAGGGAAAGCAGATGGTCTGCGCATGCATCTGGATCGTACAGTTGTGATCCATGTTGGCAGATGGGGGCGTTCCTCCGATCACCCCCATTTGAATATTGCCAATTTGTAAATCCATCGGACCTGTCCAGATCAGACACGGATAGGTCACAATCGGGCAGGTTAGTGAATCTAGCCCTAAGAACGTGCCTTTATTAGCCTACCTTCAATTGGTTAGCATCCCTTACAAAATATAGTGGGCACAAAATAGATGTAATACACCTTTAACCTACCAAAGCATGTACCGTTGAATTATACACAATGGAATTGTTTTATTAACACAAATGTATGAAATGACATGAAAACATGCCCAACAAATGCCCATGAAATATGCCCAAAAAATGACATGAAAACATGCTCCCCAAAAATTCTGAGAAAGGCCCAAAGGAAACACAATTTTTCTGTGTGCCGATCGCAGTCCTAGTTCCAGCTATCTAGCCCTTTCTAATCAAGGAGCTGAGCTCAAAGCTGGGCGCACAAGAGCATAACACATATTCCATAATATAAAAAGGAATGCAAAAATAATAGCAAAACCATGCTCTAAAGCAGTAGTTTCCAACCCTGTCCTGGGGGATCCCCAGCCAGTCGGGTTTTCAAGATATCCCTAATGAATATGCATGAGAGAGATTTGCATATAATGGAAGTTACAGGTATGTAAATCTCTCTCATACATATTCATTAGGGATATCTTGAAAACCTGACTGGCTGGGGGTCCCCCAGGACAGGGTTGGGAACCACTGCTCTAAAGAAATCTTATGCAAATGATATGCATGGTTAATTGGTACTGACAAACTGAGAGCAAGGAGAGGAAAATGCCTGGCACACACACACAAAGGATCTGATTCTATAAATGGTGCATAGGTTAGGTGCCCTAATCACAGAGACCTAATGAACCTTAACTTAGGCCCAGATGAACTAAACACTCCGATTGTGTGCCGATGGTCGCTAAACCAGTTTAACAACTGACCAAATTTGCCAACCCGATGTTCAAAATGGCTCACCGTGTGGTTTTCCATGCATTCGTACATTCTCCGACTCTGGCATGCAATTGACCTCATTACTATTAAAATGAGGTCATTAATATTAAAACAAGCCATCCGATCAATGGCCTAACATTGCAATGCCATAGTCAGGTTGCTAATACTGATCCCCCCCAAGAAACAATAGGTTGTCAGTAACTGTGTTACCAACAGTTCTGAAATGTTTTTAATTTTTTTTTTCTATGGACACAGATGTTATGTGTGTGTAACACATGCACAATATCTTGCCCATAAAAAAAAGTCAAGCTGGCCTCCCCAAAGGCAGCTCCCCCTGATGACCCCTGGAACCAAAATAGAGGCGGGAGGGATGCCCACTCCCTCTTGCCACTGAAAAACTCCCCTGCAAAACAGCCCCCCCCGCCAGGCCCTCCCTCTCCGTACTTTAATAAAAATCTACATGAACATGAACAAGACAGCAGGAGGGATGCCCAGGCCCTCCTGCTCACAGGCCCACTACTCCAAAATGGCAGGCCTTTCCCTGATTGGCTCAGATGCCTAAGGCCCCTCCCAGGATGCCTAGTGATGCCTAAGTCTGCTTAGATGCCACTAGGTGTGATTCTATAAATGGTGCAGTGCAGTTGATTGACAACTGCGCAGAGCGGTGCCTACAAGCTAGGTGTCATTTATAGAATCAGGCCCAAAGGGTTTGCGGTAAGGGTGGCTCTTGTGCCTATGACTAAACAATCCCAGAAGCGCAAGCACACCTCAGCACTGTTCTCCTGCGCTTTAAAATATGAGTCTTTCAAAAATTGTTTACACTTCAATATTTTGAAAGGCTGATATTTATTTACAGATAAAGAGGTGCCAGTGTTTGCTTACACAGTCGGTTTTGCTTGGACTCATGCATATGCTCCATTTTCATCAGTAGCACTCAACCATGCGCTGGCTTCCTTCCACTTGCAAAATAGACAAAAAAAAGTGCACTGTAAAAAATTGACTAGAAATCTTCTTCTGGAAACCTTCTACACTGCCCCTGAGTTTGCAATAAATTTATGGCATTATGGGCCACCATTGTCTTCTATGTATTACAGCACTTTCATTGTGAAGGAATGTATTACAGCGCAGCATTGGGAAGGAATAGTAACTGACCTAATTAACGGCCACTTAAATGCATTTCAATACAGTTTACTGCAATAATTAGCATACACATTAACATCCTCACTAGAGCCCTTTAAGCATTAAGGGCAATATAACATGCAGGCAATTGAGGCACTAACAGCTTTTTAACACTGGGTGTTAGTTTTAAGCATTGGCCCCCTAGTCACTGGAAATGAGTGAATGTAAGATGGATTCTCACTTTAGAGAGATTTTTAAATACTAGGAATATACAGGGTGCCCACAAAAACACTCCTTGATTTTAAATGGTTACAAAATCAAAACTTATTGGAATATATTTATAAAATAAGATGACAGCAAATACAAGTCTCAAAAAGCATGGTTAGCAAGATCTTACACAATCGCTTGCACTTTCACCCTTATAAATTGCAATTGGTGCACAAGTTACAACCTTCAGACAATGCAACGCGAAAAAATGACCAGGTGCTCCTCAAGTGGCCTCCGAGATCACTGGACATTACTGTTTGTGACTTTTTCCTTTGGGGGTATGTACCTCCACTACCCGCATCTATGGATGATCTGCAGAAACGCATCACTGAAGCTATAAACGCGATCACGCTGGATATGCTTTGGAGAGTCTGGTCTGAGCTTGATTATTGCATCAATGTTTGCCGAGTAACAGGTGGGGGCGCCCATCGAGTGTATGTAATCAACAGATACCATATGAAACTTTATGAGTTGATGAAACTGTAGCCTCAAAGGTGAAAGGATATTCCAATAAATTTTGGTTTTGTAACCATTTAAAATCAAGGAGTGCTTTTGTGGACACCCTGAATATGAAAGATGGATGAATGGAGAGTAGCTGTGTTGAAGCCTTGAAAGTGGGTGGTGCTGCTCACAAGTTACACCCTTATGCTAATTCAACCCCTTTTTATGTCTTTTTGCACATATGCTTTCAAAAATCTTTAGATCAACAGGAAAGCCTGAAAGATAAAAATGGAAGACAAAGGGGATATGTCTACTAAAGAGCACTAAGAAAAGGGCTTACCGTGTGCTCATGTGATTTGATTATTCCAACTCAAAAGCAGTTAACATAGCATATCATTTCATTTCTAGACCGCAAATCCTCGCATTTCTATGCGGTTTACAGAAAGTGAAGAGACTGCACAACATCAGTGATCTACAATGCTTCAAAAATATAGAAAAAACAGAGTTCAATTACATATTTCTTCATACAATGTGCAATTAAACTCTGGAATTCATTGCCGGAGAATGTGGTGAAATCAGTTAGCTTAGCGGGGTTTAAAAAAGGTTTGGATAATTTCCTAAAAGAGAAGTCCATAGGCCATTATTGATATGGCTCGGGGAAATTCACTGCTTTTATTCCTAGAATAAGCAGCATAAAATCTGTTTTACTACTTGAGATCTAGCTAGGTACTTGGGACCTGGGTTGGCCACTATTGGACTTGATGGACCTTTGGTCTGTCCCAGTATGACAATTATTATGTTCTTAGTTAATTTCCCAAGAATCTAATGAATAGACTTGATTTCAGTAATTTTCTGAAATGCATGTATGATGAACAGAGGGAAAACAATTTACAAATTCAGCAGTTGCGCTTGGAATCAGTAAGCTCTAGTATCTTTTCCTGCACAGGTCCCACAGAATAGAACAAACTTGAGGGGGGGTCCAGAGGAGAGCGACTAAACTGATAAAAGGTATGGAAAACTTTTCATTCGCTGACAGGTTAAAAATGCTGGGGCTGTTCTCCCTGGAGAAGAGGAGACATGATAGAAACCTTCAAAATCCTGAAGGGCATAGAGAAGGTAGACAGGGACAGATTCTTCAGATTGTGGGGAACCACAAATACTAGGGGTCACTCGGCAAAATTGAAAGGGGACAGGTTTAGAACAAATGCTAGGAAGTTCTTTTTTACCCAGAGGGTGGTGGACACATGGAACGCGCTTCCGGAGGTTGTGATAAGCCCAAGCACAGTACAGGAGTTCAAGGAAGTTTTAGATAGATTCCTAAAGGATAAGGGGATTGAGGGGTACAGATAAAAGCAGAGGTAGGTTATAGAGATGGTAAAGAAACCACTTCAGAAGTCATAGACCTGATGGGCCACCGCGAGAGCGGACCGCTGGGCGCGATGGACCTCTGGTCTGACCCAGCGGAGGCAACTCTTATGTTCCAGTCTACATTAAGCAGCAGAAAGATTTGTGTAATTTCAAGAAATTGTTCAAATGTCATTTGCTTTGTAATATGAAATATGGTCAATGACGTTGTTTTGTAATTTATGAATAAGATATTTTTTATGCCTTGTTTGTGTATTTTATTATGTATGTGCACTTGTAATCCGCTTTGTTAAAGGCAAACTATAAACTATGTGGGACTTTTCCATCCTCAAAGCCCATTTACAGTGCTTCCAGGAAACAGAGCATTTCAAGTATTTCTTTTTCAGATTGTGTGCTAATATTCACATTTAGGAGGTGGTGAGGGCTAGTGTGTTATGGACGAGCTAACCGGTGAGAATGCGCAAATGTTGACAAGCTAGCTGAATAGCGTGTCCACACCTGATCTCTGCCCCGACACACTCCTCCAAAAAATAAATGCAAAAATATAAATAACACATACTAGTGCATGTAAAAAGGTTATTTACTGCAAAATGCTTTAACACGCTTTGCGGTAAGCATTTCCACATATGTTAAGCATGCATTAGGGCTCAACACCCTTTAGAAGACACATCTCATGAAGAAATGGAACACATGGTGCAGGTCCAAATGCAAGACGCTATCAGAAATAAAACCCATCCTTCATCTGAAATGCAAAAAAAAAAAAAAAATACCCAGAACAGTTTTAGAAAATGTTATGCATGCTCTTCCACATTCTGCTCTTTTTTTTTCCAGGGTGAACTGCCTGAACTGTCTGGAGGTCTTTGCAATCCTGCCTTCCCCTTATATTTGTTCTGTGCTATTTATGTAGGTCCTTTTATCAGTGTAGCCCCAACCCAATGCAGCTGCTTAAAAAAAAAAAAATAGATAAAAAAGGGGTGTTCAGTTACACTTAAAACTATGGCCCAATTGTACTTATTTAATAAAGGTTTGTTCCACTGTTTCTCCAATGCAAAACCAAAGTTAGATTTTTTTAAGGAGCAAAGAAAAAAAGCCCTTCACTGTTTTTACTATCACTATTAATTATATCTATAGCGCTACCAGACGTACGCAGCGCTGTACAGAGTCACAAAGAAGAAAAACTTACAATCTAAATAGACAAGATATCGAGGTACTATGATTGTCTCAATAGTGTTTGAGCAGGATTTAAACATGATAATGAAAACTTATTTCCGTTTTTCCCAAAACTTGTTTTTGGGAGAAAAAAATCTGGATTTCCCCCAATGTTACTAAATCCACTCAAGAGCGGAGGAAGTCATTCCTGAGTATGAGGGAATAAACAATAAAAATTAGAACTACCTTTTTATTAAGTTATCCTTGTAAATGTGTGATAAAGTATACAGGAAACAAATATGTATATTTTGTACCGGAACAGCTTCGTAGTTTTCTGGACTCAAAAAAGTTGACTAATTAATAAGAGAGCTGCTAGATAGATTTATACCGGGATTAATCATGTTAAGCCTTTTACCTATGGATGTTATGAGATCTCCTTATCTTTATCAGGCAGCATTATGGGCTAAAGATCTAGATCAATTGCTTACACCTACTATGTATGGGGAATTTAGGAAACGCCTAAAAACATATCTGTTCCTGAAGTATTTAGGCAGCTGACCTGTACAATTCTTACTCCAAAATAACTGTTAATCGATACCTGTTAATCACTAGCTCTTAACTCTGTTTATTCCACTCAAGTTGTACCATCTTTTAATCATTGTAAACCGCATAGAACTTCATGGTCCTGCGGTATATAAACCATTGTTATTATTATCATCTTGTCCTTTCAGGAGTAAGTTTGGTGGTCTAAGGAAGAGTAGATAATTAACTACTGGACGTAATTGCATAATTCATTTTTTTTTTTTAACGCTTTATTATTATCCTTTATGTATTATGCAATAAGTACAAATATTTTGATTTCTTATCTATTTCTCTGATTTTCTGTAACAAGAGGATTCTTGTGTTATATTTTGAAACTTATAAAGAAATCATTTAAAAACCAAAACAGACAAGACAGACAAACAGGATGTCATGGAAACAGTTAAGGGGAACGGTTAATGTGCTGGCTGGATTGGAGGGCAGTGGGGAGAAGGCTATATCAAAAAGGTGGATTTTCAGTCTGCTTTTTAACAGAGAAAAGCAGTGTAAAAATGTAATAAATGAGTCCCAGGTCTTCTGACATTTTTGGGACAAACAAGATGGATCATTTTTGTTTTTATCTGTTGTCATTTACCGTACGATTCTTTTACTAAGATCATTAGGCATTCATGCACTCCTGATGCTGCTAAAAATGGAGTACCACAGGACACGTTCAGGCATCCTGTGGTAACTCCAAAATGTGTGTGAGTTAATTGCACACTGAAAATATTTCAAATGTTTTAAGAGAGTGTGTCATGAGTTCCTGAGCGAACCAATTAGCAAAAACCCATTACCACCCACTAACTGGTTAGCGCATGGCTACTGTGTGAGCGCTTACCACCTACAAAATGTGTAGCAATAAGTGCTCACACAGTAATTTCTAAAAATATCCATGTGCTAATGGCAAAATTAGCACATGGCCATAAATATATATAAAAAAAAAATTTAGTAAATCATCCATTTTACTGCTGCAGTAAAAATGGCTTAAGCTGTGGAAAGACTCATAAGGGTGTGCTAAGACCACTTTTGCTGCAGTTTAATAAAAGGACCCCTGCATTATTATGGGTCTCATTTTCAAAAAAGAAAAACATCCAAAATGTGGCATAAAGGGGCAAATGGATATTTTTCTCACCAAACCCTTTCTTTTTTTTTTTCTTTCTTTTTTATTGATTTTCTAAACTTCAAAAGTGTATTACACAAATATATATCATATAATAAGTTAATAACGCACATTCAACTTACAAATATGCATAACCAACCATTTTCTCTCACCCCCCACCCAATGATTATTCAATAAAACATAGAAATATAGACTTTCCCAATAACCTTACCCTATTCAGATTAAAAATATCCTCCCACCCCAGGTGGACATACTCAAAAGTCAAATTAGGACAGAAATAGCCCCCCCTTTCCTGGATGTGTACGAAAATAAACCAAAACTGACTCATAATCAAAGACCTACTATAGTGAGGTAATATATGATGTCAACGGCCCTCAAACCAGCTTAAATAAATTACTGTGCCCCAAACTATCGGCATTCATTTTTTCATATCTATAGCTGGAGCACTCACCAAACCCTTTCAATTTGCTATTTTCGAAATGTATTTAAGAACATAAGAATTGCCACTGCTGAATCAGACCAGTGGTCCATCATGCCCAGCAGTCCGCTCACGCGGCGGCCCTCTGTCTAAGACCAGCACCCTAACTGAGACTAGCCCTAATTTTCAGAGGTCTAATGTTGGCATATAAATCCCTCTACAACATGACACCCAAATACTTCTCAGACAAACTTCCTCTCTACACCCTAAAAAGAACACTATGCTCCCAAGATAAAATACACCTACATACACCATCAGGACACTCGCTCTAAATCCTGACAGCTTGGAAACGATCATAAGAACATAAGCAGTGCCTCCATTAGGTCAGACCCGAGGTCCATCGTGCCCAGCAGTCCGCAGTACCTGTGTAGCAATCCTCTATCTATACCCCTCTATCCCCTTTTCCAACATAAAATTGTCCAATCCCTTCTTGTACCTCAATACCTATTCCCATTTCTTACCAAACCTCTGGAACAGCCTACCTCCTCATATCAGAGCCCTTAAAGGACTTATTAACTTTAGAAAAGCTGTAAAAACCTACCTTTTTCCTAGTCACTCCCTCAACCCTTCACCAGCATCAGTAAGTAATCCTATATGAAGATATATCACAACACACTGTATGTAAACCCTATATTGTAACACTGTGAATGTAAATTGTAACCCGATCTGAGCTCTTTGGGGACAAGATATAAATCTAAATAAATAAATATAGGTGACACCTGCAGACATAAGGGTTATTGGTGTGGTGTACAGTTGGGTCTAGTAGGTATGGGGCAGGTTTTGGTAGTCTCATTATACACTATAAGGGGGTTATGGTGGGATGTGTACCTGGCCTTTTTGTGTGAAGTTCTGTAGTGCTCCCTAAGGTGCCCCACTGCTCTGCTGGTATGTCTGTGTGACCAGTGTACTATAAATGTTAGCCCCTCCTAGATCCTAATGGCTTGTTTTGTGCATTTTTCTTTTTGGGTGTTTTTTTTGAAAATGGTTAAAAAAGATAGATGCACTGAGGACATACATATATGAAAAATGACCATTTTCAAAACAAAAAGATAGATGTTTTTTCTGTTTTGAAAATAATCATGTATTGTAGCTCATGTATTGTAACACCATTACTAAAGCCCATATATTATACCTCATGTATTGTAACAGTGAAAGAAAGGCAAGCAAGATGTCAATTGAAGGAGACACCTCGGTCCTTGGGAGGAACGCCAAATATCTCGGTAAACCTTAGTTTTGATCGGACTCCTCTCCAATCTGGGAGAGAGAGTTCTGTGGAGGAAGAGGTAACTCAGTATGTCCAAGAAGAGGCACAGATGGTGAGCCATGGAGGAGCAGTGGGAGGAGAGTCATCGGTGAAGCAGACTCCCATTGAAGCCCAGTCAATGGCACCTAACACAGAGGCTGGTGAGATCTTATCTTCTCTAACTAATAACGAACATTTTGGAGAGTTGATTAAGCCTGCAGTAGTCAAATGGACGAACTGTGGAGAGCTATTGTAACCATGGACTCCAACCTCAAAAAGGCAGTATTAATGGTACGCTCTGATTGTGCCTTTATTAGCTCCCATGTTAATGTCCATGGTTAAAAGAACAAAGTGAGAATATAAAGAGACATGAAGAATGGATCAGTCAAATTAAAACTTTAGAATTAGAGATTGTTAAAGAAAAATCCTCTATTCTGAGAAAATTTGAATATATGGAAAATAAGCAAAGAAGGAACAACTTGAGGCTGCTGAGTTTTCCTAAATCTCCAATAATCTCTCTGGTGGAAATGGTGCGGAGATATTTAAAAGAAACTTTGTTAATACCAACGGAAAGTTTACCACCAATAACTAGAGCCCAATATATTTCCTTGGGGAAGAAACAAGATAGTTCTACCCTTTCTGGAGTAGTGGGTACTCAGAGAGGTGGAATGAATTTGACAGACTTTCTGGATAACTCACTGGAAGTTATAACTGAGAGATTAACTCTCATAGTGACGTTTGCCTTGGAGTTCGATACAGACGTAATACTTTGATCATATTTTAGACATATGAATGATACCTTTTTCAGTTTAACCATTTGAGTGTTTCCTAATCTAATCTAATCTTCCATTTGTGAGTCACACAAACCTATACAAACTAAAGAGACACAAAAGAGAAGAAAAGACTTCTTGGTGTATAGACCAAGGGTCTTAGTTTTGGGTACTTCTTATGTTCTGAAATTTCCTGCTAAATGCTGTGTCTCATTTGAAGGGAAAAATTTCCTTTTCTTTGAACCGAAACAACTTTTGGAATTTACTGTGGCTAAAGAAGGGGGGGGGGGGGGAGGGGGGATTATTGGTTTAACAGTGTTACCCGCAGTTTAATGAACCGGCTGTCTGGAAGGGGGGTTTGTTTTCCTATGCGGTCCTTATGATATTATAACACTATTTTTTTATTTCTTTGTTCTTGGATTAAATAATTAATTATTATTTCCTAGAATGTTTTTGAGTTGTATTGGCCGAGCATTGCTAGACCAAAGACTGGAATTTTTTTTTTTTTTTTTAATTTCTTATCCGTATTCAAGTAGATTTACTTGTTTATATTTTGAAAATGTGAATAAATATATAAATAAATAAAAACCAAAGTGGTCCACAGATAGCCCATGTACATTTCAAAGTTACTAGAGAATGCCTGAGTGTGTCCCACAGTACTCTCAAAGCTGCGATGCTGAACAGTGAATGTTAAATGCCAAGCCACCTATAAGAATAGAATGGACGGCTTTGCATTTCGTATGGGCTGCGCAGCAGTGCAGTTTTGTAAAGGGACCTGTATTTTTAGTTGCAATTGGTAAGCAATGGCACCTCACACAGCTTAGTAAAGGGGCCCTTAAGTGTAGACATCTGAGGTAGAGAAGGAAACTGAAGGTGTTTGAAGCAGTAATCACAATCTCTATCTCCCAAGCATGGTTTTAGACAAGGCAGCCTTAACATACTGTACTAGTGAGGAATGAAGACATCTTTCTGAGAGCCCACCATATCCTGCTTTAGTGATGCGGGAAGGCCCATTATACTGCTTCATGCTTTCTATTTGGGAGAGCTGATCTCACTCTCTATATACAGACAAGCATTTGTTAGGAAGAACAGCACTCTGTCCCACACCACTGCCTGTGTGCACACTAATACACAATGCCCCACTGGAGAAAACAGACCCTGGGCCCTCCTCTTCCCCACATAGATAGGAACGCAAAGCTGAAAGCACACATGACTAAAGGGAACATATTGTCTCTTGTGAGGACTTTGGAGCAGGGAGGCCATGCACAAGAGTATTTCTTTGTTTGTACCAGAAATTAATACCTTCATACACTGAACCATGCCACTGAGATGGAGAAAGATAATCTAAGAGAAATTCAGTTCTATGTGTATAAAAAAAGCTGGCTTTTGTTTAAAAAGTATTTCTTCTGATTCAGGACCAATGGAAAAACAATCTATTGAATAAGGTCCTCAGCATCAACAGCCAAAGGCACTGAGTTGGCTTTGGTTTCCATCTCTATTTTGCTATTCCTGCTTTGAAAACCTATCAGAAGGCAGCTTGGAGAAGTTGGTGATGGGGTACAGAGGCCAACAGAGTTTAAGAATAATATTACTGGTTCACCTGTGGCAAATGTGTTCAAAATGTGTTATAATTAGTTCATTCTATGGCAGAGGTGTCAAATGTCAGTCCTTGAGGGCCGCAATCCAATCGGGTTTTCAGGATTTTCCCCAAAAATATGCATGAGATCTATTAGCATACAATGAAAGCAGTGCTTGCAAATAGATCTCATGCATATCCTTTGGGGAAATCCTGAAAACTCGACTGGATTGCAGCCCTCAAGGACCGATATTTGACACCCCTACTCTATGGGCAAAAGCCTTAGGGGCTGATTCTTTAAACAGTGTCTAAATCAGCTGGTGCTTAATAAATAGGTGCCAGCCACATGTCAATCACATTTAGGCGCCGTTTACAGAATTGCAGCTAGCAGCGCCCATGTAAAAACTAAGGCATCTGAAATGTAGGCGAGGGTTTTAAAGTCCTATATTTCAGGCGCCTAAGTTTTTGGAGAATTGCATTTAGTGGCACCTAAGTCATGTGCCGCCCATAAAAATGCCCACTTAGGCATTAGGAGCCAGTAAGCACCATGCGATAGGTGCCTATCGTTGGTACAAATCAGATAAGCACCTATCAAACAATATTTTTTTTCTACCAATTATTGAGGCTATTAAGGATATTTTGCCGATTAAGTTAGGCGCCTTAGAGGTACCCTTTAAAGAATGAGCCCCTTAGTGAATTCTTTGGGCCCCGTTCTATACATGGCGTCTAAAAATTAGGCACCGACTAGTGCAGCACTAAGTGCGATTCTTTAAAAGCTAGGCATACTTTATAGAATCATGCTTAGCCCACCTAAGTGACCTTAGGCGTTGCTAGGTATTCTTACTTCAGGTGCACCTTATTTATACCAGGGTTTTCTTGACCTACATGCATTACCTTCATGCAAAATACACCCACGATCCGCCCCCTAACCATGCCCACTTTCTGATGGGCACTTTGGACTAGGCACCTATCTCAAAGTAGGTAGGTGCCTAACATCTAATTAAGTGCAATTTACATCAGTTATGAGGTGCTGATTGTCAATTAGCGCCAATCAAGTCTATTAAACAATTGTTAGGCACCTACATCAGCTAGGCATGCCGACATAGGTGCCTAACCTTAGACGGACTATATATAATTTGCCTGTTTGTATTTATTAAAACTTAATGCCTTGTCTACCATTTGATTATATCAATGTAGTTATAGCATTATAAATAAAATAACATAAACATAAAAACATAAAATAAAACCCAAATGATAAAGTATTTACTTTTTGTAGATAGATAAAAGAACATAAGAACATAAGAACTACCATCTCCGGATCAGACCTTAGGTCCATCAAGTCCGGCGATCCGCCCACGCGGAGGCTCAGCCAGGTGTAACCTGGCCAATCCTTAGTCACCGGTATCCTTCTATGCATCTTGCGAGGAGATGTGCATCTAACTTGCCCTTAAATCCCAGAACAGTGGGTTCCGCAGCAACCTCCACCGGGAGAGCGTTCCAGGTGTCCACCACTCGCTGTGTGAAGCAGAACTTCCTGGCATTTGTCTTGGGCTTGTCCCCCCTCAGCTTCAGTCCTGCTCTATTTTGTTGATTCCTTTTAGTATTTTGAAAGTCTCAATCAGATCTCCTTGCAGTCTCCTCTTCTCAAGGGAGATCAGTCCCAGTTTTCTAAGTCGTTCTTTATAGCTCAAGTTCTCCATACCTTTTACTAGTTTTGTTGCTCGCCTCTGCACCCTATCCAGCAGTTTTATATCCTTCTTTAGGTAGGGAGACCAGTGTTGGACACAATATTCCAAGTGTGGTCTGACCATTGCTCTATAGAGCGGCATTATAACCTCCTCTGATCTACTTGTAATTCCCTTCTTTATCATGCCCAACATCCTGTTTGCTTTCTTTGCCGCTGCTGCACATTGCGCTGATGGTTTCAGGGTCCTATCAATCAGTACACCCAGGACCTTTTCTTGTTCGCTCTTACCCAATGTTACACCTGCCATTCTATACTTGTGCTCCTTGTTCTTTCTGCCCATATGCATTACTTTGCATTGTTCCACATTAAACTTCATCTTCCATTTCTCTGCCCATCTCACTAACTGGCTCAAGTCTCTCTCTGGAGTTCCTCGCTGTCCTTTTGTGATCTGATCGCCCGACATAACTTAGTGTTGTCTGCAAACTTGATGATTTCACTGGACGTTCCTTCTTCTAGGTTGTTGATGAAAATATTAAATAAGATGGGCCAAGAACCGAGCCCTGGAGCACACTGCTAGTTATGGACATATCTATTTACATGAATTTAGATACAACTGTGCATGTAAATGTTTGTTTTGCCACAGTAACACATTTTTTTATTTTGAATCTTTTTATTACGAGACAAAGACAAAGGGCTCTCTTTATCAAGCCGCGCTAGTGGTTTAATGTGCGTAATAGCTCACGTTAAACTGCCGGCCGCGCTAGCCGCTAACACCTGCCTAGAGCAGGCGGTAGTTTTTTGGCCAGCGCGGGGGTTAGTGCGTGATTAAAAGTCACACGCGCTAACCCCGCTAGCGCAGCTTGATAAAAGGAACCCAAAGCATCCTTTCCAAAAAGTAGCACCATGATTAAGTCTTATGTAAAGTACAAAGCAGCAGGTGTTTTCCTCTGTTAACAAATAAAGGCCCCCTTTTATGAAGCCATGTTAGGCTTTTTCAGTGCTGGCCGCAGCAGTATTAGCTCTGACACTCATAGGAATTCTATGAGCATTGGAGCTTTTATGCTGTGGCCAATGATAAAAAAACTGGGAACTGGAGAACAAAATTAAAAGAGTACAAAAAACTCATAACAACTAAACGCACTAACTTTTACTCACTAAAAATTGGTTCTCCAGACACCGACATCAAAAATATTTTCAAACTAGTTAACAATCTTTACGACATTCAGACCTTAACCCATCCTACCCTAGACTCCCCACCTCCGACCAATGCCCTAGCCAAATTTTTCAACAATAAAATCTCCAACCTGAGATCCACCCTTTCGGTCCCTACATCCAACCATCTGAACTACCCAGTTGCTCAACTCAACGATGAACCTAGGGTAGACATGATCTGGAACACTTTTACCATCCCCACCTGGCAACAATTCTGCAAGTTCTATTCTAAATATGCTGATTCCTATTGCAAACTAGACTGTTGCCCACCAAATGTGATGAAAGTCGCCCCGGTCACCTTCAAAACCAAGCTACACACTTGGCTCTCTTCCCTTCTACAGTCAGGTACTTTTCCAGAGGCCCTAGGTCAGATCCTGATCACTCTGATAGTAAAAAAATCCCAAAGAATCAATTATACTGTCTTCTAATTACAGACCCATTGCAAGCATTCCCTTCTTTGTAAAATTGATGGAAGGCCTAGTCAACCAGGATTAGTAATCTATCTGGACAAATTCAGTATACTACATGACAACCAGTCAGATTTTCGTTCCGGGCACAGCACTGAAACTGTTATTGCCTCACTGCTAGATTCCATCCACAGTTTATTTAGCCAGGGCACAAGTGCACTGGTCCTGCAATTTGACCTAAGTAGTGCCTTCGTCTTAGTTGATCATGCTATTCTTATGGACTGTTTGGAGTCAATCGGTCTCTCAGGTAATGTATTAAAATGGTTCCAGGGTTTTCTGAGTAAACGATCTTACCAAGTTTACAGCGACAACACCCATTCCTTCAGCTGGGTAAACTCATGCGGAGTCCCACAGGGCTCACCCCTATCCCCCACACTGTTCAACATTTACCTGGCCGCACTGGGGAACCTATTGAAAAGTTTAAAAATCAAATTTTACATCTACGCCGATGACATCACTATTATCTTTCCCCTAACAAACCTAACATCCGAGACGAAGAATCACCTGGCATCCATCTTAAAGCAAATCAAACTATGGCTGGCCGATTTCAAATTAAACCTAAATTCAGAAAAAAACAAATTCTTTCTGGCGAGCCCGAATGACAAAATCAAAGATTCAATTTCCTTGAATGGTATAGTCTTTCCGATTGCGGATTCCATAAAAATTCTGGGAGTTACTCTGGACCGCTACCTTACCCTTGAAACGCACACAGACTCGCTGGTCAGAAGAGGCTTCTCAACGTTGTGGAAATTGAGAACCATCAGAAAGTACTTCGATAGTATCTCACTCTGCATACTGGTACAATCCTCCATTCTAAGCTCACTCAACTACTGTAACATCATTTATCTGGGGTCTTTCAAAAAAATCACTCAAAGACTCCGAATCATCCAAAACTCGGCAATCCGATTGATTTTTGGGTTAAAAAAATGGGAACACCTAACTCCCTACTACCAAAAGCTCCACTGGCTGCCCCTCGAAGCGAGAGTGGTGTTCAAATTTGCCTGCCTCTGTTTCAAATCCATTCTAGGTTCGGCCCCCTTATACTTGGTTCCCCATTTCAACTTAGAATGTCCATCCAGACCCACATGCAGACTACACCTATTTAACCACCCAACACCAAAAGCCTGCCGTTACAAAAGATACCTGAACAGAACACTTGCCTTCCAAGCAGGTCAACTGAACGATTGGCTGGGTAACATTATCACGCACTCCTCATCCTATCTAAGTTTCAGAAAACTTGTAAAAACAAACGTGTTTAACCAATTTGTAACCAAGTCCTCTCAAGCCTCTCCTCTCCAACCCTAACTGAATTGTTTCAAGTTTTGTTAGGATTTTATATACCACCTATCAAGGTTACCTAAGCAGTTTTACAATCAGGTACTCAAGCATTTTCCCTATCTGTCCCAGTGGGCTCACAATCTATCTAATGTACCTGGGGCTATGGAGGATTAAGTGACTTGCCCAGGATCAAAAGGAGCCGCGCAGGATTTGAACCCATAACCCCAGGGTGCTGAAGCTGTAGTTTCAACCACTGCGCCTCACCTCTATATCATGCTCTCGTGTATTTTGACGATCTTACATTGTACCTGTATTCGCTGTTTGTCCAGCTCTTCTTTGTTGTAAACCGCCTCGAACTACCACAGCTTTGGCGGTATATAAGAATAAAATTATTATTAAAATGTGGACCTCACGGATCTTAACCGCATGTCCTTAAAAATCTTCATTTATTGACAGCTGAGGTTTCAGATTTCATGTCTGCAGGTCTGCGTTTTAGCCTCTCATTCCACCGCTGTAACTGTTGTCGTTTCTGACCCCACGGACCTGTGCTGACAGTCTTATTAATTTATTAGTAATAATGAATTTGAGGAAACACTTCAGCTAAGGGAGGTCTGCGTTTTACCCCTGGCAGGAAAATGCATTTTTGTTTGGTTCAAGCTGGTCTTGAACCCAGGTCAGTAGGACCTAAGGCAGCTGTCTTAACCTCTAGGCTACTTTTGCAGATTATAAAATTGTGAAAAGTTTTGCAACTTTTAGTCTCAGCATAGGTCATGGCTCTGGCAGACCTCCATGACACTTTAGCTCTGACAGACCCTAATGCTTTTCTCTCCCTATGCTGAGACTAAAAGTGGCAAAACTTTTGCCGTGAGGTCTGTGCCACTTTTAGTCTCAGCATAGGAAGGGAAAAGCATTAGGGTCCATCAGAGCTAAAGTGTCATGGCAGTCTGTCAGAGCCATGACGGTGTTGGCTTACACTAAGGAGTGGAAGGCCTTCCAGCATTGGTGTGCCCAGGACCAGGAGGACCCTTATTCAGCTCCAATCTTGCTAATTCTAGCCTTTCTTCAGGCTGGGTTGGATAAAGGCCTCACTGTGACTTTTCTTAGGGTCCAAGTAGTTGGGCTTTTCTGTTTTAGATCACGGGAGCATCGGTCTTCCTTGGCATCTCATCCTGAGGTCGCTGGATTTTTGAAGGGGGCTATTCTTGTTTGACAGCCGGTTAAGCATCCTTTCCCTTCCTGGGACCGTAACTTGGTGTGGTCTAACCTTTTTAAGGCTCCTTTTGAGCCTCTTCGAGATGTTTTCCTCTTGGTCTTGACGCTCAGGACTGCTTTTCTGGTCGCCATTACTTTGGCGCGTCATGTTTTACATATATGATATGATTTTATGTTATTTTGTATTTATTCCTTAAGGTTGATGTGTTTAGTCCCTTCCCCACTCTTTCTTTGGTTTACCTAGTTTGCTCATGGGGGTTTTTTCCTTCCTTTTGGATTATTTTGTATTCTTCTAGGGCGGATTTCTATCCTTGGGAACTTTTCTCTGGAGATTGATGACATTGATCTCACACTAGAAGAAAAAAAGGAATGCGTCCTCAATTTCTGTGTCTCTGCTGACACTTACTGGAAGCTATGTCTAGTTACAACTGAAGTGATACTGGGCTGAAACACAAGGAAGCAACTTCTTGTAAAAATATAAAACAAAAACCACTCTCTAAAGAGAAAAATGACAAAAAAGCATAATATAGGGGAGGCAGAACTAACATGAACATAAGAACATAAGAACTGCCATCTCCGGATCAGACCTTCGGTCCATCAAGTCCGGCGATCCGCACACGCGGAGGCCCTGCCAGGTGTACACCTGGCTTAATTTATAGTCCAACAGCAATACAATCCCCTAATGGGAAACTACGTCACAATGTTAATATATAATATATTCCCATATATCTGAAAAAGTGTATCCTACTTTACTTAAAAGTGTATCCAGGAGGAGGCCTCAGTAACAGAGCCCACGCTCAGTCGTATTCACAGACTGAAGATTTCGGCGTGGTTATACTGCTCTTTAGCTCTAATCATTGGCCAGCTCCTGTATTTTACTTTAATATCTTCTAACAAAGTTTAAATAAGAATTCAATATTCTAATTAATATCCTATTCTATAAATATTTTTTGTCACGTTTTTTCTTTAAGTTTTTTTTCCCCAAATAACTTATTAGTGTCTACACTTCTTCATCTGGTTTGAGACTAAACTGACAAGGTTTAAAAAACATTTCAGTTTTATTTCAAAAAGGACCTTGCTAGCACTCAATTTCTAGCAAGTCTCACTTTGATATTGCTAAGCAGTCTAATATTAACCACATTACTTAGCTTTTTAACAGTGCTTGTATGTCAAAGACAACCAACGAGGCCAGCGTTTCGTGGACTTCAACTTCTGTCCACTGCTTCAGGGCCATGGATTATATGCACCAAGCCATTTTCTGTAACTTATTGACAGCAGTCAAGTTACAGAAAATGGCTTGGTGCATATAATCCATGGCCCTGAAGCAGTGGACAGAAGTTGAAGTCCACGAAACGCTGGCCTCGTTGGTTGTCTTTGACATACAAGCACTGTTAAAAAGCTAAGTAATGTGGTTAATATTAGACTGCTTAGCAATATCAAAGTGAGACTTGCTAGAAATTGAGTGCTAGCAAGGTCCTTTTTGAAATAAAACTGAAATGTTTTTTTAAACCTTGTCAGTTTAGTCTCAAACCAGATGAAGAAGTGTAGACACTAATAAGTTATTTGGGGAAAAAAAACTTAAAGAAAAAACGTGACAAAAAATATTTATAGAATAGGATATTAATTAGAATATTGAATTCTTATTTAAACTTTGTTAGAAGATATTAAAGTAAAATACAGGAGCTGGCCAATGATTAGAGCTAAAGAGCAGTATAACCACGCCGAAATCTTCAGTCTGTGAATACGACTGAGCGTGGGCTCTGTTACTGAGGCCTCCTCCTGGATACACTTTTAAGTAAAGTAGGATACACTTTTTCAAATATATGGGAATATATTATATATTAATTTATAGTCCACCATATCCTTATATGCCTCTCTTAAGGAGATATGCATCTAGTTTGCTCTTGAAGCCTAGGACGGTCGATTCCGCAATAATCTCCTCTGGGAGGGCATTCCAGGTGTCAACCACTCTCTGAGTGAAACAGAACTTCCTGACATTAGTCCTGAACCTGTCCCCCCTTAGCTTCATTACATGTCCTCTAGTCCGTGTCAAATTGGACAATGTAAATAATCTTCTCTGCTCTATTTTGTCGATTCCTTTCAGTATTTTGAAGGTCTCGATCATATCCCCACGCAATCTCCTTTTCTCAAGGGAGAACAATCCTAGTGTTATAAGTCTGTCCTCGTATTCCAGTTTCTCCATACCCTTCACCAGTTTTGTTGCTTGTCTCTTGCTAAATAAATGGATGCTAAATAAATGGATGCTTCAACATTCGAAGGGGTCTTTTTACAAAACTATGGTAGAAAGTGGCCTTAGTATGCTCTTACTCGGGTCTTTCCTGAGCACTATGGCTATTTTATTTATTTATTTAAAAACTTTCTAGTCCGCCTATCAACTAGGCGGATTACAAGTTCACTTACATAATGTAAAATGGCATACTTAAAATATACAAATTCAACATCTATGCACAATTGAAAATAATGTACAATATCAAAGCCTCAGTTCAAATTTGGTCCTTGTGAAAGAACTACCAACATCTCCTTAGTTATAGAAAGCTTTAACAAATAGATGGGTTTTTAGCAGGTTTCTAAATGCAGCTGAAAAATGGCTGTATTTTCAATTTTCTAAATTAGGGCATGCACTAATGTTGCCATAAGTGTATGGCCATTACCCAAAATTAGCATGTGAGCCCTTACCAACACCTATTTTGTAAGAGGTAAGGGCTCATGCATAGGGTTACCAGACATATCCTCTGTCCAGGCTCCCAGACGGACTTTCCAAAAACCAGCATTTGTCCGGGTTTTGGAAGGCCCTGATGAGCTTCGGCTGCATGTGCAGATGAAGTCACACACATCTACGCTTGCTCCAGGCCCTCCAGACACAGCTGGAGCTCATCTGGAAGAAAAGAGGAGGCTTTCTTGGGGCAGGGCTAGAGGCAGAACTGGGCAGAGATGGAGGTAGAATTGGGCGAGGCTGGGGCAGAACAGGGTAGGGTCATGTGTCTGGGGTTTCTCGGAGAAAAATATGGTAACCCTGTTTATGCGCTAACCCGGCGCTAATTAGTTAGTGTGCTGCAATGTAGATGCACTATCTGATTATCACAGAAATGCCCATTCTCTGCCCCCCCAGATACCCCCTCTAGAAAAAAAATTATTGGGTGGTTTGCGCACACAAATTCAGAACTTACCCTGGGATGCCTCAGTGCATCCCGCAGTAAGCCCTTTAAGCTGCTGTTTGAATCCCATCCATGGACTGGTGTCAACTACTTCTATAAAATTTCATGAAATCTGCAATGATATAGCCAGACGTCTTACTAACCTGCATATCTTATAATAGTCAATCACTTGTGTTATAATTTTTAAAAGCACAGAGAGGTCAAAACAACAATCTGGATTAAAGTAAAAGAAATGGAGGGCAATTAAAAAAAAAAGACAAAAGGGGTAATTGTTCAGAATAAAAATTTTTATTTGTGGATGAAATAGTCTGAGTCCAATGAATCACAGGGGATGTAGCTGTATATCCAAAGACTGATGTAGAACAATACATAGATTATACACGACAAGTCACAATCAATGAAGCTGCTATGAAAGATGGTGTAGATACAATAAATCACAACAAGCGTAGCTGCATATCTTTAAAACGATGCAGACCCAACATGCAGTGGCACAGTAAGTTGGGGGGGGGGTCCACCCCCCTGGGTGCTGTCTTGGTGGGGATGCTGGCATCCGTCCTCCTCGCCGGCCCTCCCACAATCCTTCCCACTCCTACCCCCATTGTGTGTGTGTGTGCCTTCACTTCCCTCCCACCGTATCTCTAGCTCTTTGCTGGCATGAGCACATATTATTATGCATGCTTTGAAATATGATCATATCACGCCAATCATTCAGGATTTACATTGTTTACCTATTGGTGCTCAGATTGAATTTAAGGTCTTGTGCATAATTTTCAGGTTGTTGCAGGACAACTGTCTGTCTGTATTATGCTCTCTGTTGCATACTTATAAGCCAGTACGTGTGTTGTGATCCATGGACAGGATGTGTTTGGAAGTACCATTGTTGAGCGTTGTGAGGCTATCAGGGAGCCATAAAACAATGCTATCTGTACAGGGTCCAGTTTGTTGGAATGCTCTGCCTTTGGAGCTAAGGCAGGTTTCTAATATTCTACAGTTTAGAAAAGGGCTGAAAACAGTTTTGTTCGAACGTGTTTTTGTCAGTTAAGAGGAGACAGTGGGGATGAGGTTGATTGTTGATTTGTAGATGTGACAGCCAAGAGGTTTTATTGAGGTTTTTTTTCTTCATTCTTCTTTTGTTCAATGGTTTTAGATTGTAGAAGGGGAGGTGGGTATAGTATTAGTAGTTTCTTAATGTATTGTTGATGGTATGTAACGTGTTCTTTTGCTTTGTGTTTTTGATGGTATGTCTTTGTTTTTATCCTATTATGTATGTTATGCGGTTACCTGCTTAGAATTGATTGATATGCAGGCTATAAATTTTTAAATAAATAAATAAACTCCAACCTGCTGCTTGCACCAGCATTTGCTCTCCCTCTGATGTCACTTTCGGGTCCTGTGCCTAGGAAGTGATATCAGAGGGAGAGCCAACACCAATATGGTCCGTGTTTCAGCTGAAAATAACCTTCTTCAGGGGTCCAAAAAATGACAGCAATTGTCTTAAATTAAAATGTGGAATGGAGACAATATATAAAGTTCTAAAAGCAACCAAATCTGTAATGGTAATGGGCAGACTGACGTCACCTGGCTCCAATGGGTCCTACAGATATTCAGCTCCTGGCATTATCTATTTCCTGTTGCTAAGCACTTGGCTGTTCATTCTTTACTCTCCCATCCTGCCTAGATAGTGCCAGGAGCCGAGTATCCGCAGGATAATATGGAGCCAGGTGACGATGGTCTGTCCATTACCATTAAAGATTTGGTTGTTTTTAGAACTTTATATATTGTCTCCATTCCACATTATAATTGACAGTTGTCATTTTTTGGACTCCCGAGAAAGGCTATTTTCAGCCAAAACATGGACCATGTTGGGTCTACATTATTTTATGAATATGTAGCTACATCTATTGTGATTTATTGTATCTACATAACGTAACCATTTATTTTTTTCATCAAAATGGGACATCTATTAATATTCAGTCCCGCCCCTAATCCCGCCCTAGCCCCGCCGCCAATCCCGCCTTAGCCCCACCCCCAATTTCTTCCATTCATTTTTCATGTACACACAATATCTTATTATTTCATAACCATAAATTTTTAAAAAAACACAAAGCACCCTATATGCAGAGAAAATGTTAATTATCATTTATATTTGGGGGGTTTTCAAAGATGTCACCTCAGTAACTATAGAAAAATAGACAAATATAGTACAAAATATAGACAGCAGATATAAATTCTCAAAACTGACACATTTTGATCACTAAATTGAAAATAAAATAATTTTTCCTACCTTTGCTGTCTGGTGATTTCATGAGTCTCTGGTTGCGTTTCCTTTTGACTGCATCCTTTCTTTCATTTCTTTCTGCACTCAGGCCCAACAATTGTCTCTTTCTATTCCCTCCCTCCTTCCTTTCTATGTCCTTAGTGCCCCCAGTGCCTCCTTCCTATGTCCTTAATGTCCCCAGATCCAGTGTCAGTTCTCCTTTGTACCTTTGTTCCAGGTCTCCCTCTCTCTCTCTCCTCTGTTATGATCTTGCCTCTCTCTACTCTTCCTCAGGGGCTCTCCCCCTCTGTCTGCACCTCCCAAAGTCCTGCTTCTGCCTCCTATCTTTCCCCTTTAGTCCAGGCCTTTATCTCTCTAGTCTTTCTTCTACTTACAACCCCCCCTTCTCTACCTCTTTTTCTCCTTCCTTCATCCCTCCTTCCTATGTCCCCCTCATTGCCTTCCAGACTTTGTCCCACCCCCCTCCCAAAGCTAGCCTGCTGACCTACCTTCCCCAAAGCTAGCCTGCCTGCCTGCCAACCTCCCCCAGAGCCAGCCTTCCTGCCTGTCTCCCCCAAAGCCTGCCTGCCTACTTTCCCCAAAGCCAGCCAACCAGCCTGCCTGCCTCTCTGCCGCGCAAAAGCCAGCCAGCTTGCCTGCCTACCTCCTTACCCCCCCTACCGCGGAAAAAAAAAGCCTATCTCCAGGCCTGATTTAAACTTCCCCCGGTCCACCGCCACTGCTCCTCTGCTTACCTCCCTGCAGCTAATCGCGCCCAGAAGCCTTCTTCCTGACGTCAATTCTGGGTGCGATTAGCGGCAGGGAAGTAAGCAGAGGAGCAGCGGCGGCGGACCTGGAGGGAGGCTTTTATTTATTTATTTTTTTGGTGCGGCAGGGAGGGACAGGAAGCGATCGCCTGTCCCGTTGTCCCCGTGCACAACTTCGGGACGCTGTCCCTGAAAACGGGACATTTTGGCATCCCGAAGCTATGTGTGGGGACAACGGGACAGGGAATCCGAAAACGGGACTGTCCTGTTCAAAACGGGACATATGGTCACCTTATATCTACCAAAATAATCCACTTTTCAACATTACAATTCACATTTATTCATACATTCAGTCGTTCAATAATTTACCAATATACTATATAAGTTCAACATATAATCAAATAAATTCACATAAATTCATTCATACATAGAATATTTTAATAATATTACTGTAATCATCAATTAATACGCGTATACCCAAATATCCAAGACCTAAAAAAGCAGAGGAATCCAATCATCCAGCTGTGCCTTTCGTCATCACGTATTTTCTTATTTAATGCGCCGCTCTCTCTCTGTTGTCATTACGTTTAGGCGGCGGCCTTATTCGTGGCTCCTGGTTAAGTCAGCTTCTACTTCCCGCCTGGTATGATTGCCTGTATTTACGTTTATATTGTTTGTTTTGAGTAACTTGGTATGATATGTTATGTGTATTGCAGTTGATATGTTTTTGTGCTTTATGTTTTTCCCAGCGTTACTCTTCCTCTTGATAAAGATCAATATCGAAACATGGCTCGTGTTGAGGAGGGAGTTGAAAGTTTTTTGGATTACTTCATTGGATTTATGCACTTGCACTTTATCTACTGTGGTGACTTTGGGATCATTTTGCACATGAATGTATGAACTAACAGCTAAGGACTCTGTTCTTGATATGTTGGTGGACTCAATATTGGAAGATGAACTAGCTGAATTTAAGCTGCAGTTTGGCTCTATTCAAGATAAGTGATTATTGAAATGCTGTTGTGAATATGCTAACAGCATGAATGATTGGATTCCTCTGCTTTTTTAGGTCTTGGATATTTGGGTATACGTGTATTAATTGATGATTACAGTGATATTATTAAAGTATTCTATGTATGAATGAATTTATGTGAATTTATTTGATTATATGTTGAACTTATATAGTATATTGGCAAATTATTGAACGAATGAATGTATGAATAAAAGTGAATTGTAATTTTGAAGAGTGGATTGTTTTGATGGATATATTTGATTTGAATCCACTGTGCGTTTTTGATTGTTGTTTTTCTCTCAGAGATTTTGTTTTGTTTGTGTCACCTTATATCTACACCATCTTTCATAGCAGCTACATTGACTGTGACTTGTGTACAACTGACTCCTTAGACTCAAATTATTTCTTCCATAAATAAAATTTTTTATTCAGAACATCGACTCCAACTTTCCTTTTGTTTTAGGGCAATTTTGAATAACCTGTTTTTGTAATATATTGTATTATAGCCAGGGCAGGATTAATTCGTCGAGGGCCCCTAGGCACACAAGTACACTGGGCCCCCTGCCCTGCCCCACTCCACCATGCGCCCAGGCGGAAACAGGAAGCTACGTCAGAGGGAAGCTTTGGGCAAGCAGCACTGATTGCACAATTACAGTTCCCATTGCCTTTCTTACCTGCGTTGCTTGCTTGTCTTACTTTCTGTCGATGGGGGGGGGGGGCCGTTGCCGATTGGGGTGGGGGCCTGCGTTGCCGATTGATGCTGGAGGGGCCCATCGCTGTTTGGAAAAAACAATGTTGATGCCCTCCTTCATCGGGCCCCCCTGACCATCTCGGGCCCTTGGCACGTGCCTACTTGGCCTATTGGTTAATCCTGCCCTGATTATAGCTAAGTTTAAAAGGAAACTACCTGCTTTTCGGATTTTTTTTTTTTTAAGAAGTACTCACAAAGTGCATGCTGTAAAAGCTCTTTGTAAGTATTCTGCATCTATCTTTGAAGGTGGCCAAGATGATAAATTAGTGTATCTGCATTTCAAAATTAAACGTTTGCTCTTATCTGCCCCTGAGATAAATACATTCTTACAACCTATCTTTAACTCAAATAGAAATACACACATATTTTAGAGCCTAGAATTGTGTAATCATAACCTTGCACCTTCTCATACTTCTTTTTTTGCTTAGTCTTAATTTGTCTTCTTCCATCTATTCTTATAGCTCTCAAAATGTTTTCCTATAAACTGGGGTTGGGACATACTACTGACCAATGGTATTTTATTTACACTTGGTTTCAATTTCAAAATATATATTCATACTCAATACAAAATTAGTCTGCTACTTGTTTCAGTTGGCCATTTATAGACTGAGATGACAAAACCAAACTCCCATCCGAGTTTCCGTAGTGTAGCGGTTATCACGTTCGCCTCACACGCGAAAGGTCCCCGGTTCGATCCCGGGCGGAAACAAGATGGTTTCTTTTCCTGGCTTCCCTATTTTAGTTTACGGTTTAATTGTAACATTATTTCATAAATTTTAAAGCCACTTTCACGGCTATGAAATTCCAGTAGAAAATTATCCAAACCAATAAATTCGAAGAGGTCCACGATTTATGCTATGATTTACTTATAAGACATAGAAATAAGGAGTCAAAAGAACCTTTGGGAAATCAGTGAGTCCCAGGAGGGGCAACTATAGAATGCTTTCTCAAATAAAGTAAGTTTACTGGATTCCTGATAAATGTACTTATCTGAGACGGTGAACTATGCCGGAGTAAGCTAAAGTGATGAGAGTAATAGTATCATAAATTAACGTGGAACATTTTCACCGTTTTTTCGAAATAAAAGAACTTAACTGCGTTGGCCGGGAATCGAACCCGGGTCAACTGCTTGGAAGGCAGCTATGCTAACCACTATACCACCAACGCCCATATTGAAGAGAAGCTTCAAAAGTTTAAGAGAAGCTTTTCCATAGGTTGAGATTCTTTTATTTTCAATTGGAGAATGGGGAGAAAGGTTAATTCCTAACTGTCCTTTTGAACTTACGAATTTCCCCCACTGAAGCTTCTACTATTCTTCAACGGGTTTCTGCACTTAAACAATTCCCCTCGTTCTTTTATATCTAATTTTTTCTGTCCTGCCTTATACCACTTGATTTACTATTTCCCGCACCCCTCCCTTCATCTGTGACAGCCTTGGATTCTTCCGGCCCTGCAGGGGTGGCGGTGTCATGGCCCCGGGGACTGCGTCCGGGTTAAAGGTAGCGGCTGGCCGGTTTCTGCTCGCCTGTTTCCGGGCTGTTGGCTGACTGATTGTTTCCCCCCTTCCCTGTCCCCTCCCCTCCCTTCCCCCGGTGCGGGCCATGGAGCGAGAGTGACGGAGCCTGGCAGGATCCGCCGCCGGCGTCTCTCGTGCGCACAGCCCGGGGTGAGTAGCGACTGCCCCGTCCGCCGCGGGTCGGAGGTGCTCCGGGAGAGACTGGGCCGGGCTGTGGTGCCTCAATGTCTTCCCCCGCCACCTTCAGGTCGTTCCTTCTCTCCTGGCTGTACCGGGCGGCCGCCGAGCCGCGCCCCAGACAGAAAGGGGAGCGGGGGACTAGCAGTCCGGGAGCCAGGCCTGAGCCCTCAGCCCTATCGCCGGGCCGGACCCTTTACCCCAGGCCGCACCCTGCTCTTCTCTTTTGACGAGGTTATGGATGCCCTATTTAATATAAAAACAGAGCAGGCTGCCTTGTTTCTTTCCAACCTCGTCCCTAGAGACCTGGAAAAGCAGCAAAATATTGAGGGGAGGAGGAGGTATCAATCATTGTAAGGCATAGGGAAGCTAAAGCTGGGGCGGCAAAACCCCTAATGAGGTTCTCTATAATCGGACCCAATTTGTGCTTATATTCTTGCCTGCTTACAGGGATGAGGGGCAAAAGAGGCAGAAAGATTTAACGTATTTTGTGACTAATTCCCTAACTCGATACAAATCTTCAGATCAGTCCGTACGTTTTTCTGCAGAGGATTTTTAATTGAGAGTTCACAAGTTCTGCGTGATGTTCCTCTTAATTCACGAGGAAAAGGACTCTGATGCTACTGGAGACTTTGCTGCATCGCCTTAAGCGAAAGTAAACAGGAAGCTTCCTGAGCACAATGTATTAAATTACTGCAGTGTACCACCTGCAAACAAACATGACTGACTTAAAAATAACTAGAAAATACTGTCTTCCCTCGCAATCTGCTATAGAGAGAAGACCCATACCCCCCATATCATGTTGTAACCACTGTACGTGATTCAGGTTTAGAATGACAGAGGTGCACTGCCAACTGAACACTTAAGTTTTGACCAAAAAATGTATCTGATCTTCCACTACTTAAAATTTCTTCAGTGCTAGTACATTTTGAGATCTCTGTCCTTTGCATCCCAAATGTCCCTTATGAGCTAAGAAATGTCAGCTGGCTTGGAATCTTGTAGAAATGAGTTGCAGAGAAAAGGCATATCTGTTCTAAAAACCTAGGAAGGAAGAGAGAAGCTATGATAGGGAAATTCAAATACTTTAAGATACAAACAATACAAAAGATGCAGACCTTGCTAGAGCAAGAAAGGGATGAGGTTATTAAGGGGTAGATTGTGGCATTACATATTAAACTATATTTTCACATAAAGGTGGTGGATGTTTGGATTGACTTCCTAATGAAGGAAAACAATAACAATTTAAGAAAGGTTGTGATATCTAAACACAGAGAAGGGAAAACCAGAGATTGTCTAAGGAGTGTGCATTGTTAAATGAAATTTGAAGTCCATTGGACAAAGGATTGTTGCCTGACCAACCAATACCATGGGTGGGCCAGGGAAGTTCCTCTTCCAAAGCTGTGGCTTTTGAGTGATGCAGCTTGCCCATAGGAATTGGGGGGGGGGGGGGGGGAGAGTCCACCTATAAGGATGTAGCTAGGTATAGAAGCGCAGGGACTTTTGACACCACTAGCATTCCAGACTTGTCCACTCATCCTGATGACACTGACTAGATGGTCTTCAAAGTCCTTATCTACCACCACAGTTTGGGCCCATTTTACAAAGCTGTGGTAGCAATGCTGCCATGGTAAATGCACCAAAACCCATAGGAGATGAATGGGCTTTAATGCATTTCCCTCAGCAGCACCACTAACATGACTTTGTAAAAGGGGCCCTTTCTGTTACTATACGGTCATATTTGTCACCCTGTATATCTTTCCATTTCAGAAAAAATGAAGTAACATAACTCTTCATTTTTCTTTCACATTTCCTTTCTTTCCACTGTTGCATTTTCTTGCTCTCTTCCTTTGTTCCTATCTCTCTTCCTCTCATTTGTCTGCTTTTTCTCTTTTGCTTGCTTACTTCTTCCTCTTTCTCTAGTTTCCTGTGCTGCCCTAGGCCTGTTGGATAGTTAATGCAGAGAGTAAAGAGGCTACGCCTGGAAAACACGACTGCAGGGAGTTGGAGAAGGTAATTTTTCTTTCCCCAGACGTTGTGGTGGAAACCCTGTAACCCATGCCAGCTTGCTTAAATCAGATAGATGTGCAGCAACTCATCTGATACAACTTATAATTTCTACTACAGTATATAGGTAGCTGCAAGCCATTTCTGCTTGTGTGACTCTCTCTTACTTAACACTTGTAACTGTGTTATTACAGAGAAAAGAATAATTTAGAAAGCTCTGACCAATATTAGACAGGTTTGGAAATTTCTTTTGCTTTAGTTAAGCAATAATATTTTAGTGATATTTCCTTCTCTGCTGTTTAAGCAGTTGTCTTAGAGCTAGCAAACAGTGATGCATCACTTCCTGTCTCATCTGTGCTACAGGTTCTAGCACAAAAGAATCTTGTTTGCTCAGAGCCCACTTCCTCAGATAAATGTCATTTAGAAAATGTTTTTTTAAAATTTGCATTATACTGTTTCAGTGAATGTAGCACACTAGGAAATATCAGAAAAGGGGCAGAGATGCTACAATGTGTGAGAGAGATATGATCAGACTCGCTGTAGAAAAATTGGGATGCAACTTGTCTTTCTGTCAGTGGTCAGTATGCCAGTGAGAATTTCATAAGCTGGAAGAGGGGGTGGACTGTGTACTATAAGGAACACTGTGCAAATGAATTGGGTCAATGTCACAATCACTATCCCAATCTGGACAGGCTGTGCTGTCAGTCACTTCTATTTTGGCATTAGCGCTGTGCATCACTATAGCGCAATGTGCTTTTGGCAGCAACGAAAAAACTGAGTCACACCTCCCACTGGGACAGTATAAATGTTCAAGGGTCATATTTTGTCTTTTATTCTCTGCCTTGTAGCTCACAGTGCAATGTGTTTTGCACTTCTAGCTGGCATATTTGTCTATCTTTATTAAAACTGGTATCTTTTGGGGAAGGGGTAAGATCATCATGTAGTTAATGTGGTTTTATTTATCATGAATATTCTCAGAAATGTAGGGCAGGAGAGAGAAAATATTATGAGCAGCTTTGAGTGTGCTTCAGAATAAATGGAGATGCTGAACTCCCTATACAGTTCATACAGTTCAGAGATCCATGCTTTCTGTGGTACTGTACTATTTTGTTAGGATGTATTTATTGTCTTTTGAAGACATTCACACAAGATGATTTATATCAATAATAATATGGACATAAGCAGTAGACAGGAGTAAAAATATTCAAATAACAGTACACATTATAGCATAGTCTATGTGCAGTGCCTAAACATAAAGTAAAACATCTTAATAAACAGCATAGGGTGTAAGAGGAGGTGGAACATAGAGACTTGCTGAATTTCCCAAAAGTTCCATCTATAAACCCAAGGGAGTATAAACCCAAGGGAGATGATAAAAAGGTACTTCATAGAGATATTAAATATTCCTGAGGAATCAATACCTCCTCTCACTCGGGTATACTATTTGCCTATTAAAGTAATGGATCAGCAAGCGGAGGATCAGAAACAGGTTGTACAAAACCCTCAACTAGACCTAACAACATTTCTGGAAGTATCTGACAAAGATTTGGCTAAACCAGCAACTCTTTTATTATCTGTGGCACTGTTGCCAGATAAAGATTGGATATTAAAAATGTTTTTTAAAAATAAGGAATTCCTGGGTTTGAAAATTCAAATATTTCCAGATGTTAGTAGAGAAATTCAGAACTGTAGACGTCAATTTCTTCTGATGAAAGCAGGAGTTGCACAGTTGGGTGGTATTTTCTTTTTACGCTTCCCATGTAAATGTATAATAAGGTATCGAGATAATAAATATGTGTTTTTTGAATCGGCTCAACTTACAGCTTTCTTGACACTGAAACGTTTGGAAAAGGAAGGAACAACATAATAACAACAACAAATGGACTTGATTAATAGAATATAAGCTCCTTAATCCAGTCACTAGATACCTTTTTTTTCTTGTTTAGAATTTTATTAACTGATTTCCTTTGAGTTCACTCATAAATCCTTGGATCATCTTTTTTGAGGACTTGAGATTGTTTGAGTAGAGATTTATTATTACGGAAATTACTCTACTTTTTATTTTCTTCTTTTAAATATATGTTAAATATATGTATGATCAGACAATCTTTCTGTACAAAATGTTTGATTTTGTTAAAAATTTAAAATTGATAAATGAATTTAAAAAAATAAATAAATAAATAAACAGCATAGGGTGTAAGAGGAGGTGGAACATAGAGACAGATGAGATAAATAGGATTTAGATTGAAAATAAAAATAACTTAAGGAGAAATTGCTTCTGAAGGCAGAAAAGTTGTAGGAAAATGATTTCAGCTTGAGTATGCGTGGATAAAGCAAATCCTGCTAAACCGTATGCCGCTGGTGTTAGTAGTCCTTGTGTATGTGAGTAGCTAGCTAGCTTCATCATGTCAGATCCTGCAACCCTTTGCAGTATATCCTTGTTGCAGACCATTAATGTTAGGGACTGCAGGAACTGATGCGCACAATGCACTCTGATCCTATGTTTCTTGTGAAATGTTCAATCAGTCTTGCGAGTGTGGAGATATTTATTGAAACCTAAAATAAGACTCTGAAAAACATGTAACCTAGAAATTTATATGAAAAATTAGTCCAAACTTAACAAAACTGCTGTAGAGAGAATGCTCCTCAAGTGTTGTACCAGTCAGGAAAAACAACCAGATTTTCAAATGTTTGGCTTGAGTGCCATATAAAGAATAGACAGGAAAACTTAAAATAGGCAAACTTGGATTGTATAGGACAAATTAGTTCTCTGAAAAATTCAGACTTTTTTTGGTGGTTGCTTTGGAAGGAGAAGTCAGGTTGACTGCAGTGGAGGTTCTGTCAGACAGCAGTGAAGTGGTGGACATGGAGGATGTTCCCTCACATTATTTTGTGGAAAAGCATACCTCATTTCACTATGCCCCCCTCTCTTATTATTACAGTATGTCATTATTAGTATGTCATTGCTTTGGCCGTATATTTTTCTCCATTGATTGGTGGCATTTGCTCTCTTACAGTTGCTCCACAAGCACCGAAGGAGAAGACAGGATGACTGCAGTGGAGGTTCTGTCAGACAGCAGTGAAGTGGTGGACATGGAGGATGTTCCCTCACATTATTTTGTGGAAAAGCATACGTGGGAGGGGCTTCGTGAAATCATTCACAGTAGCAGAAAATACTCCGGGATGATTGTGAATAAGGCACCTCATGATTTCCATTTTGTTCAGAAAACAGACGAGTCCAGCCCTCACTCACATCGACTGTACTATCTTGGTAAGACTGGCCCATTTAATTTCTTGATCTGCTTCCTCACAGGCTGCTGCTTTTGTCTAAGGATGTCCACTATCTCTTCCTGAGGAATTTCTTCAGTGTGCAATCCCAAATGGTCTTCAGATTCTCTGCCTTGATCCATTGTCTTCTGTATGTTGCTGCTTTGAGTTCACATTCGAGTTTTAGTGCTTGTATGTTTAAATACAAAGTGTTGACGTGAAACTGTGCCTTAACACCAGGAGTCTGATGAATGGCTCAGCAAATGACCCAAGATAACACGTGTTGGCTCTCACTCATCCTTCACAGGTGGTGGAGGTGGAGTACCTCATAGTAATGCCAAATATCTGTCCTTTGGTCACTGCTGAAATGTTTGTATTGAAGCTAAACTCAAACAGGTTGTAACAGCATGTGTGGTGTCTGGGCTATAGGATACTTGTCTGCAATCCCTATGCACACATGAAAGCACCACAATCCAGTCATAGTCTACTTGCAGTCGGGTAACTTGTTTCTCTTCATGTGAGAGTCTTAACACTGCCAGACTCTATTAGCAGCTGGTATGGATTCCCATTCAATTCCACTTCCTTTAGGCAGTTCCTTCCTCTGGGATGAGAGGACTCCATGGTATTACAGTCATGAGGTTCTACCACATTCACATCCATAGCGTTTTCATTTATTCCCAGGCAGTTGCTTGCCAAATGGCCCTTGTTTCCACATGTAAAGCAGGTGGGAGAATTCAGGACTTGACCCCAGTTGCATGTGACCTGGGGTATCCTGCTGGCCATCTTCTTTCCCTGGTGTGCTCAACCCTTGTTGTTTCTTCCTGTTTCCAGGGACTTTCCTGGCTCAGGAACTGGTTGGGCTTAGTGAAACACTTCCGCCACTTCCAAGGCAGTTTCTAGCATTAGTTTAGGGTGTTGTCTTACCCATTGTCTCATAGCCTGGGGTAATCCATCCAGGAACTTCACCCTACGTCCCCCTCCAACTACTGCTCTATCTCCCTCCTCCCTTTCCTATCCAAACTACTCGAACGTGCTGCTCACCACTGTTGCCTGGACTTCTTCCTTCTCATAATATTCTTGACCTGCTTCAATCAGGCTTTCGCTCTCTCCACTCTACAGAAACTGCCCTTGCTAAAGTTTTTAACGACTTGTTCCTGGCCAATCCAATGGACTCTATCCTCATTCTTCTCGATCTGTCTGCTGCCTTCGACACTGTGGATCACCGCCTGCTTTTCGACATGTTGTCCTCGCTAGGATTCCAGGGTTCTGCTCTCTCCTGGTTTTCTTCCTCTCTCTTGTACCTTCAGCGTATGTTACGGTGGATCCTCCTCTGCCGCCATCCCACTGTCTATTGGCATACCCCAAGGCTCTGTCCTAGGCCCTCTCCTCTTTTTCCATATATACCCACTCTCTTCGTACGCTGATCTCTCATGGTTTCAATATCACCTCTATGCTGATGACTCCCAGATCTACCTCTCCATGCCAGATATCTCTATGGGAGTTCAGGCCCGAATTTCAGCCTGCCTGTCCGACATTGCCATTTGGATGTCTTGCCACCATCTCAAACTGAATATGGCTAAAACTGAACTCCTTATCTTTCCGCCTAAACTCACCTCCCCCCTTCCACCATTCGCTATTTCTATGGATAACGCTATCCTCCTCCTTGTCTCATCAGCTCGCAACCTTGGAGTGATCTTTGACTCTCTCTCCTTCTCTGCTCAGATCCAACAAACCACTAAATCCTGTAGCTTCCTCCTGTATAATATTACCAAAATCCATCCTCTTCTCTCTTAAAACACACTACCAAAACCGTTGTCCACACTCGCATCACTTTGCGCCCATCTCTCGCCTCTTCAATCTGTTCAAAATGCTGCTGCATGACTCATATTCCGTGAGATCCGCTATTCTCACATTACTCCTCTCCTCAAGTCGCTTCATTGGCTCCTTGTCCATTTCCGAATACAGTTTAAACTCCTCTTGCTGACTTAAATTCGCTCTGAAGCCCCCAATATCTCTTCTCACTTAACTCACCCTGTTCTTCCCCCTGTGATCTCTGCTCATTGGGCAAGCCCCTCTTATTACATTACATTAGTGATTTCTATTCCGCCATTATCTTGCGGTTCAAGGCGGATTACATAAGGAGTTATTTGGACATTTAGGAATACATAACCATGAAAGACCAAGGAGACTCCTTAATCAGAAAGGGATTCTTTACTCTCTGGAAACTCAGATCCATTAAAGCTTATTTTGATACATCGGCATTCAGAACCCTAGTCCAATCCCTTGTACTAAGTCTACTTGACTACTGTAACATCGCCTATTTAGCAATTTCCCAAAAGCATATGCGACGTTTACAACTGATGCAAAATGCAGCAGTCAGACTGATCTTTGGACTAAAGAAATTTGACCACGTGACACCCTACTACCGGCAGCTGCATTGGCTGCCGATGGAGACATGTGTAAAGTTCAAATTCGCCTGTTTCTGCTTTAAAGCATTACACAGACTTGCCCCTTCTCAGCCAACAGACACAAGAGAAGCTCACATTCCAACTTCGTTTCCCCCCCAGTGAGAGGTTGCAAACTGAAAAAACACCATGAACACCTTCTCTCACACCAAGCAGCATCCTGGGGTAAAGACCTTGAACAATTGCTTTCGACCACTACTTATGAGGAATTTCGGAAACGTCTAAAAACACACCTGTTCCTAAAGCATCTAGACAACTGATCTACTCATCTCTCTCCCCTCAATAGCGATTAACTTGTCCTATTGATCACTTTCTCCTCAACAATGGATTTCCTGTCCTATTAATTCTCTTTCTTCCACTCCTCTTAAAGTCATTCAATTTGTACCTTTGCTTAACCTTTTGTAAACCGCATAGAACTTCACGGTATTGCGGTATATAAGCTGTTATTATTATAAGGAGTTATCTGGACATTTCCGGTGGTATTATGGAGTACTCTTCTCTTCCACTGCCAACTCCAGACTCTGTCCCTTCTTTCTTGCGGCGCCATATACCTGGAACCGGCTGCCTGAATCAATACGACATGCTCCATCCCTGGTAGTGTTCAAATCCAAGTTAAAGGCCCACTTTTTTGAAACTGCTTTCAACTCTTAAGTCTCACTCAGTGCTTTCAGATACCTACTATAATCTCCCCAACCCTGAAATGTCTTGTCTAAATTAGATTGCAAGCTCTTCTGAGCAGGGACTTACTATTGTATGTTAAAACGTACAGCGCTGCGTATGCCTTTCAGCGCTATAGAAATAATAAATAGTAGTAGTAGTAGCAGAGCTGCTCCAGGAGAGCCACATTTGAAGTTGCTACCCCAGTCTTCTCTGGTTGCAACCACTGCCATGCAACCTCTTTCAGTCTGTAGAAGAAACTGCAAGAAGACAAACAAGAAGCCTCTTTTGTCATGTTTTACGGAAACATTTGCCTGTAAAATTCCAGGGTATGTCCCACCCTTTCCAATATGGCTGTCTTAACCTTAACCAGACCTTAGAACAAAGCTTACATGTATTTTAAGCTGTAACCCGTCCTGAGCTCTTTGGGGAGGACAGGATAGAAAATGAATTAATTAAATAAATAAGTACCCAAGAATTGGCTTACCCGCCAAGCAGATGTTGAAGTTAAGGAGTATACTGGGGCCACTTCTTCCTCTTTCTCCCTTGGGCCTCCTCAACCTAGTTCTGGCCCTGACATATACTTCCTGGTAGCTGCTTCCCTGACTTCTCTTGCCCGTGCCACTTCCCCCAAAGGATGAGCTACCTTTGTTAAGGTAGTTCTGACACTGTGAGGGCGTACCCAGCAAGGGGAGAGGTAGTGTGCTATAGACTCCCTCCCTGGTCTTCATCTCCTCTCAACCTTTGAGTCTGTGAATGTAATATTCAGGGAGAAAATTGATGTTGTTCATTAAAATCATTGCAGTGTGAGATCCTGTGGTACCTGTTACTTTTCTGCTCTCACCTGCTCCTGCAGAATCTTCCATGATGTGCTTTTCATTATTCCTGCAGGGATGCCCTATGGCAGTCGGGAGAATTCTCTCCTTTATTCAGAGATTCCCAAGAAGGTGCGAAAGGAGACATTGCTGCTGTTGTCTTGGAAGCAGATGCTGGAGCATTTTCAGGTGAGAAGGTGTAGGAAAGCAGAAAAGAGCCCCTGGAAACATAGGGAAGAAATGTGGATAGGTGGTTGGGAAGTAGAGAGAATTGGTCTGAACTATCATGCAGAGTGCTTCTTTGTGCTGCTTCATAATCGTATTGTTATTGGAACAAATATTCTTTATCGTCCCTTCAGACTGGCACAGACATATGGGTTTACGCTCATCTGCCAGCAGGTGGAGACTGAGAACACACTGAATTCTAACAGTAACAGTAGAAGTGGGCTGTGCAGTCCCTCATAGAATCAGTCTGTTCTCAGTCTCCAGCAGGTGGAGGTGGTATAGTCTTTTAGGCCTTGGCAAATAAAGGTTAGGCAGTGGTCTATTTATCTACCCCTATTTTCTTGTCGGACTGAACTGGGGTTCCGCAGGGGGCCCGTTTCACCTCAGAGGTGTCACACTCGGGCAGCCGAGTCCCACCCTCCATTTCCCTGCTTTTTTTTCTACAGTTTTGAGTGCCTTTGGGATCTGCTCCTGTTAATTTAAAGTTTTATTTTAAAAAAAGACCCAAGGCAGTGCTTTTTCTTTCTGTGCCGGTTTGCAGGGACTGTTTTCATTCATACTTTTTCTCCCATTCAGCTGCCAATTTCATTCCTCGCGGTTCACAATGAGCACTTCTCGCAAACCTAAGAAGTGCTCAGTTGTTTCTGTATTGCCCTCTAGACCAGAACAGTTCTTTACTGATGGGTTATATCTCACTATGACCAGCGGGTGGAGACTGAGACCAAAACCTTTGGTTGTAATATATTAGCTGAGGCTCCCCCTCCTAACCCAGATTTTCTCAGTCTCCAAGCAGGTGAGATAGGAATCTTAAGGGCTGTTGGAATTTTAGGATGTCTTTTTTTTTAAAATTTATTTATCATTTCAAATTATCATTACATCACAATGATAAGGAAATACTGAAATACAATATTATCAGTACAAGCTGATCTAAGCAAAAAGAAAACACAAAAGTAATATTTCATCTCATATAGTCCACAATAAGAGAAGGAGGAAAGAAAAGGAAAAACAAACCCTTGGGGCAGGGAAATATCATACAAAACTTTAGGAAAAATAGCAGTTAACATCCTTCCAATCTTTTAACACCACACATCATGATTCAATCTGGATGTGTAGAGATACCTAATTGGGCAGGTTCAAAAAATACATATTTATTTCCCTGAAGGGAAATAAAACATTTACAGGGAAATCTTAACTGAAAAACTGCCCCTAAAGAAATCGTTTTTGTATGGTGTGATAGAAATTATTTTCTTCTAGATTGCGTCCATTTTGAGACATCAGGAAACATGTATACGCTTTCTCCCAAATAGAATACTTGTTTCAGATTAAAGTACAATTTCAACAACATTTCCTTATCCTGATGAAACACAAGAGAGACTAATAAAGTAGCCCAACCTTCTATTTCAATATCAGATGATTGTAGTATGTCAGATATATCCATCTGATCCCTACCTCCTCCTAATTCTCCTTCTTTTGAAATTTTCTTTAAGTAATAGATTTTTTGTAGTGGGAGGAGATCAGATTCTGATATCTTTAAAATTGTTAACATGAAATTTCTAAAGATTTCCTGGGGTGACATCGGTTCCGAGCAAAATGGTAGAAGCACTGATAAAGGACAGCATCTGTGAGCACATCGAAAAAAATGGGCTGATGAAAGCGAGCCAACATGGCTTCTGCAAGGGAAGAGCGTGCCAAACAAATTTACTGCACTTCTTTGAGGGGGTGAACAGCCAGTTGGACAAAGGGGAACCCGTAGACATCATTTACCTCGACTTCCAAAAGGCCTTTGACAAGGTACCCCATGAGCGGCTACTTAGGAAGCTGTGGAACCACGGGGTGGAAGGGGACATACACAGATGGGTCAAACACTGGTTGGCAGGCAGAAGACAGAGGGTTGGAGTGAAGTGTCACTACTCGGGCTGGAGGAAGGTCACGAGCGGAGTTTCGCAGGGGTCTGCTGTTTAATGTATTTATTAATGACCTGGAAACGGGGACGAAATGTGAAGTTATAAAATTTGCGGATGACACTAAACTCTGTAGAAGGGTTAGAACTACGGAAGAGTGTGAGGACCTACAAAGGGACCTAAACAAACTGGAGGAGTGGGCGAATAAATGGCAGATGAACTTCAATGTAGGGAAATGTAAGATCATGCATATAGGGAGAAAGAACCCGATGTTCAGCTACCAAATGGGGGGATTAGTATTAGAGGGAAGTAACCTTGAAAGAGATTTGGGTGTACTGGTGGATACAACAATGAAGTCAACGGCACAATGTGCAGCAACCGCGAAGAAGGCAAACAGAATGTTGGGTATTATTAAGAAGGGTATTACGACCAGAACAAAAGAGGTCATCCTGCCGTTGTATCGGGCAATGGTGCGCCCACACCTGGAGTACTGTGTTCAGTATTGGTCACCGTACCTTAAGAAGGATATGGCAACACTTGAGAGGGTCCAGAGGAGAGCGACACGAATGATTAAGGGCATGGAAAACCTTTCATACACTGAAAGATTGGAGAGGCTGGGGCTCTTCTCCCTGGAAAAGCGGAGACATCAGAGGAGACATGATAGAGACCTACAAGATCATGAAGGGCATAGAGAAAGTAGAGAGGGACAGATTCTTCAAACTTTCAAAACATATAAGAACAAGAGGGCATTCGGAAAAATTGGAAGGGGACAGATTCAAAACAAATGCTAGGAAGTTTTTCTTTACCCAGCGTGTGGTGGACACCTGGAATGCACTTCCAGAGGACATAATAGGACAGAGTACGGTACTGGAGTTCAAGAAAGGATTGGACAATTTCCTGCTGGAAAAAGGGATAGAGGGGTATAGATAGGGAGCTACTGCGCAGGTCCTGGACCTGTTGGGCTGCCGCGTGAGCGAACTGCTGGGCACGATGGACCTCGGGTCTGACACAGAAGAGGCATTGCTTATGTTCTTATGTTCTTATGACATAAACGTGGCTACTGGAAAATTTAAAAGCCTCAAGTTCAAACTTCTGTTGATTCTCCAAGTTTTCAATCTTCCTTAGAAACATCATTTTATCTGAAACTTGTTTAACCATCAAATCCTTAGTCTCAATTGTTGTTTTCTCTAAATTCTTCATATCTAATTGTTGCTGCTAAAATGATGTCTCCAACAGAGCTATCTTAGAAGTTGAATTCAGTGTTATTGAAACAAAGTTTACACATACCGAGTGCAGGTTCTCCAACGCCGTCCAGATGGAATCGAGTGTAACAGCCTGAAGTCTCTCAAATGGCTTGAGGGGGGAAATAACAGCCAGTTTTTCTTCAGCATTTTCTCCAGGTGCTGAACCCTGGGTTCCCTCACTCTCCCCACCACTTGCTCCTCGAGGCGTAATGCTCCCAATTCGCTGCAATTCCACGGCAGGAGTCGGCATCGATGTTAAGACTTCTGGGTCAACTTCAGGTCTCGGAAGTGTCTCACTCACTGCACTCGGGGAGCCCTCCAACAGTGACCGGTTTTCCAAAGTTCCTCCAGGCATTGGGGGCATGTGTGGTCCTCTCGGGCTCAGCGTCAAGTCACCGTCCAAGCTGTGTCCTTCCCCAAACCCAGCAGCAGATCTGCCCGAACTGGTAGGTTGGACTGTAAACAATGTCATTACAGTCTGACGCATAGTAGAGCTAACAGAGGCAGGCGGAGGTAATCCCTTCTGTTTCCCACGTCTTTTGGGCATTGAGTAGGGCTAAGAAGCTTTATTTATTCAAAAAAGTTGCCCCCGTAGATGGAGAGCACTCAGCTATGTGTACTGCTCAAGACGACATCTTGTCTCTGTAATTTTAGGACTTCTGGTCCCCTTTTTGGTGCTGGATGGCGCTTGGACGGGTTCTGTTTGGGGATCTTTCCGACCTCGGGGGCGTCAAACCCGGCAGGTCTTGTGCTGGGTCCCTCCCCCACCTTCCTCCACCTCCCCAAGTTTTTGTAGAGGTGCCTCAGCTGGCAGCCTGGCCACCAATATCAGTCAGGCTCCAGCTTTGAGAGCCAGTGGAGTCTGTTCTGAACCCCCCCCTCAAAAAACAAATAAACCCCAAAACAAACCCAAATCCTGAGGCTGTGCTGGTCTAAAGAGCTTTTTCCCTTTAAATATGCTGTATTTTACTGAATTTTTCTGCTAACCGGCAACTTACTTTACAGCTAGGTCGTGTATTGCACAACGAACACTTCGCAAGGGAAAAAGTGCTCATTGTGCTCCAGACGCGAGGCACTCGCGGCTGGCCTGTGCAGGCTGGAGCGGTGGGGGATCCTCATTGGCATTGGGTCGTGGCAGCCAGGGAACCCTGCCGCAAGTGCCTTGCAAGTCGGCAGCTGATTGTGGGGAAGCCTGGGCTTCACCCGACGCCCACACTGGAGGTTTCCCAGCCACAGACGGTCAGGGTAAAAAGGATTCCCTTACCACTGAAGCGGCTGAGGACTCCCTTACTGCTGCTGCCGGCTTGCCTGCTTTAGCGGCTGGGACGGTTTAGGCTTCCCAGACACTACAGGCCTCTGGAGCTCCAATTTTGGCGGTCTCAGCTCCATTTTTGGTGGGAAGCACCTCCATTTTTTTCTATAGCTTTAGGTGAGTTCCCCCTTTATTGGAAAGACATGGGCAGGTTTCAGCTGGCTCCCCTTTAGGGGGTCTTTCTTGTTTGGAGAGGATTTGGACAAGTTGGTTCAAACCGTAACTGATTCTAAGGTGCCTCGCTTGTCTGAAGATAGAGCTAGGCCTCTGGCGTGGGATGGCATTGCTCTGGGGCACGGGCGTGATTTCCACCTGGTCGAGGGGCCACTTCTTTGCTGGCCTCTGGGTCCTCCCGGGGCTGTTTCTTTCAGCGCATGCAGGCCTTTTGGGGGGCTGCTGGGGGGCTGGGACTTCCTCCGCCGGTTCTCCTGCTGCCTGTCCTGCCCCAAAACTCCTTGTAGGTACCCCCTCTGGTTCCAGTGGGCTCCCATCTTTGTGAGTTCTATCCAAGGTGGGCAGAGATCACATCCAATCAGTGGGTCCTGGAGGTGATTCGGGACGATTATGATCTGGAGTTTGCCCGCTCTCTGCCAGATCATTTTCTAGCTTCTCTTTCTCAGGTGTCGTGGAAGAAGCAGGCTTTTTGCCAGACCCTTCAAAGATTACTAGGTCTCAGAGCCTCAGGAGTGTTGCACCAGCAGGTACTCAATTTACTTTGTAGTGCCCAAGAAAGAGGAGACTTTTTAGCCCATCCTAAATTTGAAAGGGGTCAACAGGGCTCTGAGGACTCCACCTTTTCGCATGGAAACACTGCGGTCTGTTATTCTGGCATTTCAGCCAGGGGAGTATCTGACTTCCCTAGATCTGATGGAGGCCTACTTGTATGTTCCAATCCGGGCCTCCCATCAGCGCTTCCTTCGCGTTGCAATCTTGGGTCAGCACTATCAGTTTTGTGTGCTTCCATTTGGTCTGGTCATGGCCCCGAGGATGTTCACCAAGGTTATGGTGGTCGTGGCAGCGGTTTTGGGCAAGGTTCATTCCTACCTGGATGACTGGTTGATTCGCACCGTCTTTTCAGGATAGTGCCCAGGTCACAGCTCGGGTGGTGGAGTTCCTGCAGTCCCTGGCTGGGTTGTCAACCTTTTCAAGAGTCGGTTGGCCCCCTTCCAGCGCCTGGAGTACCTTGGGGTTCTGTTCCACACCTCCTTGGGGAAGGTCTTCCTCCCAGATGCCTGGGTAAGCAAATTGCAGTCACAAATTCGCCGCCTTTTGGCATCCTGGTGTCCTCAGGCACAGGATTTCCTCTAAGTCTTGGGGTCAATGGTGGCTTCCCTAAATATGGTGAGATGGGCATGAGCCCATATGCGTCCTCCTCAGTATGCTCTTTGGAGGTGGTCGCCCCAGAGGCACAGTCTGAACTACGCTGTTCCTCTTCGGGGACTGGCTCGCTGCAGTCTTCGTTGGTGGCTCCAGATCTCCCATCTAGTTAAAGGGGTGAGTCTGGACTAGCCCCAGTGGTTGGTGCTTCTCACGGACACCAGTCTCCTCGGTTGGTGAACTCAGCATCTAGATTGCTCAGCTCAGGGCTCTTGGTCTCTGGAGGAGGCGTCTTGATCGATCAATGTTCTGGAGACCAGAGCCATCTGTCTGGCATTGTTAGCCTTCCAGTCCCTATTGACGAGCAAGTCGGTCCGGTTTCTCTCGGTGGCCTATGTCAATTGTCGGGGGGGCACCAAGAGTTCTCTAGTGGTGGCTCTGCTCATGGTCTGGGCAGAGTATCCTGGACATCTCGGCTTCCCACATAGCAGGAGTGGAGAATGTTCAGGCGGACTTTCTCAGTTGTCACATGCTAGATCCCGGAGAGTGGTGTCTAAGTTCTATGGCCTTCCAGTTAATAGTGCAGACTTGGGGTCAGCCCCTCATGGATCTGATGGCCACGAGTGTCGACGCCAAAACACCCCGCTTCTTCAGTCGTCACAGAAACCGTCAGGCCGAGGGGTTGGATGCTCTGGTTCAGCCGTGGACAACGGAGGGTCTTCTGTACGTGTTTCCTTCTTTGCATTGTTTGGCATCCCGGCCTAGTGATCTTGGTGGCTCCGGACTAGCCCAGGCATCCGTGGTATGCGGACCTGGTTCATCATCTGGTGGTGGATCCTCTACCACTGCCTCTCTCAACCGACCTTCTGACTCAGGGCCCCATTCCAATGTTTGATCCAGGACCCTTTTGTCTTACGGCTTGGCTGTTGAAAGGGCACGCCTAGGTATTCAGAAAGGGTATTCAGATAAAATGATCTCTACCCTCTTGGGGTCCTGGAGGCTTTCTACCTCTCTAGCTTATGTGCGTGTTTGGTGTCTATTTGAGGATTGGTGTGCTGTGTGTGTGTAGTGGTCTATTTTCGCTCTTCCTTGCCTAACATCTTAGAGTTCTTGCAGGATGGCCTGGACAGGGACCTGGCTTGGTCTTCTCTCCGGGTTCAGCTTACGGCCTTGTCTGCCTTTCTGCCATTCCTGATGTTGTTCGCTTCTTGCAAGTGGCCAAATTGCTAAAGCCTCACCTTCGACCGTCTGTTCCATCTTGGGATCTTAATCTGGTCTTATCCGTGCTGGTGCGCCCACCTTTTGAGCCTTTGGGTGCCTGCTCATTGAAGGACCTTACTCTTAAAGCGGTCTTTTTGGTAGCTATTACATCTGCTAGACTCGTTTCTGAGTTGCAGACTTTCTCTTGTAGGTCTCACTTCCTGAAGTTCTCTAGGGAGTATGTTGTGTAACGGCCTGTTCCTTATTTTCTGCCAAAAGTAGTTTCACCTTTTCATGTCAATCAGTCGGTGGTCCTCCCGGGAGGGTTCTTCAGAGCAGAGACAGTTGCGCAAATTGGATGTCTGCCGGGTCCTTCGCTCTTATGTTCAGCGGACCCAGGAGTTCAGGAAATCAGATCATCTCTTTGTCCTCTTAGCGGGCCCTCGTAAGGGGGATAACGCTTCCAAGGCTACCATTGTGTGGTGGATTAAGGAGACTTATTGCTTCTGCATATCATCTTCAGGAAAAGCCTGTTCTGGAATTTCTCAAGGCTCATTCTACGCAGGGTCAAGCGGCTTCTTGGGCTGAGTCTTCTCTTGTGCCTCCAGTGGATATCTATAAAGTTGCGGTGTGGTCTTCTCTGCATTCCTTTGTCAGACACTACCATGTGGACGTTCAGGCACGTCAGGATGCGGTGTTCGGTGAGCATGTTATGGTGTCGGCCCTTCGGGGGTCCCACCCATCATGGGTACTGCTTTGGTACCCATCCCATCAGTAAAGAACTGTACCGGTCTAGAGGGCGATACAGAAGAAGAAATTAGGTTCTTACCTGCTAATTTTCTTTCTGTTAGCTCCTCTAGACTGGTACAGTTCCCCACCCTATCTGTATTTCTGCAATGATTGTTGTTTTTCTATGCGTGAAGATTTTGATTTTTCTGCGGGTTCTAGTATTTTTCTAGAGCTGGGGAGATACAAGAACAGTGGCTATGGCTCAGCTGGCATAGCTGGTGAACTGTGGGGACATTTTCACTGCAAGGTTTTTAGTTCTATACATTTTCCAACAGTGCTCATATATATTAGTTGTTTTATTCTCCTGTTCAGAGTGTTATTAATATTACCTGTTAAGTTTTTCCTTAGTTCTGCTTGGCTATTTGGCAGACTGGATTAGAAGGGGGAGCCTCAGCTAATATACTACACTTCTCCCTCCGTATTCACGGTGATAGGGAATTAACAGACCTGTGAATACAGAAAAACCACAAATAACTTTTTCATATGTTATTCGCAGTATTCTATTAAAAACCATTGTGAATATGGTGAAACCGCAAATAACATGGTGGGAGACTTGGCCTGTTCCTGAAGGAGAGGCAAAACACGGTGAAGAAAGTTCAAGGAATCAATGATTTTCTCTGTAAACGCTTGGAATTGGCGATTTCTCTATGCAAGCTGATGTAATTTGGGGGAAGGATCCAGCAAGCTAAAAACCGCAAATAATCTAAACCGCGATTGCTGAAACCCCGAATACAGAGGGAGAAGTGTACAACCAAAGGTTTTGGTCTCAGTCTCCACCTGCTGGTCATAGTGAGATTATAACCCATCAGTAAAGAACTGTACTGGTCTAGAGGAGCTAACAAAATTAGCAGGTAAGAACCTAATTTCTCCTTTTGTTTGTGGCTAGAAGGGAAACGCTCATTAATTTCGGCGCTTTCCAGCTTGAGGGTTTCCCCGGTAGTTGCGAAGGGTCCGTCGGCAGTGGGGAGGTCCGAGATTCCCTAACCCCTGACAGTACAGGGGATTCTTCAGCCGTTGCGGCTACCAGTGGTGGGGAAGACCTACCTTCCCTTACTGCCGAAGGTGCTGGGGATTCCCTTACTGGTGCGTCGGGCTTTTCTGGGGATTCCTTTATTGCGGCTTTGATTTTTCTGGCTTCTTTATTGCCCTCTGCCTCAGGAATGCCTCTTTCAGCTGGCTTTTCTTCTTTGGCAGGAAACTCCGCCATTTTGGCTGAGTCTCTCAGGAGCTCCTACCTAGATTGGAGAGGCAGGAACAGGTCTTGCTGGCCTCTTCCTCTGCTGGGGAGCATGATTCTATCCTATCCGTGGGTTTTCCCGGATTTTGTTCTTGCTACGTACAAGGTGTATTGCATGCATGTGGCTGGTGGTCCTGTCTCCTCTTTGGTGGCTTTGTCCTCATCCGAGGGGGGGTGGGGTCATCTTTGTTGGCGGCAGCACCTCCTCTGCCTTTGCCTAAGCAGCTGAATATTTCATAGGAGAATGACATTTTCCTTGATGTTTTTTTCCACTGATGAGGACCTGGGTCTTTCGGGGGACCTGTAGGACCTTCAAGCACAACTTTTGCCTTCCCAGCACTGCTTTCGCACACACTTTTTCTTTCAAACCTCAATTCAGGATCAAAACTTTAAACAATAAACTATAATAAACTTTTAACTTCCTTTATTTCACTCATACATTCAGTCCTCCTTCACAAAATATTCTTGCTCAGGAGTGCAGTCCATATCCCTCTCTGTGTCCCTGGGAGAGAGATTATATTTGTCTGTTTCCATAAAGTCAGCTTCCTCACTCTCTGATTCCCCACCCCTACCTGTGGGTTAAAGGGCTTCTTGGGGCTTGCTTTTAGTTCCCCCTCAGAGAAATCATCTTCTTCCCAATAAGGCTTAACTATGAGTTCCAAATGCCTGTTTCTCTGGCAGCTCTCTGCCTGCACTTTCATGTTAGGTACTGGTAAAGAAGCCTTCTTTTGCGAGTTCTGTGAGAACTGATGGCAGCCATTCAGGGAGCAGCGCAGGCCCAGGCTGGAGTGCAAAAAGCACGCTCCTGCCTTGTGCTCCGCTGGCTGCGAGATCTGAGGTAGCTGTCCAACGAGGGAGGTGCTCATTGCGAGGCAGGAGCGCGGAAAGCTCCTGCCCATACCATGCTGGACCACCAGGATTTAAAAAGGTGAAAAAAGGTATTGGGGGTGGGGGTGTGTGTTAAAAAATTGTTAGTCGGCTGGGACGGATCCCTCCTGTCCTGGCCTACCACTAGACCACCAGAGGGGGTCAGGGTATTTGGTAGGGAAGTGGTATAGGGTACAGAGCCTGGCAAGGAGTGTGGGGTTGGGTGCGGAGCCTATTAGGGAGTGAGAGGGGCTGGGTGAAGAGTCTGGTAGGGAAGGGGGCTGAGTTCAGAGACTTGCAGGGAGGGGGGCTGAATGCAGAGCCTAGAAAACTAGAAGAGTGCTTGAACCTTAAAGTCTCTCCTCATTTGTTAATGACAGTGATGATGGTTCTTAATACCGCTGTTGACTTTACATGGTTGAAATATTATTCTGCTATATTTTATTAAATATATTAGTACACCATTTGGTTCAGAATATTTTTTTTCTTGTTTTCCTCCTCTAAACCTAGGTGCGTATTATGGTCAGGTGCATCTTATAGTGCAAAAAATACGGTAGTTTTTGGAGCCCTCCCCACTTTGATTCCAGGTTTCTGTGTCTTCTGAGGCACTTCTTCTTTCTCAAGTTGCTTTAAAGTCCTGTCTCCCCCCCTTAAGCATAGGCTTACTTTTAGCGTGCTCTGGTCTCGGGGCTGAATTTTTAGATGTGACAAGTGCCTGCCTGCTAGAAGAGACAGAGGCCAGATGTGTGGTGTCTTTGTGAGTCAGTTCTTGTCGTAAACATCAGATACCACATAACAACCTGGGTCATTTCCTCCATTCCAACGGATAAAAAACTGGATGCAAGAAAACCTGGTAGTAAAAGAAAAAATTACTAGAAAGGCATTTCAGTCCCAAATAATTACTCTGTGAAGCAACAAGGTTGAATGCTTATTCAGTTTTGAATCCATTATAAAATTCTTACTTTAATTTACTTTAACACACAAGGCTCTTTACATGAATACACCCTCATATCTTGAATCGCTGATAATCCTACACGCTCCTTCTAAAGCACTTCACTTGTTACATAATGGATGACTATATGTTCTCCCTGCTTGTTCTGTATGTCTCGACTAGAGAGGGGAAAAAATTTGTCCCCGTCCCCTTGGACTCTAATGCCAAACATCCACACAAGTTTTGAATAGCTATTTTATATTTAAAACATTTTATTAAAGTATAAAAAGGAACAATATGCTGTACAACTGTCATTTTATAAGTCACAAATACAGAAAAAGGATCAACAAAACCCATCTCACCTCACAATATCCCCTCCACATTTCAGAAAAACTGAATGCTACATAGAAAATTCATCCTAACAGAATACCTCGGTCACACACACAGAACACAAATGCCAAATACATAATAATAATAATAATAACTTTATTCTTATATACCGCCAACAATCTTGCGACTTCTAGGCGGTTTACAATAAAAGAAACTGTAAATACAATCAAGTGAAGCTTTACGAACAGCTGATTAAAGAGTATAGCAGTGTCTATTTCGTACAATGAATTAGAGAATATAGCAGTGTACATCTGATGACATTAATGATGTTAATGTCAGTTTGTGTGTTGCAAGGCCAGGAAGTGCCAAGTTGTTTACATAGAAGTAGAAATATTCTGTAAGTTCATAGAGTGTTCATGTTTAGCGAATAGGGGTTGGGGTTAACAGTCTGCACGTTCAGGTATGTGGTGATGTTACGTGGGGGGTTGATGTTCCGGTTCGTTACCTAGGTATTTCAGGAATAGGTAAGTTTTTAGGTGTTTCCTGAATTCTTCATAGTTGTTTGTGTGCATAATTAATTTTTCTAGGTCTTTACCCCATTTGGCTGCTTGATATGATAGCATTTGTTGATGGTGTCTCTTATATTTGCACCCTCTAGCCGGTGGGGAGACAAATTTCATGTGTGTTTTTCTTTCATGTCTGTTGGTTGGGAATGAGAAGAGGTCTGTAATGTATTTTGGGGCTAGACCATTTAATACTTTGAAGCAGAGACATCCCAGCTTGAACATAATAGCTGACCAAAAATGATAAACATAAACCAAAATCCCAAGAAGCCCCACCTTCCATATAGTACAACACCAAAGAAATATAAAGATTAATTTCCTCCCATACTGTGCAAAATATAAAGATCACACATGCCAGGGATGGTGTTAGGCCAAGGAGTGCAATTAGAGCAACTGCCCCCTGGCTAGAGAAGCCCTAAGCCTTTTGGAAGCTGAAGATGGCTAATAGAGGGCTTTGGAGTCCCCTCCGAATTTTCTGCCCTGGGCCCTACCCATGGGTCCGTGGAACACAAATTGTGGATAGTGTTTTTAAGTCTTTTCTGAAGAAATAAAAAGAAGGTTTTTTAACATTGCTGGTTTCCACATTTTTTGTTTTGTTTGGTTCAATGTTCCTACTGTGGAAACTTGGGTCACCTTTTGTTTTTGTTGTTCCCTACCCATGTCTAACTGGCAGGATAAACATTTCAGTTCTTATATATTCTAATCACAAAATAGAAAATACAATTAATTTTTCTACCTTTTGTTGTCTGGTTATTTTATTTTTCAGACAGTGTTGGTCCCAGGCTCTGGTTTCTGTTTCCCACTGTCATCTCTTAACTCACTCGCCAGGGTCTCCTGCTCATTTGACATTTCTTCTTTGTGCTCACCATCCATCTTCTATTTTTGTGTACCTATCTTTCCCTTCTCTGTGTCCCCTATACCTCCCCATCCAGCATCTCCCCTGTGCTCATCTCCCTGTATTTATCATTACTACATCCTGCATTGCTCATCTCCCTTCTGTGTTCCTATTCTCTCCCACATCTATCACTTTCCCTCTGTGTTCATAAACCCCCTCCCATGTCTGGCATTGCCCCTCTCTGTCCATGTAGCATTCTCATGCAGCATCTTCCTTTGTGTCTCTGTCTCTATTCTCTCCATGCCCGTTAGACTTCAGAAGGTGGTGGTGAACGGTACCCCATCCGAAGCATCGGACGTGATCAGTGGAGTGCCGCAGGGCTCGGTCCTGGGCCCAATTCTATTTAACTTATTCATAAGAGATATGACGCAAGGACTTAGAGGAAGGGTATCACTGTTCGCCGACGCCGCCAAACTTTGCAACATAGTAGGCAAAAGCTTATTACCTGATAATATGACACACGACCTACTGTTGCTGGAACAATGGTCAACTACTTGGCAGCTAGGCTTCAATGCTAAAAAATGCAAGATAATGCATCTGGGTAAGAGAAACCCGCGTAGAACTTATGTACTAAATGGTGAGACCTTGGTTAGGGCCACGGCGGAACGCGACCTAGGGGTGATCATTAGTGAGGACATGAAGGTTGCCAATCAAGTGGAGAAGGCTTCCTCCAGGGCAAGACAAATGATGTGGTGTATCCGCAGAGGTTTCGTCAGCAGGAGACCTGAAGTTATGATGCCGTTGTACAGAGCCATGGTGAGGCCTCACTTGGAGTACTGTGTTCAGTTTTGGAGACCACACTACCGAAAGGACGTGCTGAGGATCGAGTCGGTTCAGCGAACGGCCACCAGGATGGTCTTGGGGCTCAAGGATCTCACGTATGAAGAAAGATTTAAAAAAATTGCGGCTGTACTCACTTGAGGAAAGAAGAGAACGGGGAGATATGATTGAAACATATAAGTACATCACGGGACACATCGAGTCAGAAGATGATATCTTCTGGCTCATGGGACCCTCGACCACCAGAGGGCATCCGCTGAAAATCAGGGGAGGGAAGTTTCATGGCGACTCCAGGAAGTACTTCTTCACCGAAAGAGTAGTGGATCATTGGAACAGACTCCCACTCCAGGTGATAAAGGCCAGCAGCGTGACGGATTTTAAGAGAAAATGGGATACTCACGTGGGATCTTTAAGGGAGTAAATTCAGGGGAGGGGATACTTGGAATGGGCAGACTTGGTGGGCTATAGCCCTTTTCTGCTGCTTTTTTCTATGTTTCTATGTTATGTCCCCTCTGTTTTTGGTAAGTCCTTGTCTCTCCCTCTCTGCTGTGTTCAGTATTTAATTTCCTATTCCTTCATTCACTTGGTATGGCATCTCTTTTTCCCTTCTCTTCCCTTCAGTCTCTTCCCCAACACATGCAGCACCTATCCCTCTTCCCTCCATCTCCCCCTCTTGCAGGTCCTGTAGCTCTCTCCCTTCCCTTCAGCTCCAGCCCTCCTCTCCATAGGTCAAACACCTCTCACTCCCTTACCTTCAGCCCCAACCCCCCTCCTGGGTCAATTCCTCTTACTTTGCTTTACCTTGCTCCCTCTCTTCATCGGGGCTAATGGCTCCAGCTGCCCCACTCACTCACAGGTCCAGACGGCTTCCTTCCCTCCCTCCCTCCCCTCAATAGGTCAAACACCTCTCACTCCATTACCTTCAGCTTCAGCCCCAACCCCCCTCCTGGGCCAATTCCTCCTACTTTGCCTTAATTTGCTCCCTCTCTTCATTGGGGCCAATGGCTCCAGGTCCCCACCTCACTCGCAGGTCCAGACGGCTTCCTTCCCTCCCTCCTTGCCGCTTTTGTACACCTTGCAGAGCAAGGCAATCTCTACACAGGCTTGCTCCATGATGCTCACAGCCTTCCCTCTGCTGGGCTCCTACTTATGATGCAACTTCCTGTCTTTGTGAAAAAAGAAGTTGCATCATAAGGAGGAGCCCGACAGAGGGAAAGTCGCGAGCACCGTTGAGCAGGCCTGTATAGAGATCGCCTCGCAATGCAAGGAGTGTGCCAGTGGCAGGTGGGGAGGGAAGCTGGCTAGAGCTGCCGGACCCTCGAGCATAGGGGGGGGCTGGAGCTGGCGGACTCACAATGGGGGGAGGGATGGTTGGATATTGGAAAGCTGTGGTGGGTGGAGTTCCCTACAGGAATAAAGCCTTTTACCGCTCTGTGGAGTGATGAAACGCTTTGTTCCCGTATTGGCAGTGAACAGATATCAGCATTACCTATTCCTGCCATTTTACTGTGGTTACTCGTGGCTACCTGCGGGACTGGGTCACCATGCCATTCTCTAATCTCGACTTCACCCAATAGAGTGCGTTTTTCTGTTTGAATCCCCTTCTCTGGAATTCTATGGCTGCAGTACTACAAACCAAACCATCCGTCCCAAAATTTAGAGACATGCTTAAAGCTTTTAAAAGACCTATGACAGCCAGTGACATTGTGACTCCATGTCCTAATCTTTGTATCTTTCTCTGTTTGAAGTGATGTTCCTTTTATGTTTTTTCCAATTTGACGTTTAAATTGCTTTGCTGTGTTAAGTAAAGGTGTTGTAAAGCCATATAAACCATCAACCATGTGGAGAGAGGCAAGATCCTCAGATACCAAGCAATGCAGTCTGACACTGAGGAAATGTGGCAGAACGATACAGAAATATTTTCCATTGTTCTAGGTGCAACAGGCTTGATTAAAAATAATTTTGCATGGATATGTTGCCTATAAGTGTTATATCTTATGAACTCCAAAGGAAGGTTTTCTTTGGCACAAAACAGGTACTACAGTTAGAATTAGAAAATTTAAGAGACTGAAATCATACCCTGGCTAAGGGCTGAGGTTCATTAAATGTCATAATATAAGTGAAACTGACCTATTTGATGACATCGCTCCTGAGACAAACCAGGGTGACAAGCCATAAGTATATTTCTGGGTAGACCCAAGCATTTCCTCTCCGCACCCCCCCATATTAAATATTAATACCTTGGCTGGTGGGGATCCCCAAACCCGGCCACCTGAAGATGTCTTCTTTATAAGCCCCTGGGCCATCTGAACAGCAGGAAAGTCAACTGTATGCTTCAGCTGCAGATATCAGCACTTACCTATGTATGGTTAGTTCATATGTGTGAACTGAGCTTGCACGGGAGGATACCAGCATTGGTGACTGGAAGCATGCTGTCAACTTCTTGCCATTCAGATGTCTGGGGAGCTCCACAGAGGATAGGTTTAGCTTGGAGGGCCTTGGGGATCCATGCCAGCAACACCAATGAAGTATGCCACTGCTGGGTGGACCCCTGTCTACCTGGGCCCACCCATGGCAATGCAACTGGAGTGATGCTTCTGTGGGTAAACATTTCTTGGGACCAGAGCACTGCATCAATGATCATATAGTCAGAATACTATAGGAGTTAATGTAAGACTTTTGAAGTGAATCATCAGCTCTAGTGACCAACTACAGACCAGTAGCATCCATTCCATTTTTTGTAAAAATCATGGAGGGATTGGTACACACCCAATTGATGGAATATCTCAATCAGTTTTCTCTCCTACATGAAACTCAATCCGGGTTCAGACTTTTATTCAGTACGGAGACATTAATTGCGGCTATCCTAGATAATCTGCGTCTATTGTTTAGCAAGGGCCTCAACGCCCAGATCATGCAATTTGATATGAGCTCTGCCTTTGATTTAGTAGACCATGGGAAAATGTTACAATGCCTAGACGCTATTGGTATCAGGGATGAGGTGTTGAACTGGTTTCGTTGCTTCCTTATGTCCCGTACTTATCAGGTACGTTTCAATTATGATCTCTCCGATACCTGGAGCAATCCATCTGGTGTGCCACAAGGGTCACCGCTATCCCCACTGCTTTTTAATCATCAAGTGTACAAAATTCACATTAACAATATTAAATAGACCACTTGAACATTTTATCAGTATACTTTATAAACATAAAGCAACCCTCCCCCACCCTCACTCTAAGCCCATTATTAATTGTAATTTGGACTGTGCTATTAGGCTCACATGTAGAATCCACATGTTTACCAATCCAACAATAAAGGCCTGCCATAAAAGATTCCTGGACAGAACTCTAGCCTTCAAAGCAGGTAAACAGAATGATTGGCTGGGTAACATTATTATGCACTCCTCATCCTATTTTAGTTTTAGAAAATTAGCAAAAATGAAACTGTTTAACCGATTTGTTACCTAATGACTTATAGTTCATTAGCTCTCCTATTCTATATACATATCTGATGATTTAACATTGTGACTACTTTGCTGTCTTAACATAGTGACTACTTCACTGATTGTCCAGATCTTATTGTAAACCGCCTCGAACTACCATGTCTTTGGCGGTATATAAGAATAAATTATTATTATTATTGTTACATGTCCTCACTGGGTGTGCAATTAACCCAGCTGGGGATAAAATTATTCAGTTACGCAGACGACTTTACGATTATCATCCCATTTGCTAACTCTATCTCGGAAACTATTCCCAAAGCATCAGATGCTATAAATTTGATGGAGCAATGGATGACTGACTTCAAGCTCAAACTTAATTCAGAAAAAACGAAATTTTTTGTTGCTTCACCACACCCGTTTGACACCAAAACACCACTGCGCATCAATAAACTTAGTTACCCTATTCAGTCTACTATGAAGATACAGGGTATAACTCTGGATCAATGCCTAACCATGAAAGACCAGGTGGACTCCTTAATCAGAAAGGGTTTTTTTACTCTCTGGAAACTTAGATCCATCAAATCATATTTTGATACAACAGCATTCAGAATCCTGGTACAATCTCTCATACTAAGTCAACTTGATTACTGTAACATCGCCTATTTAGGAATTTCTCAAAATAATATGTGACGTTTGGGGATTCTAGAACTTGGACACACAAGGAAATGGTCGGTTAAGAGCTGAGCTCCAGACTAAACAAGCTACTATTTCAAATTTAAAACTCCAACAATTCAATTTTATTTGGAAAAAAGATTGATAAGAAGAAAATGTCATCAAACAAACAAAATAAAAACGATGCAGGAACCGGAGGATCAGGAACCAGCAGTAACAAAAGATCAAAGCCAGAACCAGGGACACCATCAAGAGTACCACTGCCTGCAGAAGATCAAGATATGATGGCAGAAATAAAACAGATAAAGGATATAGTACTGGAGATCAAAAAACAACTACAAAAAGCAATAGATGATGTTGCTATATTAACAAAAAGAGTTGATCTAATTGACAACAAAATGACACACTTAGAGGAAAGAGCAGAGGAAGTACATACTGAGGTTATACAAAACAAACAAGCCTGGAAGGAAATGGAAATATTAAAGAAAGATCTGGAAGACTGTGTGAATAGAGAAAAAAGAAATAATTTAAGAATTATTGGGATGCCGGAAGGAGTGGAAAAAAATGATCCTATCAATTTCTTAGAACAATTCCTCCCAAAGATACTGCCTATAAAATCCAAGGTGCCTCTTGAAATAGAGAGGGCACACAGAATACCGGGACAGAAAACAACCACACAAAAAGGTCCAAGAACTTTTATTTTTAAACTACTAAGATATCAACATGTAGTTGAAATATGCCAGCTAGCTAAAGCAAATAAAAACCTAAGATGTCAAGATGCACGGATACATATTGTGCCAGACTTTGCTAGAGAAACTGCTCAAAAAAGAAAACAACTCCTTGATTTAAGACCTCAACTACGAGCACTAGGGGCAAGATATGGATTACTCTACCCAGCGGTGATGAAGGTAACATTAGGAAATAAAACACAAAATTTTAATGATTCTAAAAAACTAGCAGAATACCTTGAAACATTTGAACAACCAATGACATCTTAAAAAGAAACTTTGGGAATATTTTAAAGTATTTAATATAACAAGAAGACATTAATAACTTTTCACTTTGATTTATTATATACAAAATAATCTAAACATTAAAAAACTGTAAAAACCGTTTAGAATGCTAGAAATTTTTTTAAAAAAGCAAATAACAGGAAAATGGAACAACTTGAAAAGAATGCAAACATGTCAGTAACAGAATGTTGTGGAGGGGAAAAAAAAAAAAAAAAAAAAGAACATTGATCTACCTTGAGAATTCAATATATATGCAGCTGAAGGGACGAGATGGAGGAGCTTTTTGAAAGATATCATCTTGCAGCATGGATTATATGATCACGGAGAGAAATGGAGAAAGGTGGAACACTAGAGATACTATGTTTGCTGAGTTGCTGAGTAGAGGAAGGGATCTGCGTGTCAACAGGAAGTACAAACAGTAGTGCAACCTGCGTGAAAACTTGTGGTCGATTGGGAAGTGTCTCATTAAAAAAAAAAATCCTGAATAGAAGGCTACCAACACATGAGTAAATTACAAACTGAATCTGCCCTGCTCCTATGAATATCCCGGAAGACCCAGACGCTAAGATGTGGAACATAATGACTACAATTATATTAGTAAAAGAAGCAGAAAGTTAATTCCCACCCAGTTGGAGGAAAACAGCTGAGCCCTTCCTTTATGTTTGCCATATGTGCAAACAAGCTTGTAACCATTCCCAGCTGATACACTGAGCTAACTGTTATGCATTCTTGGCATGTTCCCTGACAAAGATAGTGAAGAACGTTAAGTTTATTATAGAAGTACTTTAAAAAAAAAAAAAAAAATTGTCTTCAAATGTTGTATTTCTTCTATATCTTTTTCTCATCTATTTTATTCTCATCCTTCTCATACTTTACACATATAATTTTGAAAGAAAGATTACCAATGACTTTCACTATATACTTAAACTGAATTTATTTATTTACTTAAAAATGGGTTAATAGATACTTTGACTAACCTGACAATTGATATATTGCAATTTTAGGAATCCAGAATAATAATAAATATGTAATAAACACTTTCTAGGCTTTTAAGTTTTTAGTAATGCCTTTAAGTTCTTAGGAACTAAGCTTTTTGTCAGGCTTGATTGAATTATATGAAACTCTGTTAAAATCCTGTAGATTAGAATCATTTCTTTGCTCTATTCTGTTTTAGAGTAATTTTTTGTAAAATAAAGAAAGGTAAGAATTATAAGGGGGAAAAAAAAAATATATATATATATATATTTCTGAAAATGAATAAAAGAGAAAATAAATATAACAAATATTAGTATAAGGATATATTATACTATGTTATTAGCATGGAGTAATAAGTATAAAACTATAATTTATTTTTTAGCTTGTAATGGAGTAATGTTAAACCTGATCTATGTTGTGTTTCCAAGTGATCGTATACAAATGGGGTGGGAAGGGAGGGAATGGGAGGGTATTACATTTTAAGGGTAGGGGTAAAATAGATAATTCCTCAAACTATCTTATTTATGGGAAAATGAAGTTCATAAAAAACATTGCAGATGGGATTGTTATAATACATATTACATTAAAATTAAATGGATCTTAAAATAATCTCTTTAAATGTTAATGGTCTAAATCATCCGATTAAAAGAAAAAAGGCATTATTATTTTTGAAAAGGCAAAACGCTGATATATGCTGCATACAAGAGACCCATTTATCAAATAATGAATCCATAAAGCTAAAAGGTGATTGGGTCAAGCAATGTTACTTTTCTGCAGCAATAGGAAAAAAAGCTGGAGTTGCAATATTAATAAATAAAAAATGTTCCGCTTCATTTAAGTTTAAGGCAGCTGATCCTTTAGGAAGATGGATATATATAGAAATGGACATGGGAAATACCACCATGACGCTTTTCAACAGGGGTGCCCAACACGTCGATCGCGATCGACCAGTAGCTCAGGAAGGCAACCCGAGTCGATCGCGGAGTGTTGCCGTCCTGATCTACAGGGCCGATCAGCCTTCCTCTCCAGTGTTCTCTCTAGGGCTTTTTAACTGGGCGGTCCGCCCAGCTGTCATCTGCTGCTGCCGCCGCTGCTGAACATTAAAAAAAACAAAAAAAAACGGCTTGGAGATTTTAGCCCGTAGCGAACTTATGCTCCGTGGCTCTAACGTGTGCGTGCCGGCTTCCCTTCTCTTCCCTCTGAAACCGGAAGTTATGTCCGGGGGGTGGGGGGAGAGAAGGGAAACCGGCGCGCACATGTTGAGAGCCCTGAAGCAAGCGTTCGCTACGGGCTAAGGCGGGAGACAGGTTAGTGAAGCATTTGCTCTTCTTGCTGCCGGGTCCTGCCTACTTTCTGTTTCCGCGAAGGCAGGACCCGGCAGCATTTCCCCAATAGGTCCATCGCGATCTTGGACCAATCAGCCTTCCTCTCCTCGACGGCAGAATTGACGTCGGGGAGAGGAATGCTGGTCGGCCGAAGCAGGGACAGCCTGGGGCGGCGTCGGCTTTCGGGCCTGTTATTGGTGGCGGTTTGGGTCCTGGTCCCCGATGGCAGTGGCTTGGGGAGGGCAGGGAGAAAGAAAGAAAAAGGGCAGGCAGGGAGACAGAAGGAAAGAAGAGAAACAGAAAAAAAGAAAGGGAGGCAGAGAGAAAGAAAGGGCAGGGAAGAGGAAGGAAAAGTTGGGGGGAAGGAATGAGGTCTGGAGGAGAAGAAGCATACAGGCTAAAAGAAGGGAAGAAAGATTGGATGCACAGTCAGAAGAAGAAAGTGCAACCAGAGACTCATGAAATCACCAGACAAGGTAGGAAAAATGATTTTATTTTAAATTTAGTGATCAAAATGTGTCTGAATTTATATCTGCTGTCTATATTTTACACTAAGGTCTCCTTTTACTAAACCGCAATAGAGTTTTTTAGCGCAGGGAGCCTATGAGCGTCGAGAGCAGCGCTGGGCATTCAGCGCAGCTCCCTGCACTCTAAAAACTGCTATCGTGGTTTAGTAAAAAGGGAGGGGGGTATATTTGTCTATTTTTGTATGGTTGTTACTGAGGTGATAGTGCATAGAGTCATCTGCTTTGACCTCTTTGAAAAACCCTGGAATAGGAATGATAATTAACATTTTCTATGCGTACAGTGTGCGTTGTGTTTTTTTTTAATTTTATTGTTGGTAGATCATTTTGACTTGGTCATTTTAAAAGTAGCTCGCAAGCCCAAAAAGTGTGGGCACCCCTGCTTTTCAATATATATGCCCCTAATTCAAATCAAAATGAATTTTTTAAAACTCTGCAACAGTTGATTCTTCCACTGGCTACTTCAAATTTAATAGTGGCAGGAGATTTCAATGCTGTGATGGATCCATTGATAGATAAAAGCCCGAGAAGATTTATAAAATCATTAGGTCTTGATAATTTGGTACAATCTTGTGATTTAAAGGATATTTGGCGTATACTTCATTTTGATGGTCGGGAATTTTCGTTTTGTTCACAAGTCCATAATTCTTTTTCTAGAATAGATTATATTTTTGTTTCTAATCAATTAGTACATCAAGTCACACAGGCTGTCATTGATCCAATTGTATTATCTGATCATGGTGGAGTGTGGATTGAAATTAAAATAATAGATCAAAATATAAACAGACCTATATGGAAATTGAATAATACATTGCTTGCAGATAATGACTTTTGTACAAATCTTATAAAAAAAAATAGAAGAATATTTTCAAATTAATGATACAGAAGAAATTTCCATAGAGACTTTATGGGATGCGTTTAAAGCATATACTAGAGGACAAATTATTTCTTATTCAGCAATGAAAATAAAAAAAGAAAAACAACAATTTATAGAATTAGAAAAATTAATAAAGTCTCTAGAATCAAAATTAATTGAAAAATGGGATTATTTGACACAACAAGAATTGTTAAAAGCTAAAGGTAAATATAATGAAATTTCTTCAAAAATCATTAGAAAAGATTTATTTGTACAACAAGCTCTGTATTATGGAAATTCGAATAAGGCGGGAAGATTGCTTGCAAATTATCTCAAAGCAAAAAGGAAAAAAACAAAAATAATTGCAATTCAAAATGAAAATAAAGAAATGTTATCTCAAACTAATCCCATAATAAAACAATTTTTAAAATTCTATAAAGATTTGTATTCTTCCGAGCCCTATTCAGAAAAGGAAAAAGATGGTATAGAATTTTTAAAGTTAATAAATGGACCAAAGATTCCTGAACATATAAAACGAAGTTTAGAAGAACCAATATCCTTAAAAGAGTTAGGTACAGCATTGAAGTCCCTCAGAGTTGGATCCGCTCCAGGTGGAGATGGTTATACAGTAGAGTTTTATAAATCATTCCAAAACATCATAATGCCCTATTTATTAAAATTATATCAGAAACAACTAAATAAAGGTTGTATTACAGGTACTATGGCTGAATCAATAACTATAGTTTTACCTAAGCCAAATAAAGATCCTACTTTGGTATCAAACTATAGACCTATTTCTTTAATAAATGTGGATGGAAAAATAGCATTAAGATTGGCTAAAGCTCTCCCTTTCATTATTGATATGCATCAAACAGGTTTTGTTGCTCAAAGACATTCGTCTCATAATACTAGATTGGCACATCACATGTTATATTTGACAAAATCCATCAATGACCCAGCATTCTCTTTCATTAGATGCGGAAAAAGCTTTTGATAGAGTGGAATGGTCCTTCATGTTTCAGACAATGGAATGGTTTGGTATAGGATCCGGTTTTATACAAATAATAAAGGCATTGTATAACTCCCCTGTTGCTAGATTATATATTAATAATGATTTTTCAGAAAAATTTATTCTACAAAGAGGGGTTAGACAAGGATGCCCACTATCTCCTTTGCTTTTTGATATCGTTTTAGAACCCTTGTTATTAGCTATAGAACAGATAAAGGAGATACAGGGTATTCCACATTCAGATAGAGAATATAAATTATCAGCATATGCGGATGATATATTACTTTATTTGAGAAATCCGGAAACAACCATTCCAAAGCTACTCGAACTGATTGAAAGATTTGGAAAATTTTCAGGATATAAAATAAACTGGAATAAATCAGAAGTACTTCCACTCAACGTACATTGTACAAAAAGTTTATTTGACTCATTTTCTTTTATTTGGAAAGAGGAAGGATTAAAATACTTAGGAATTTGGATTACAAAAACTATAGAAGAAACTATGATAATCAATGAAAAAAATTTATTACAAAAAGTGTCAGAAATGTGTGAGCAATGGAATCCTTTGTGCATATCTTGGTGGGGGAGAGTGCAAACTGTAAAAATGATGATTTTACCAATAGTTTGTTATCAAATGGGTATGATACCAATTTTTTTCCAGGGGTCTTTTTACAAAAAATTAGATAAAATATTAACAAAATTTATTTGGCTTGGAAAAAACCCCAGAATTGCTCTAGTATCTTTACAAAGACCAATTGAGGAGGGAGGGGTAAATTTTCCAAATTTTTATAGATACCATCAAGCCTATATTATGCGTCATGGTATGTATTGGATCCTCCCAGAACCCATTGAACATATACCAGATTGGTTCTGGTTAGAATGGAGATTAATGTTTCCTTTACGTCTGAGTCATGTGATAAGTATTCAAATGCCAAGGTTATATAAAGATCATAAAATATTAATGGATACTTGGAAAACTATAAGATATATAAGTAATCTAACTCCTATTCCAATAACTAAATCAACGACTCAAACAATATGGCTTAACCCAAAGATCAAAGTTGGCGGTTTTAAAATTATCTGGAAACATTGGATGATGGCTGGAATTCATATTTTAGAAGATGTAATAAATAAAGGTAAACTGCTTGAGTTTTCACAATTGCAAAATAAATTTGGTTTAAATAAATCACAATATTTCAGATGGTTGCAATTGAAGCTGGCCATTCAGACAGGGTTCTCTGAATGGAAAAATCTTAATAATTATCATAGTATGGAATTCTTATGTTTTCAGATAGATTCCATGGGACACCAGGCCGCAATGTGGTATAAATTAATATCTGGATTTATACATAAAAAAAAAAAAAAATGGTCTTAGAGATATTTGGAGCATTGAGATTAAGCATCAAATTAATGCATCTCAATGGCCACGACTTTGGTCTTGGAGGATAAGATGTACAATGTCAGCATCTATGAGGCAAACTTGGTTTTTTATTTTACATAGAGCTCTATGGACCCCTACACGTTTACATAGAATTGATAGCTCTAAGTCTAATAGATGCTGGCATTGTCATCTAGAAGCAGGGACATTAGATCATCTTTTATTCTATTGTCCATTCATATTAACATTTTGGAAATCAATTTGGCCCCAAATAAATAGGATGTTAGAAAATCCAGTAGCCTTGACATATGATACAATTCTATTTGGTACTACAATGAGAGCCCATAGTCAAATCTCATCAAATAACAACAAACTTTTATTTATAATGACTGGAATAGCAATACAGCAAATTACACGTAATTGGAAAAATTGGGACAGATTGAACTATAATTTCTGGTGGAACTCAGTTTGCCATATATATAAGATGGAACATGCATTTGCAACACAAAAAGGATATATGAATAAGTTCAAGAAGATTTGGGGACCATTAACAGAATATTGCAATATTTGAATTTCATTTTCCCATGATAAGAAAATAGTATAAAGAAGGAGGGGGGGAGGGGTTAAGGGGAGGGAATTATTCTCTTTATCATATATTATAAATAAAATATTATAATAGATGATATTCTTACATGAAAATAACGTAATAAAGGGAGGGGGAAAAGGTTCATATTTAAATAATAATTGATAAAATCATTACAATATATATATTGTATAACTTTATAAGAGAAATAATTACAATTATATGATATATAAAACCATAAGAAAAATAAGACAAGAAATGTTATATATAAAATATTTTATAAAAATATCAAGTGTATTGTTAAGATAATTGTATGAAAATTTATGACACTTGTTGTTAAATGGAAAAAAAATTCAATAAAAAAAAACTTAAACCAATATGTGACGTTTACAATTAATGCAAAATAAACATAGAAACATAGAAATGGACAGCAGATAAGGGCCCACGGCCCATCTAGTCTGCCCACCTTAATGTCCCTCCCCTACCTTTGCCCTGTGAATAGATCCCATGTGCCGATCCCATTTGGCCTTAAAATCAGGCACGCTGCTGGCCTCAATCACCTGTAGTGGAAGACTATTCCAACGATCAACCACTCTTTCAGTGAAAAAGAATTTCCTGGTGTCACCTTGTAGTTTCCCGCCCCTGATTTTCAACGGATGCCCTCTTGTTGTCGTGGGACCCTTGAAAAAGAAGATATCTTCCTCCGCCTCGATGCGGCCCGTAAGATATTTGAACATCTCGATCATGTCTCCCCTCTCTCTGCACTCCTCGAGCGAGTATAGCTGTAATTTATCAAGCCGTTTTCGTATGGTAGATCCTTGAGTCCCGAGACCATCCGGGTGGCCATTCTTTGCACCGACTCCAGTCTCAGCACATCCTTGCGATAATGCGGCCTCCAGAATTGCACACAGTATTCCAGGTGGGGCCTCACCATGGATCTATACAATGGCATAATGACTTCCGCCTTACGACTGACGAAACCCCTTCGTATGCAGCCCATGATT